>NW_009648149.1:3293959-3334226 GCF_000708025.1 Charadrius vociferus
CAGGGAGGTGGTTGAGTCACCATCCCTGGATGTGTTTAAGAGCTGTTTAGATGTGGTGTTGGGGGATATGGTGTAGGGGAGAACTTCGTAGAGTAGGGTAGATGATTGGACTCGATGATCCCAAGGGTCTCTTCCAACCTAGACAATTCTATGATTCTATGATTCTACGTTGTCAGTCTAGAGTCAGCAGTGCCATTATCTTTTTTCATGGCATAGTTCTTTTCTAGTAAAATTATATGATGAAACTCCAGTGGATTTATTGATTATGTTTGATTTCTGTAAGTGATCTAGCATCTATTGAAGTAAAAGACAAAGTCCTGTGAAGAGGAGCAAAAGCAAGCTCAGAGTTGTTGTTGATCTACCTCTCTGAGATTTGGTATTATTTTTCTGTTAAGGGTCTGGATACCAAATGTCAGCTTGTAAACTGTCTGTAGCTCCAAACATGAAGTCCATGAACAAATTTCTACTGACTTCAGTTAAGAACTTGGAGAATAAGACCCACTTATTAGAGAACTATTGCCATATTTGTGAGAGGCAACAAGGTACAGTACAGAATTTCTCAGCCATCAAAAGGGTCACAAAACACAATTGAGGAGATCTGAAAATCGAAAATGTTATAGTCTGAGGCAAAAACTGTTCTTGGCCTTCTACTCTCTCATCCTTCATGCTTAACTATTCCCTGTCAGCTTTGTAAAGTACATGCACAAGTACATTACATTGACTTACTGTTGTTACCCTTGGTACAAGTGTAGTATCTTACTGTGATCTCTATAGTAATGTTTTTGTGTAGCGTAAACCTCACCAAACCAGAATAGGTGTGAATTCTAACACAGTGTTTGTGTTAGAATCTCTTGGGATATGTTCAAGGCTTTGGTGCATTTTTAAGAACCACTGGATGTGAATTTATATGAATTTGTGTAAGTCATCTCAGGGTCAGAAGGGCTGCTACTGAGACAACTGATCTGGGTTATGATGTCTGCTTCCGCTGCAGGTTATCAGCCTTCAGCTATGACAGCACAACTGCTGGCGTAATGAGTCATTAACCCAGCTCAGTCAGAAGTGATCCTGCTTCAGAGAACCTTGTACTAAAACTGTATAAGCTAAGCCAAATCATTTGACAGATCTGGACTAACAAATGGCTACCTGAACAGTTGTGTTGGCCACTCTGAGGGGGTGATAATCTCCAGTGGGTGTTGAGGGAGTAGGGAAGTGCACCTGCTACCTAGACCAGCTACAGCATCATGGTACCATAAGTTACCCTTATAACTAACATACCGACTCCTTCCTTCTGTACAACTGAAAGAAAATGACCTGGTCTCAGGATGTCACAGGGGCTGGCTGGTTAGTATTTATACTGCTCATACATTGCTGCCTGAAGGCTATATTTATTCCAAACCAAATGTGTTGTCATTCCATATGCCAGGTTGTTCTTGAAGTGAAGAGAGAGCTCACAACCTGTAAGATGCACTGTCAGGCCTTATGAAGAGGGAGTATTAGAAACAACAAGGTATTTGTTGCTCTAAAATTGGGAGGATCATTGAACTGCAGCAAGGGAAATTTGGAAGGTTTTAGCCTGTTTTAAAAATGAATTTATGCATGACAAATGGTGACATTTATAAACTGTTGAGAGAGGGCCCTAAAATAAAGAGAATGGAGGTTGAAAATATGAAGACCAGCCTGGAAGAAAATCAGGAGGAAAGATATTAATAGCAAACCCCTCCCTGAAATGCACAGAAGTAATAAAAGAACTCCAAAGAACTCCTATTGGCGGATTTTTCTTTTGCTATGACCCTTCGCAGAACATTTCATTTAGTTCTGCTGCTTTACAAAACACTGTTGTTGCACAGCTGGATCATGCACAACAGCAGGAAAAAGGGCAAAGCTCTCTAGAGCAAAGCCTTACAACTCAAGCTGAAGTCCCTCTGCCTGCAGAGGGTTTTCTTTGGGGCACACTCCTTGGCTTTGTATTGAAAGGTAGTACAGGCTCAGCACATTTCCTTCACGGCTCTGCAAGACTGTAAATACGGAGGCTAATCGGTGCTTGGGCAGCAACCTCCAAAGCAAGGCATAGAGTACAGTTCTGTTCTGAAGAGATTATTAAGGAGATCAATGGTTTCACCCTGTGCATCTGGCATAAATCTGTGGCCTTGAATAAATATATCAGCCAGCAGTGTTGTACACAAGAAGCAAGTCTTGAGAGAAATGAATTGGATTCTCTGCCTCCTTCTGCATCTTTAAGAGAAGTATTTACGAAATAATCATTATGAAGACTGTCAGTTTTATATACATACATATATATGTGTGTATATACACATAAATGCATTTTTATATATGTTTATGTACATATATACAAAACCCTGTTGGTATCTGGTAATACATTTTTTAATGAGGAAGTAAAGGCGAACTGGTCACAAGGGATACACAAGAAGGTGAAACTCCAGCTTACCTTCATAAACAGAATCTGTGGATGTTAGGTTGGGTTTTTTTTTAACATGTAAGCCTTTGATTTGAGAACCACTGACATCCAGTAAACATTCAGTAAACATTATTGGCAAAATAACTTCTCAGGAGGGAATCACAAAAATTGGATTGACATCTTGACCTTGTTAAAATTTACTTAGTATAATAATATTCTGATTTTTTTTACTTAAACAAAAGCATTTCAGATATAACTGAAAATCTCCAAATCTGACTGTGAGCGGAGAAGGGCTGTTACTGACTCAGAGGTAGTCAGTACCTTCCTTTCTGCAACTATAGTGCCCTAATGTCCTATAGTAATACAAACAAATACTGTACAGGTAGCGTGTGCTAGCTTGAAATGTGAAGCCAAGGTCTTGAAAACCTGGGGGAATATATTTTGATTTTATTTCAGATAGCCCTGCCATCTTGGCTACAAGTGGATTATTACGTTCACTCTTCCTGCATTCTTTTTGAGGTCTCTGTGAAATACATTTTTCACCTTCCCTTTTGAATAGCTGACACTATTGTGGTATCACAGTATGCTGCTAAATAGCTGATTCCTGCTACTCTGTATGTGGCTGTATTTCTGATGAATCCCAAATAACTCTTCAAATAGAAAGCGCTGTGTAATGTCAAATTATTATTATTATTACAGATCTGGAGATTCCATTAACAATATTATAAAATGTCAATAATATGGCTGAGATTCTTTAAGGTATAAAATAAGTCCTTTTGCAAAGGGAAGTCACTGGCGTATGAACTGGCTGTGGAGAGAGAACCGTACCCCACAGTATTTTGTTGTTCCCAAGTGAATCCTATTTCCTTTGAGATTTGAGTGTGGTTTAAATGGTGATTCTCTGTAGTTTCCAAGACCTATAACAATTTCTTCTCCCATTTTATTTTAACAACTCTAATAAATCATAATCTGGTGTGACTGGGAAGTCTTTTAGCTATAGGGTTTGTAAGCACCATAAAACTTTCTTCACTGCTGGTTAGCACAGACGGGAGCAGAAGCAATCCAGAGCATGTCAGGAATCTCTCTCTCTCTTGCATGGATAAGCTTAATAAGGCAAACTTGTTGTTGAGGGAAAGCACTGAACTGATTCCAGAAACAATTAGGAAATACAGCAAGCAAATAAGCCTTGGTGATTTGAGTGACTCAGGTGATCCACCTGAGTCATATGCTAAACCCCAGATTTTCCTTAGTTACAGACTTGCTATTATCTCATTGAATTGGAGGGAAAGCTTTCAGAAAATCACTGCCATTCACTCATTTTAGGAAGTGTTACAGTAGGTGCTCATAACTACAGCAGGACCCTTAGAATACGTGGGCCAGCTTTGTCAAAATGGCTAGAGCAGGTTGGAGGCCAGTCGGAGCAGTCCTAAAAGGAGCCTGATTTTATCCATAAAGTGCCAAGTTCTCATCTTCTGAAAAGTAGCAATTTCAAAGGTGCATGCTAATACTGTGAATGGATTTTGAAAACCTTGGCCATGTGATTTGGCTGTTAGCCAAACTAGCTACTAACTACGTTTTATTTTTCTCTGAAATAAGTTTTCCAAGCTCGTGATGGGTTACTGTTGCATGAGGTACAATCAGTGCATCAGGCAGAAAAGTTTGGAGTCATCTTTGCGTTGTGATCATAGAAGTCACCCTGCCTGTATGTTTTGTTATTAGATCTTACCTGAAATTAATAAGAGACAATCTGATGAATTTTTACACTTCATTTTTATTAAATATATATTGTATTAATATATATAAAGCAAAGAAAAGGCAAGTAGGACTTCCATTGTCTGGCCAACAGACTGTTCTGCTGCCAACTCTGTGAGTATTGCTTGAGTAACCAGAGACCTAAAATGATATTATATAGCCATAATTCAACATTAATCTGCTTTAAAGGAAACAAGCCACTTGATTCTATGTTACAGCCAAAATAACCCCCAACCCTACATTAAAAGGATATTAAGAGCCCTTGCAGTGAGAGAGTCCTGCAGAAAAAAATGGGAGGTAATTATGTTAATTATATTATCTCAAATGCTGTGCTGTAATATAAAAGGGAGATAAATTAGAGCTGTTTGAAGAAAACTTAATTCTGTTACTCCTGAATGGGAGTGATGGAGTTTATTATTTTAAAGTTGATTTTATCTGTGTCATTGCCTGGGCTGCTAAATAGGCAAACCGAGTCCGACTGGCAAAAATCTTGTAGGAAACATTGTATAGCTACTGCTTTAGTTTTCCTGAAGAGCTATTCTCTTTAGATTCACCACAGTGACTTGGATTTTGTGTTAATGGACTGATTAATAACAGAAGGTGCCATCCTGACGTGAACCAGCACAGCACTAGAATGAGACATACTTTGCCACTGGATTTCACAGATGCTTGCTGAAGAGTAGAGGAA
The DNA here is from genome assembly GCF_000708025.1 of Charadrius vociferus. Taxonomy (NCBI): domain Eukaryota; kingdom Metazoa; phylum Chordata; class Aves; order Charadriiformes; family Charadriidae; genus Charadrius; species Charadrius vociferus. The sequence goes on from NW_009648149.1 coordinate 3,298,816, forward strand.
TTTTGACATATCAGAAGCCTGGATTCCCCTCACATTTCAAGATATGGTCACAGTCTTTTCCCTGACTCTCTCATTTCAGTCCCGTCCACTTCTCTACTTTCTGTTTTCTTCTTGGATTAGTCCTCCCTCTCCCAAACATTTCTTGCTTCTCAGCCATTACTCCCTCCTTCCCTGCTCTGCTTTTTCCAGGCTCTTTGGCCTTACATGGAGAATTTCCTCAAATTTAATCTCAGTTTCTCACTTAACCTTGTATCTCAACTAATAAAGTTCTTCATCTAATATGTCACCCCCTAATTTCCCACCTGCTAGTTTCTTCCAGTCTTGCATTCCCTGGTCCCATTCTCCTTTCTGCCAGCTGTTATGCCAAGACTTTCACCAGCTCTGCTGGTCGATGGCGGCCCTCTCTGCAAGCCAGGGCTCTTGCCTTCTGGATATCCCACTGTTTTTTGCTGTCTGAGTGCTAGAAAGGAAATAACTGACGGTAGAGGAAGAAGAGAAACTTCATGAGACTGGATTTCAACTCGTATCTACAGGATCTGTGAAATGCTTGCTGACATCTACAGGGTGTCTTTTTATTTCTACGTTTTAGTCTGGGCCTGATGTCAAACATTTAACGTTTCTGAAGTCTAAACGTTCTTTAGGAGACGGTAAAAACATGACTGTGTAAACTGCCACTGGGCAGAAGACTTGGGTGGGATGCCTCCTCGGGCCCGTAGCTGTCATCTGGGCGCTAACCAGGAGGGGGGAGTGTTCTATGGGAGGACGGCCCAGGTACAGTGGCTCAGCACAGCTCCCGTGCTTCAGGGTGCAACACGGGGCGGGGGAAGCGGAGGGCAGAGTTGGCGGCAAGTCGAGGAGATCCCCAGTCTGTTGACATCTCTTTTTTTCTTTTTTTCAGCTTCTGGCTTAAAAATTGAGACTGCTGAGCAATGAATAATTAGGTAATTTTGTAGCTTTCCAAAAGCATCTGTAAAAAGGACACTGTCTGAGACCTATAGTAGCTGATAATGTCACAAGTACTAGAATTTCCCAAAGCTTGAGGGCTTCTGTCACCATTGCAATGTCTGTCATAGTGCCAAGTGCTATGGAGAACCTGGAGATCACATCAATAGCTGAGGGTTCAGTTAGTGAGTAAATTACTCTGCATTGGACTCCCTTTCCCCAGCTGAGAGGATCCAGAACTGCACCCTTTGTGGTGTATTCTTTTTCAGCCTTGTCACATGCATGGACATCATGGATCAAACTATTATTGAGCAACCTTGTGGTACAACCCTTAACTAGCTCAGCACTGATGAGACTTAGCACCTGAGCTCAGCACAGGATGAGGCAAGGTGCTTTGGGGAGGCAGGCTGCCCTGGTGTAGGTTACACCCTGCCCTTGAGTTGTGATAAAATATGCATGAGAATGCTTCTGTGAAGCATGGTGTGTCCAAGAGCACACTCAGTGGGGACATTGATTTCAAACTGTTCCTGACGGACCCAGAGTACAAAGTACCCCGTTGGTCCTAGTACTTCTTTACCAATCAAATGCATTAAAGGCAAATATAACCCAATTACAAAGCAGATAACCCACAGTAATAATTCAGATAGCACATGGGATGAAAAAATAATGTAGCTAAAAAGTCATAAAAATGAATACTATTTGATTAGATCCAAACCAGTGGTATCAACTGATTTTGCTCATTTAACCTGTCTCCTGATCGCAGTACAGCCGTCATTTAGCTGCAGGGTGGATGTGTTCATACCGAACTATTAATCTGTTTCAAAATGCCATAACATTTCCATGAAGAACTTCCTAATTTTTTTTTCAGAAATTAAATGTCTGTTTAAAGTTCATTCCCTCCTGCTGCAACTAATTGAAATGAGATTTGGTTTATCTTTATGACATGAAAATGAGATTGAGTTTCATAATAATAACAATAATGATAACTCTATAGATTTTAGGACTAGTAGTTAATAATTATAGTAATATGTGGAGATTAGAAAAGAGTAATGCAGCATAAACAGTCCATTGTTATTTGTTGAGATGTGGGACTGGGTATCAGTTAATACAATTTTTCTTATTTTGTGTCTGTTTTCTGTTAATTTTAGTCAAGTGCATGAATTAATTTCGCCTTAGTATATGATAGTTTAAGTAGCCTTTCTTGAACTAGTGAACAGTCTAACCCATAAAAAATGGATTTAAAAAGGGGAAAGTTCTTGAAAAGCAAAAAGCTAAGGAATACAAACATTCATCAGCCATTTATCCTCCTCACCTCTGCTGGGGGTATATGATCAGGGGTTGGCCCTGTGGGCGAATGTAGCAGCTTTTGCTGCAATCTGAAGGTGAACCTGAAGGTCCTTCATTCCCAGCCGATGCACTGAAGTCAGGAAGGGACAGAAAGGATCCGTGCTTTGCGCAGAGGCTAGCCCAGGGGCTTGCATGCCAGGGCGCAAATCCTGGGAGTACTTCTTAGTCCTGTTTGAGGACGTGTTTTTAATCCAAAGTGTTTTAAATCACCTAGTGCCCAAGCCTGTAAAAAACACTGGTGGAATGAGCTCCATTTAGATGTGTTGTGAGACTGGCTGTTGTGCCAAAACTGTCTGCTGACTATGTCTTTCTGTATATATGTATATGTGCTGACAATGTCTATATGTATATATATTTATGGATATACATATCTACATATAAAATACATACATGTATTTTAATGATTACTCAAAAATTTGTTTGTCATCTTTTGAACAATCCTAGGAGTTGTGTAATTGTTATGATTTTGGATATTTCAAAGCTTACGCTGCTTATTAAGAGGATAATGATTTGAGGAAGAACAGCGGGAATATACCCCTGCAAAATGAAAGGGTACATTCCAGAGGAGATCTGCATGTCCATTTTTTCTCATAGCAGTTTTCTTTTTTTGTTTTACCTTCTTTGGTTGTTTTTATTCACTGAAGCTGAAAGTCTTATAACCCTCTGTATGTGGAAAAATATAACTGCCTCTGATTGTATTGCCTTTAACCATGCTGAGATTTACCTTATAATATAAATAACTACTGATTGCAACGGGTCTTTTGGGAAGTAAGGCAGTGTTTAATGTCAGTCAACAAGAATCTGCTCTTTAGTGCTTTGAATTGTAATGCGTTCTTTCTTGGGATAGAAGTCAAAGAAAATAAACGTGAGGCATGCGCTATATGGGGACACAGATCTCTGGGCTTGCTTTACAATACGACAGTACGCTGCCATGACCAGATCAGTGAGATCAGCAGGAGAGGTGAGGAGCTGGCGAACATAGTCCCTAGATTTATGTTTTAAACTATTTATTTTAGTCTGTAGAAGGGATGGGAGAAAATCTGGCCAGTTGATTTGAGACTCCTGACACTTTGTGAAATTCAGATTTCTCAACCAAAATCGGAAGAAAAATATCGTCTTATGGATCTCCATCCATGGTAGGTTCAGATCAGAACAGGGAGGGTACGAGCTCTCAGCACACTTAGATTTAGGACCTTTTTACCTTGGGGACATATACCAGCCCCTCTGTGTGCCTCAGAGGAGGAAAGCAGAGGCTGAAGATTTGATTAGGATGGGAGAGGGCTGGCCAGGAGGGAAGCTGCCCATGTGGTGGGGGCTTGATGGTTTGGGGAGGAAGGGAATTGTTGTTATTGGAAGAAGGGTCTCCAAGGGGGACTCAGCTGAGCTCTTTTGGGAGGGAATGGAAGGAATTAGTTGACACAAAGGACAATTGGCTGTAATGGCTCTTTCAGATGGTTATGTTTTATTGTGTAAATGTATGTTTATAGGCTTTTTTAAAATGCAGATTAAACACCTAGCACTGCATTTAGACTTTTGGAAGAAAGCATGTCATTAACTCAACAAAACACTGCCCCCTCTTTTAAGCTGATATGTTCCCTCATGCTAAAATGTGTTTGGGCAATGTTTAATGTGTGTATTGCATAATCATAGTAGTCAGTAATGCAGCTGGCAGAGCTAAGGCATCAGAGGAGATACACTGATAAACAGCATCTGTGAAGTGTCTTTGAGACCTAAAGATTGCCCTTATTATTGTGCACATAGTTATAAGATGGGAATGAATGCACTGCGCTTGAGTTGGAAGCCAATATACTGTTTAATTGTAAGTGCTGTCTTATGAAGTACAGATTAGATTTTGTCTGTGCAAGTTCACTGAATTTAGTGGGACCAAGTAACTTAAGCAGGATACGCTTTTTGTTTGAGAGAGTCTTTTACACATGCTGTTCTGCTTCCGGAGCTGTAATCTGCTCTTGCTTTTACTACTGACTCATGGCAGGTTCAGTGAGGAAAAACATAGGCGTCTGTTTTTTTATTACCCCTATGATTAGCTTATAGTATGGACAGGTTGGCTTGAATCATCTCTCATGATGGTGCAAATTAGAAATAACTCCACTGAAGTGTTTGGATGGACAGACACTTCACACTGGTATTGGTGGGGAGAAAAGCAGGCCCGCTGTTTGCCAAATATTCTTAATAACAGAAATTAGTTTTGAGCAGAAGGAGTTGAAAGAGGTCTTTAAGTAAGGAAATAAATACTTTGTTCTTTGGGACTTAGTTTCTAAATAATGAAGAAGATTCTAGCTGTCCTGCTGTGGTAGACTGAAGAATCAGGTCCAAATATTCCTCTTACAACACCCAGTTTAGGGGAATCAGCAATACTGTGCCTTCTTCACATCATTCCACATCTGGTGACAGCACTACTGCCCGGAGAGTTCTCTTTTCAAGAAGGATTGTGCTCAGTACCTTTCTGAATACTTAAAAAGATTTTTTTTTCTCTCTTTAAACCTTTAAACACCATCATCCCAGGAAGTTTTGCAGAAGATGAGATTAAAATACGCTTTGAAACCTTCAGATGGTCAGAATGGCTTCTGTGGGAGCACACGGGGACCATCCTGTCCCTTCAGAGCAGCCTGTCTGCCTTGGCAGCCCTCTGGCTTGAACCCAGGTCTCTCACGTGAAGCGAGAGCACAATCAATAGGCCACAAGGGCGACCCCAGAATAAATTTTCAAAGACATGTTCTTAACTGTCTTCACAATAGAAGATATAATGACAGTGCTGACATGGAATGGCACTGAAAGACTTCTGTAATAGGGCTGGTCAATTTTTTTCTGTGTTTAAAGGAAAATTAGGTTTTCTACTACGAATATTTTCCATGACAGGTGCCCACTTTCCTCTAAGCATGACAGTGTCTTGTTAAAAAACAACACTTCCAAACTGATGTATTTAATTTGAAAATGAACCTTTTTCATTTTTTGTTACCTGACAAGAAATAGGAATTTTGCCAGGAAAACACTGATGTAGGTGGAAAAAAAAGACATCATTTTCTTAGGAACTGGGTTACTGTTTTCCGTTTCATTCTACCTTGTACCTACACCTGTAGAGAACTACTTAGATCATGAGCATCAGTGATAGCAGTTTTAAAATTATGCCACATTTTAGGGAGACTATGTGTAAAAAAATTATTATTAAACACAGATAGCGCATATGGGAGTTCCTAGGACATAATCAGGGAAAGTGATAGACCGAAAACCTAAAATTCATAATGCAAATTAAAATTCTGTCAAGAAACATGGCCAATTGGCTCACTTTCAGCACCATGGTCTCATGGGGGTTCCAGGGTGCTCACTGCAACAAGCTAACACTTAAGATGTCTGTGACTGTAGCACACTCCTGTACTGTATTATCAGGGTCGGAGCAGAATCCAGAACAAGACCAGATTCATCCCCGCTGGTTTACGTATATATTTGTTGGTGGTTTTTTTAGCAGCTGCTTCAGGTATAACTGGGAATCGGTGGCATGGGACAGGAGATGTGAGTGAAGCCTGCAGGATGGCCTCAAGAGAGTGCTTGGTACGATAAAGTATGATGTCACTTGCGACTTTGTATTTCTTGGTTTGCATCATCTTGAGCTACTCTAGCTGTAGTTGCATAGTTATCTATTTCTGGTATCTTCTGAAAAAAGTAGCTACATAAGTGATAAATCTAGCTGTAAGAATCATATCTGCCCCCCCATAGGTGATGCAAGCATGTGGTTGTTTGGCCTACAGCACGTTTGGTCTTGACAAAAATGTTTGTTGAAACATTCTGGACTCAAACTACACGGTAAATCTTTCAAATGATGTTGAAACACAGAAAGTGTTAATCTTCATTATCCAGGGAGCCTGGCTTGTTCATGTAGCATGGTCTCTTCTATCACATTTTTAATAGATTTAGACATGTTAAAGCTGTAGGAGCTTACACAAAGAAAGAAATCTCTTTAATGGCATTGCAAATGTTCACCCAGTAAACCAGTACATTTGGCACATATTTAATAACTCTTTGAGCAACATTCCCAGGAATGACTTAGAATTTCCTAAAGGACAAAAATCTCATTATACTATTAACTTTTTAGTGTTGAGGTCCCCATATTTACTGAGATAAGCATGTTGTATTCTTTTAATGCATAGCTGAATTATCATAAATGTTTTTAAAGGATGACACCTCAGAGAGTTCATCAGATTTTAATTTCTCTTGTTATGTTTCACAGAAAAGGAGGTCTTTGTTTTTCCTAGTGAACTGAGTGCAGGCAGAATGATACTTTGATTTCTTAGAACGACCTCAGGAGGCATTGTAGCGTCAGTTAAATGTATAAGGTAGCCCTTGGGGATGAATACAACACTTATTTCTACCCAGTAAACCATGTCCTGGTTGGTAGCAGCTACTGCTAAATGACTGACAAGGAGAAGCTTTTGATGTGTCAGCCGAAGGTAGTCTTGGTAGGCTTATTGTTTTGCTATCTGTGCAACACTCTCCTCCACAGTATGGGGTAATGTCCAGAGGAGTCGCAGCGTCCACACCAAACCCCTCGCTATGGCAGCAGCCACTTCAAACATAGTTTCATGAATAGGAGCTCATTTGACCCTTGACCACAACCAGCCTCTAAATTGGCAGACAGAGAATCAGAGTAATTTGTATCATTTCAATTAGTTACTAGCTGCATAACAGGGAGGTCATGACTTTTTTGGGATGATTATTGCCCATGGCAACCAAACTTCAATGTACCATCAGTTTCCAAGTACTTTCACTTAATAAATGTAAGTTCATAAACAAGGCCCAATTGTTGGGGACACAACAAAGCTAATTATCTGCGCTGCTACCAAGTGAGCGGAAGATGACATAACTTTGTCGGCAAAATCCTTTTTATTAGTAACAAAAAAAAAAAAGTCGTTGATAAATGGCTTTAATAATGTTGGCTGAATGAACAGTATTGATCTTTGACTATGTAAAATGGCGAGGAAAGGCAAGTTTATATAAGAGCACTGTTGTTGTACTATTGAGAGCAGGCCGGTTTTGTTTCACAGTTTGTTCTATGCACCAAAATTCTGAAATTCTAAAATCAATGTTGCCATTGTTGGGCCAAAACAGCACACCCTTACCACAGACAATGCAAAGAATTTCAAAATATAGATAGCTCCCTGATACATACAGATCGGATTGTAAGAAACATTGGGTTGTTTTTCCTTCTCGAAGAAAGGGCAGCTTGTTCCAGGGTGTAGACAATGGTGTGTCTACATGCCTGTGAAACTTCATGAACCCAGTGCAATAATTCAAGCCTTTGATTTGAAAAATGTTTTGTATGTCTTCCTCCACATCTGCAAATACCTCCACTTTCCCTTGATGCCAGCCAAGAGTTGTTAGCAGGCGAATGTTTTCCACTTGAGGAAGAAAAAAAAAAGTTAGGCACGTACATAAGTTTTGGTATTTGGCTTTTGTTTTTTGAATTAAAATAAAGGTTTCCTTCTTTCATGTCACAATCTATTAGCCGCTGGGATACCTGGTATCACAGTTCTTTCCCCTTCACCCCTGCATTTGTAGCAGATTTGACGGTGTGTGGAAACCAACACAGGCACTGCGCTGTGACTGCGTCACCTGCAATCAGCCGGAGATGCTGCTAAGATTAATCATGACAGTAGGCAATATTTCCAACATTATTAGAAGAGAAACCTAATATTTTGGGACATCAGGGATCTCTGAGCTGTTGTCCATCAAACTGAGAACCTTCATTTTCTACTCCTTGGATGGGTAACCTTAAGTTTTAACCATTTCACAGACAGAAGATTCATACACACAAACACACAGGCACACTCAATATACTGTGCCAGATGCATGAAGTTAATCCGGGGTGCTCTTTGTAGTTGCCCTCAGATAGTTGTACAAATAGGGACATTGTGGTCAGACGAAGTCTCTGCCTCCTCTTTAGGTTTTAGTAAGCCATGGTTCACTGCCTTAACTTCTCACCCTTTTGATAATTTGTTTATAAATCTGTGGGCATTTGCAAGACATAAAGCCAGACACTGGTGTTTAGCTAACATCTGTCCATTCTACTGCACAGTCTGCGAAGGGGAATTCATTTACCTTGCTGATAGTCTCTCAAGTACAATTTTAATGACTTGTATTTAAAGTATGCCTAAATTTTGATGCCTTAAGTTGTACAGAAAAAGCACTATGATGTTTCATGAGTCTAGGTGAGCTGTTTAGACTGCATCATTTTTGAAGGATAGAGTTAATGCAGCTTTTGTCTGAAACTGAAGTAGTGCAATATCCATGTTAATGGGCTGGGAATTTTCATCAGTGTCTTACTTTTTTCTTGCAGCTGTTGGTTGTAGGTCAGTGACATAAATTTTATTTAAGGCTTCATCCTGCAAAACTTTATTATGGATGGGAGAGCTTATTGTCAGTGGTACTGGGCACAGCAGTAAGTACAACCTTTCATGCTAAGGACTTGCAGGGTCAAGCTGTGCTCTATTTGCAGGAGTAAGCAGTGCCTCAGGTTAAAAGATATGGGGGATCTGGCTCTTAAACTTAAGGAAAATCTCTTAAGATTATGTACAGCATTAAGCACATTTAGTCCCTCATGAATGCAGTGGGAGTTGAAGGCACTCAGCACCTTCTGGGATTTGGCCCAGAATAATTGTTTTCAAATGGGACTGCAATACTTGATTTTATTTTTAAAACAACTGGAGTCCGTCCTTAGGAGGGAAGGCTGACATTGTTATGAAAAAAAAATCAGAGATTTTGTCCTCACTCAGCAGAGAGCCTGCACAATTGCCCTTTGATTTATAAAGAAAGCTCAGTGCACAAGTGATCTGGACACTGCAAATTTGAGAAGGATTTTCATGTTTACTTTCAAGCTGTGCCTGAGAAGTTAGAGAGAAAGGGTCTTTTTAAAAATCACCACTGCACCTTGTAAGAGAACTGTTCTGCAGAATGTTTTGGAACTTCCTCATTGCATTTCAGTATGTTGCTCTGAGCTGACACAGAAAGGCGAAGGTGTTTCTGGAATAAACCAGACCTTTGGTAAGGTGCTGTGAAGATACAGAACTAACAGCTTCCTTTTATTATCATTTGAAACGTCATCCTGAGAGAGATTGAGCTTACTTTCTCTCCACAGATTCAATAAGTCAAGTGCCGAGACAGTGGCTTACATGCCACTTTCTTCACCGTTAAATTCCTCTGGATTTCAGTGGCAGCCAGCCTCACTATACCCATGAAGCGACTCAAAATATTTGGCCCATTATGGAGATCAGCGCCCCTGCAAGAACTGCACATACGTAGCTAGCCATGAGAGTCAAAGAATCAATGCGCCTCATCTGGGATGGAGCCCATAATACTCTCCTAGCATTCACATTTAGTGACATCGTACAAAGTCATTAACAAACTCCATAAAGCAAAATGACTGTTGAGACAGCAAATAAAATCCAATTGCTTGTGTTCTATAATACCTTCCAAGTAAACCAACAACTCCTTCCCATACCCTTTCTTCCCCCCTCACCTCTATGATGCATTTCTGAATATTTCTAGAACCTTTTCACACTCCTTTGGCAGCTGATCCTATCCCACCTTATCCATCATCATTGCTGCCTTGAGAGCTGATTCATTTATCTCATTGCTTTAACGCTGTCACCTAGAGCTTTGGATACATAGACCCAATTTCTTGGATTTGGTCTTTCATGTGGCCTCTTCCCTGCTGGCATCCACTCAATCATCCCCTCTGCCAGCAGATCTTCTAAGCTCCTCATATGTCATACACTTCTCAACCACCTGGTGGTTGCACACAGTATCTACTTTTAGATCTTTCTTTCCCCCCCGCATTCCTTGTTTACTATCATATAATGCGGGATTCATCTTTGTGTGTGTGCATCTTTGCAAGACTGCTTTTTCTTAATTACAGACACAGCACAGCAATGCACACAAATGATGGTTTTGTTTCCTTTCTTCTTTATGTTCAGAATACTTTTTCCCCTCTGGAAAATAATTTCTGATGCCGATGGAATTCGGTTTTATTCTACACCTCCTTTTCCTTCTTGTTTCTGTCTTGCTGTCTTGGCCCTAAGTAAGTAACTTACACTTAAAAATAATGTAGGTACTCTCATCCCCACCATCGCCACCAGATCTCCCCTGCTAGCATACACTAGGATGTTATCTTGTAATCGCCCTTGTTTTTCACATGCCACAAACTCTGACTTTGTTAGATGAGACCCTGCCATTCAAAGTTCCTTTCTTTTCATCTGCTCGCCTTTCCACCAGCCCCAACACAATTAATATTCTTTGCTGCAGGTAGCATCTTCTGCATATTCCAGCACCTTTTGCTCTCTGAACATAATTCTTATATAACTCTTGATATGATAAGTCATACTGGCCAGAGTTAACCTTATTACTAGAGATGTACTGAGCAATCTTGCAGTCATGAGATACCAGGGATATTTCAGTAATGGGAAATCTGCTTCCCATACAAGATTGATTTTACTTATGACCTTTAGCTGGAATGATACCTGTAAATTCTTATCTGCATTAATTTCTTGTTTTCTCTTGTCACATGCTGTCAGTATGTGTGTATCTTGCAGATACAAAGTATTAAGAACTGGCCATGTAACACACTCTCTGTGAGGACTTGGAGTTATTGAAATACATTCAACTTTATTGGTCTAAAGTATCTGGATTCCTGTACTGCCTTTAGGACACAGTGGTTAAGATAGAAATCCTAATACTGACTTTTCTGTTACTTACAGATTGAGAATTATTTCAGTGCATCAGCTTAATATTTTCTTAATATGAGTTAGTAAGTGATACATGGTCACAGTACTCAGTTTGCTAAAATCAGGGTTTGAAGAAACGAGGTTAAATTTTAAGATAAAAAATAGAGTTTAATTTTCTAACATCGTCTGTTCTTCCAACATGCTTTTTGAGGCATCCCAGTCACACAGAGTATTTGGGATTCTGTTTTTCTCCTTCTGACATAGTTTGTTGTCATTGCTGATAAATTTGAGTTCATCAAACTGTAAAAATGAGTTGTGAATTAAGGTTGAATATTCCCCTTAAAGATGGATTACAGCTCACACAGTAAGGTATGCTTATTAGAGAAATGAGTGTGGAGGTCCTGTGGCCATTGTTATGCAAGAGGACAGTCCCCTTTGACCTTAAAATATGTGTGTGTGTATAGATGAGAGGACTCTTACTGTGTCTTACAGAATCTTTTCACCATTAATTAATTTTGGAGATCTTATGTGGAAATCAGCTTCCTAGTGCTTCTTTCTGTTTGCTGTGGACAATATTTGTATGATACTTCCTTAAACAAATTAACTTATTTAGACTTCTACTCCTTTATAGACTGTGTACATTTGAGTGTCTTACTGTCTATAAATAAGAGATGAAATGCATTACAGATCATTTAGTGAAACAGACATCCCATTTCCTTATTCCTGAGATGATTGCAGAGGAATCTTCCCATTAGGTAAGATGAAAGTAGCCATTGATGAAGAAATCTGTCTCTTCCATCCTTTAAACTCTCTTTATGCTGGTCACAAGACCCGTTAAGTATTTTCTTACTTCTCTTTGCAATATGAAGTTGCTCTTGAATATTCTGAATTTAGTTCTGGAATTAGGATCAAATTAGGTCAAAGGAAGTATATGAATGAAATATCCTGGATCACTCTCCAATAACTTAACAACAGCACTTCCGGAAGGAAGGAATAGCTTCTCAGATCAAATGGCATAATACTGAATTCAAACTGCCAGTCGCATTGGTCAAATCATGTTGTACACATGGTTCCTAACACAAATCAAAGAGAACATCTTCACAGGTAGGTCAACCTATGCCATGACTGTGTTCAGCTTTCCTCACAAGATTTCTAGACAGATTACAGAAACTCTCCTGTGCATTGCAAAGAAGGGCTGAAATCTTCTTTACATCAAGATGAGTAAGTAGTACATTTCTTAGAAGATGACCTGAGCTGTGAAGCTTGGTGGGACTTTATGTTTTCATTTTGATACCAGTCTCCTTTTCCAGTGCAAAATAGGTCAGGGACCATTCTTTATAAAGCATCTGACAGCTTTCTCTTGCATCATGTAGACAAATGCTGATGAAGAAGACCTAAGTAATAGTGTGGGCATGCTGTAGTAAAAATATTTTCTCACTGCTGAAGATTGGTCAAAAAAAAATTTAGAAAGGAATGGAGAATCATCCTCAATATTATATCAATGCTAGGTGCTATTCTTGTCTTTGACCTTCTGGTCAGTTCTAGTTGCTGTGTTTTGAAAAAGATGTAGCAGAAATATCAAAGATCTCCAAAAGAGCAATCAATATTGTTGGAAGCTTGAAAAACTTCTACATTGTAGGAGCCAAAATGTCGTTTCTGTTCTTAGTTTAACAAGAAGGTTGATGTTATTTGTTGTGTGAAATGTATACGGTAGAAAAAAATGGTTGGTTTAACTTCCGTCCCAGTACCCAAACAAGGGAACCCTTGCATGGATGTAACACTACTAAAAACGAAAAGCATTTTGAAAATATTGAAATATTGAAAATGTATTTTGTTATAGAGTTCCCTGTCACTAGACAGTAAGGCAGAAACAAAGAAAAATAAAAGATTAGTCAATGGTATGAAGAATAACAACCTCTGCAGGCATATTAGGTAAGAAAGAAATAAATAAGCCCTCTTACTTCAGAATAAAATCACCTGGTATCAGGAATTTCCCCAATGGGTATCTTATTGCATAATTGTCTGTTATAGAGATTTTATATCTAGTACTAGATGGACAATTGGTCTGATCTAGTATTGAAACTCCTCTCTTTCTTCCATCATTTTCTCTTAGGGATACTTCCCATCAAAGTCTGCTATGTTATTTGAGTTAATTCATTAATTTTCATTGGCTTCTTCACTGTCTTAAGCTGGGTGCACTGACAAATCATTTAAGGTATCTTACAACAGTTGGACCTCATTCTGGATCCCCACTGAGGGCTGCTTGTCAGCTGATCTACCTACGAAGGGCTACCTGATCATTTGGGTTGAGGAGTCAAAGATGGCCATGTAGGAGACAAGTCACTTCAGTCACTCTTGTGCTGGTGACTGCAGAAGCTTAACTGTATTCCCCACCTGATTCAGTTTGGTTTTAATCGTGTTCTACTTCTGTTTATTTCTCCAGTACTCTGCAAAGAATCTAGCTCCTATTTTTCTGTTTATCCTTTAATAAGGTCAATAGGAGAGTTTTCATTATCTCTTTCATTCTCTTACTTGCTTCATTTCTTTCTCCTAATTTCACCAGCTATATGAAATCCATTTTTCTACTGACTGATTTTTAATAGATCACAGAGTGAATATCACACACATTTTGTCCTGGGAAATGAATTTGGGCCCAGTACGAACTTCCCAAATGACACCAGAATACATGACTTTGCCCTTATATATTTTGTTTTATTTAATTTTTGAAATTCTGCATTATATGCACCTGACATACTGACTCAGTATGCGGCAATAGGTAATACAGAAAAACAACAGTTAAGATAAATTATTGTCCTCTGATCTAGTGACAAAATTCCTGTCACATTTTTTCCTAAGTTTGCCACATACAGCTTTATAATTTCATGTTAAAATCATGAGAAGGGAAAGTAAAAGTAGAAGCTGAAGGAAAGGAGGTAGAGACTGGGGTGTGGAACTGGAAAAATGGGGCTTATTATGGCCAAAAGGGAATGTGAGAACATCATTACCTAAAACTAGCTCTTTGCATACCAAAGAAGGAAGGGTGAATGCCATGAAGTTTTCCTCTAGCATTTCTACATGCCTGTCTTTACCCTGCAAAGCGTGGTCCTGTGCAAGCAATGACAGGTTTCTTCTATGATATGTCCTTAATCGTCAGGGATCGCTTTCTCTCTTCTTAGGCAGACAGTCTTAGTTATTGCTTGTTTCTTACCATGTTTCTCCTGGGTCTAGTTCTCTTACTTCTTCAGAGTTTTAGGAATGGCAAGAGTGCAAGCTTATGTCAACTCCAGGTCTTGCTTAGTCTCATGAACTTTCTCCCAGGTCCTTGAGTGCCCTGTGATACAGACAGATTCAGGAGTTCAGAGTAGTGGAAAGCATCTTCTTAAACGGCTCAGAACATGGTAAGGGACTCATTTTTTTTTTTTAATGTCTCTAATCTATTCTCTCCTGCTCTCAACGGTGACTAGTCCTATGCATCCTTTCATCAGACAGCCGGCATGTGATGTCATGAGAACATGCTGATTTGAAGTGTTGACCCCCAAAGCATAAATCTTATTGGTGTCACAGCACAACTGTGAGTAAGGAGCTGAAGGGTAAGGCTCAGGTCATGTAGCCAGGTCATGTAGCCACAGGCTATGAAGAAAGGTCTCACCCCTAGATACTATTTGCTTACCCAGCTACAGTGAAGCTATAGAAAACACAGGTGCAGGCAGTTGCATACTAAAGCAAAGCTCCCATGTCAAAATGTGATAGTTATGCCTTAAGAGGTTATCTCTGATTGGCTGGCAGAGAGACAGGGTCCCAAAAAGTACCATCAAAGGGTAATTTGGGAAAGCATGGAAGATCGCAGCACTCTTGGGGCTTCTGTGGGATTCTTAGCCAGGAGAGAAGCTTTCACCTGCAACCCAGTCTCCCCTCTGACTCACGCCATTAGTTGGAGCACAAATCCTCTCTTGGGTTGAATTGTTTTGTGCACTGAGTAAAGTCAGGACAAGAGTAGCACCCGTACCATACCCCAGTGTAACAGCATAGTGAAAACAAGGCCTTAGCTGTTCTTAGACAATTTTTAGTCAATAAAGGAAACTGAAACACTGTGAGGAGTCCAGCATATCCAAGAAAACAGACACCTCCAGTTTCAGTGTCAGATCTATGGGCAGTTCGAGACCTACTAATATTCCTTGGTGTTAAGATGGCAATATATGCGTCTTTATCTCCTGCACGGTATGTCCTCTCCTCTTTCTTTTCCTGTTCTTCTCGGAGTCTTTAGCTTGAACACTTGCAGTCCCTCAGCCTTAAGCTAGCTTTCATATTCTTGGCTTCCCAGAGAACCTGGCTGGATGTTTTCAATGCCATTTTATCACCTTTTTTACTAGTCACTATTTGAGTGGAAGAAAGGAAAAAACCAAAACAATAAGCAAAGAATTACTCTGAGCAATTTTTTTTATCTCTAAATGTTTTAGGCTTTCTTCACACTGCTTTTGCTTAATCACTCCCGCCAGCTTCATTTGGAGCCTACAAGATGATGGTCAGATCCAATTTAACATCTCTGGAAGACTCTTTGTTTTGTACAGTGATGCTAGGAATTCCTCCTTACTATCACACAACCAGTTAGAGCCTTCATTTAGCGAAATGTGGAGGAGCTTGTACAGTTTTTTTCTGCCATCAAATGTGTAATTCACAAAGGTGCAGGACTGTGGCTGCCCAGGTGCTGCAGGCTCCGTCACCCCAGTACTGCGATTAATAGTTTGCTGCTCTTGCAGCAAAATTGTGGCTTTGGGCTTTGTTCTATTTTTACACTCATCCTATATGCATCTGTTCTCACTTTATTCTACATCCTGTTGCCATCCTCCTGCTCATCTGTCTCTGCCATCTTTAGACATCTTCCACTATCAGGTTGACACCACTGTAAATTCAGTGCCATCAAAGGAATTACTTTTGAGTTATGTCAGTAAGTAAAGACTTTAGGCCTTTGTTTTTTCTCTCACACCCACCTTTCTTTTCTTGCCATGTGCAATTGGACCTTCTCTCAAGTGTGGACATACACTGGTCATCAAAATTCTTTGCCATCAAATGTCACTGTAAAGTCATTAATGTCCTTATCACTCTCTTTCTTGGCATTCTTTTACCCAGTGTCAGTGCCGTATGGGATGGCAAGTATGATCTGAGGAGGGACATGTCGGTGATCTGCCCGCCAAGCTGACATGCACGCTAATAGCGCGCTACGTAGCTCCCTTGCCCAAAAGGAAGAAGGTATTTTGTTTGACGCAGTGCAGTGATAGACCAAAATAATGCAGTGAGTTCTGGTCTTCGTTAGTGTGTAACGTATGCCGTGTTCTGTATGTACCAGGTTTCTGGATGGTGTGATATTGTCAGCTGTACTAGTCAGTACAAGTTACTGCTGGAAACAGTGCAAAAATTTTAGGGTGCTCAGCATATTTTAAAAGAGATGTGGGCTGTTAAGAGCCCAGGTCTCATGGAAAGCCAAGAGTATTTTGGTTCACAGAATTCTAAATAATTTCTGCATTTTCAAAAGCACAATGTGGCTTCCTAAGTCACAGACACTTTTGAAATTTCAAACGTAGATTTGTATTACCCGTATGTTAATACTGGGTTAACTAAAGTCACTTGATCATGCAAGTGACTCCATGATTACGTAAGAATTGATGTACATACATAATTGTGTAAGGATTACAGAACACAAGGGAGATTTCAGTTGTTTTCAGGACCAGGCTCAGAGGTGCCAAACCTGCAAAGTCTCCAGTTGTGGAGTGCTTTTTTTTCTACCTGAGAGTAAGTGCTAGCTGGTCCTGACCCTGGCCCTTAGACAACTGAAGAAAATGCTATTGCTCCCACAAAAATCAGGGGGGCAGGGTCAGGCCTCGGTCCATTCTGTCATTTTGTTCCAACATGTATTTGCATTGTGTAAAATAATAAAAATGTTCTACTTACATAAATGCTTGATAAATCAGTGGCTCTTAAAGTGATATTTCCTTGTTCCTGCTACAAGTTTATGATGTAGTCTCATGAAAAAAAAGAAACAGAATATAAAATGTGAAAACTCTGTCTGAAGAAGGTCCAATCTGTCATCACAGGATACACTAAAATTTCCTTAACTCTTGCCATGATCACAAAATCCACTATCTGAAATTCTGACATTTTCTCTGTAACAGAAAACAAAGGAGAGCAATATGCACAAGAAGGCAGTAGGAAGCCTGAAGCTATTAGCATGTCATTGTCAAAGGCAGAAATAAAAACCACAAAAGTTAAAGGATTCTGGAATATAGCAGAAATCTCCAGACATGACTCAGACACTAAAAATGCCCAAACTCATTTAAAAAGCTCTTTGTCACAGTCCAAAAAAACAACATTTTCAGTGTTTTTCCTTTTACTTTACATCCCGCTATTGCAAGTACATGGCTAATTATGATCTGAATGATATCTATTATTCCTGTGTCCTTCTAGATCAAGCCGGATGTGTTCCAAATATGGCCACAAACATATTACAGTGTCCAGTAAAATCAAAAGAATAAGATAATTCTGTTTTAAGGGTTAATGGTATTCACTCCCACTCAGTTTGACTCACTGGACAAAAGCTCTAGTGTGCCTATTCTAGGCAGCTGTGCTGAACAGTAAAGATTTGGAGTCTTTTGTAGGCTGGAGAAAAATAAAGTCTTTGTAAACTTTTTATTTAGTATATTCTACCAAACACCCATGTGTAACAGTTAAAACATTTGGAGTTGCAACAGGCTAAGGAAAGTTTGCACAGATAAACAGAGTTATTCTAAATTTTGTGCCTACTAAGGTCTGAATCACAAAGTCTCATTGCATTTCATTTAAAATGTATGTGCAAGAAATCATTTTTCTTACCAGGGCCATTGTGCTCCTTTGGGCTTTGTTTAATGATGTTAAAAATGTTAATACAAAATAGCAAAATTATGTACGGTTTGAATCACTACATGTTTACAGTAATCTGTGAGTGATCATGCTTCAGAAGAGCATTGTTTTTGTGCTGGTATAATTCTCTTTTCTTCATTTATGTTGTTCTTGGTTTATACTGATGAAGAGTCAGTCCCAAAGCCACTAAAAAGCAAATAAATCCAGGCATATTCTTTCATCATCTGAATATATCCCTCTGAAAGAAAATTAGCTTTTGCAGTATTCCCTCAGCCTTTGCATGCTTCAGCACTTCCCCGATATCCTGGCTAGGAAGGCGCTGAAGTACTTAAATACAGAGACAACACAGCAGAACTGCAAGGAATCTGGCTCGATGGGTTCCTCCTCAGGGCTAAGCCATATTAGCACAGGGGTTTTTAACCCCCCCGGACTGATTCAGTGTTTGCTTCCTCAACCATAATCTAATGTATCTAGAGCCAGGACCATGGCCATGTTGTAAGGCCAATTGAAATGAACACAGCTATTTTTATCACCCAGACAACAGTCATAAAAGAATGGGGGAGACAGAAAGAGATGGGGGGCACTGGCAAACGGCATTTCAGCCCACTATAACCTTTACCTCCTTCAATGATCTTGCAGATATCTCTGCTCCGAACATGTGCATCTGAGGCTGGCTGAGGTGACTGAGACTGTGTCAGGTGTTAAGTCAGTCTCTTCACTTCTCTGTCTAGTTACTCAGTATTTCACAGCCCATTTTATGAAATGTAGTATTCTATTGCAAAATGTTTCCTTTTCCAGCAGCTTTCTGCTGTGTTGAGTACTGACTGGTGGCTTTTTCTGTTCCGGGGCAGGCTGCGTTTCACTGGGATCCTATGTTTACTTCCCAGTTTTTAAAGTATCCTGTGGAGTAAAGATGTCACAGAAGTGGTTTCCCCAGGAATGAAAAGCAGTGAGGAAATTCACTGTGTTTTAGACTGATGACAAAATCCTGAAGACCCTACTCTATTTTCAGCCAGTAGAATTCACGTTAACTTCAACAGCAGTTTATCTCGACAGGACTTGCAAAATTTTGTTCAGAATTCATGATTCGGGTGGTAACTGAAGTAGGTGCTTAAGCACATGCATACATCCCAGTGAGTTCAGGGCCTCAGGAATAATGCAGATATTGTGCTTTAGCTTAAATATGTACTTAACATAAAGTACATCCCTGAATACCACAACCTGTTGTTTTTAGTGTTGCTGCCTAGCGTTTCTCAAGTGCATCAAAAATGCAATGTTGATACAAGACTTAAATCTGAGGTTTTGAAGTAAAGCTGTGTTTATAACCAGATGCCGAAGTATTTGCTAAGTTTTGAAGAAAAAACCTAGTATTTTCTCTAGATATTGAATAATCCCCATGTTACTAAAGATTTTTCTGCTTTCAGCGATGCATACATCTTGCCTCTTCCAGATATTTCAGTCAATATATAATGTCATTCTTTACTGTGTTTATTAAGAGCACAAAAGATGAAGGCACCTACTTTAAAAACATGTTAAAGGTATATGTGATGTTATTCTAGTTGCAATTATCTCAGAGGAAGGGTTGTGCTTCCTTTTCAAACTGATTTTGATGTACAGATTTGCCAAACTATTTGAAAGCCGCAGACACTTTAGCATTCATGACACTATTATTCACTACCATAAATCTAGATCAGATATGTGCTGTCTGAATTGATAGTGGGTATTCTGTCTGAGAAAAATGTGTTCCCCTTTAACTTTTAGCAGTGACATTGCTTATGTTACATCACTTTTCATGTTACTATGCATCATATTGGTCAAAGATGTCATTATTTATAGCACAGAGATTGTGTCACTATAATTAAAGTTGCGTTAGGGTTTATATTACCTTATAAAAGCTCTATTTTCAGGAGCTTGTAACTCCATTACCAAATTCATTTTGGCTCTGAAGCTTTCAGTGGGGGAGTATAAGAAATAAAACACACGCTTGCAGTCTAAGTGGGTGATGGCCTCTTGTCTTCCAGTTTGGTCTCTGCTAGCATGCCTTCCAGTCACTGCTATGTTTTGGGTGATTTTGCTTTAATCTAACATGTATTGAGAGGTAAACAGGTTCTTGCTTCTTTATATTTTTAAACTCACAGACAACAGGAGCAAAGTATGCGTACGCTTTGTTAATCTGGGAAATACCTGTCCTTATCTTTGGTACTTCCTGCAGGTTGCTTAGTGGCAGCAGGTTTCTGAGCTGACCTAAATCACCAGGGCAGCGTGTGAGTTTGGAGACCCAACCACACAGAGCAGGTGGCAGTGGCAGAGCCACAGGCTACAAACACTTTGCGTCAGGGTCTTGTACTGTAACCTCCCAGGTCCTCTGGGTGCTACCACTGCCACCATAGGGCAAATAAAAACACAGGGTGGAAGAGAACGTGCTGCCCTTCGTGAATACTAAACATTGTAACCAGGCCAAATCCAGATTTGGTTCAAGTGGGTACAGCTCTTCTATGACAATGGATTTCTTTGCTTTTTGTAGTTTAATTGTCTTATTATAGGGCTATAAAATGTTCTTTCTAAACAGTAACACTGTAAGTCTGTGGACAGACTCTCAGCTGGTGCAAGTCAAGGCGACTTCTCTGAACTATACAGAACTACTCAAATGTATACCAAGGAAAGCTGTGGACCCACTATTTGGGTTTTGTTTGTTTTGGGGTTTTGTTTTCAGTAGTAAGGATGTAAATACAGTTTATTTAGAGCAACCCTCAACTTTCAAGTGATTCATCACAAAATGGACATACTTAAAGTCATAAATGTGTTGACTAAAAAGCTCGGATATTTTCTTTATAGACTAAGTGTAGAGCCAATGTTTGAGTAATCCCTTTTATTGGACTAACTGTACACTATTGACAAACTAGCTTTCTGGGTATAGGAATCCATTCTTTAGAGTCAAGTCCTTCCTGACCTGCAGGGGAGTTTTGTATATCCCTAAAGCACGACTGTCAATATTGCTGCATTAGTCCAATAAAAGGGATTACTTGAAACTTGACTCTAAATTTTGTCTCACTAGTAAAGGCAAGTAATTAAAAATATTGAGTTGTGTAACAAGACACACTGAGTATAGTGATGCACTAATAACCAAGTCCTTCCAAAATGATTTGCTGTATTGCTTCCTATGTACACAGTGAATAAAAACAAGTAGGAATTTTCATAAAAAACCCAACAAGCAACAGTCCATTTCTGATTTCTTTGTGAGATTAGCCAGGCTGAATATGCAGATAAGCAAAAAGAGCAAAGAGTTAAACATCCTTTCTCCTTCCAGAAACGGATAGGTCAGATGACATTTTCAACAAGGTTTCCAGGCAAAATTCTGACTCACATACTTATGCTGCGTAGTGGATTGCTCTCCGAGTGTTCCCTTTGAAAATTTCAGAACGACTCACGTAGGAGGAGGCTACTCAATAGAAATAAAGGTATCAGAGCACGTGGCCTCTAAATGTTATGGACTTGATTAGGACTCAGTTGTAAACAAGACAGAGTTAGTACTAAGCATAGAAACTACTATTGTGTTATGAGCCCTCCAGCACAGAGCCTGTCCTTTTGTTCTTGTGTATGTAATAACCCAGACTGCTGTATCAGGAACTGAAAGACATTTATAATACCCCTGTTTCTTATGGACACTTGTAAAACTGGGAAAAACCTGCTCCTCCATTCAACAGAGAATTTTTAGCTTGAACCATTTACTTTGTAGTACATTACAGCGAGCCCACATCTGCCCAATGCAGACTGGGTCGCGCACTCTATGTTCCACCTAAGCCCAAGCCTGGACTCTCAAAGGAAGTTGGAAGAATTTGTGCTTCCCATTATCCCCAGATCCCTCCTGTTAGGCTGTCAGCTACTGTCCTGTGAGGCAGTGCGGTAGCGTTTCTGTAGTCCTTCTGGAAAGATGGCTGAGCAATGCCTGGGCCATGTGTCATTCCACCCAAGTATCCCTTTTTATATTCTTATGCAGAGGGCTGTTGCCATCACAGGATCCCCAGACGAACCAGTGTAGTTTGACCTGATAAGAGAATGGGAGGACTCAGCCACCCTGTTAATCCAGGGGATACATACTCGGAGGGTCTTGTGCTGGCTGCCTGGGCATTGCTAACAACCTGGCCCCACCTGAGGGTGCAAACATCCACAGTGCCAGGGAATCCTGTCCTGGGTCTTTGTTGAAAACTGCATGTTGGAACTCCCTGAAACCAGAACCCAGAAACTAAAAGCTGCCAGATTTCGGGAAAGCTGGGTTTAATTAAAGCTTTACTGCTTAGGCCATTTTATTCCAAACCACCAAAGAAAAAGCCAGCCTTGTTTCCGCTGTTCTTGCTCACTGTAGAGCGCTACTTCTCTTTAAAATGGAGTCCCCGACTGACAATTTTTGGCACCCAGTTCATTACTGTTGGCAGTGGTGCAGGAAAGGGAGAGCAGTAGTGGGGAGCATCAGCATAAGTGCTCCACTGCAGTGGGTTTGTGATTAAAGTAGAACAAAATGTTTAGATTCACCCTCTTGTTTTATTACGTATGACTTAATCTGTTTTCTTCCCCCTTCCCCATTTCTCCTAGAAGGTGAGGAAAGTGCACATATTTTTTTTTTACTAGCTTTATTTACTTGGGTGCTTCAGGATACTAAGTTATGACAAATTCTTCTCCGCAGTAGCTTTTGGCTTCCTTCTTCTTTGAGCTCTTTAGACCTTTGAACTGCTGCCTTTACAGCTGCCTCTGAGCCTGTCATGTGGCTGTTGAATTGAGCTTTTGAGTATGCCTCTGCAATGCTCTCATTCCTAACTGTTGTACTTTTAACAGTATCATTGTTTTGAATGAAATAGCACTTCTGTGCCAAAAATGGAGGTTATTTCTCCACAGTACATTCTGGGCAGGCAAGCATTCAGTCTGCCTGCTCTCCAAGCCAATCAAGAGCCCTGCAACCACATTAACACAGTATTGCGCCTGACTAAATAAACTGCATTTGCATTTGGGCAAAAGTTGCCTTGAAGCACTTGACTGATTCACGGCATAGTCAGAGGCAGCTTGTCTCTTCCAAGGATGCGCAGGATGGATGTATTTTAACTGGCGGGATATAATTTAATGGTGATATATTATTATTATTATTATTTTTACATAATACTTCTATCCCATTAGAGACTCTGATGAAATAAGCATTTCACTGGGGTAGGCACTGTGCATTCCCATCAATCAAGGAACTGCAATGCTAGCAGACCTTAATCTTGCAGATATTTACACATATTTTTAACTTCTTACAAAAAAGCAATCAATTGACCGTGTATCTTAATCAGATGTATGACAGTTTTGTAGATGGGGACATTTAGAGCTCACCAAGGTTGGCCTTTGTTTCCAGCATGTATATACACACATAGGCAGTAAGCTAGAGTCTGAATTAATTCAGCAGTAGCATCGTCTCGAGTCAAAAAGCACTCATAAAAGATCATTTGGTTGCAAAACCTATTAGCAAATTTTCACACTGTTTAGGTAGGGCCCCTACCTAAACAATAACTTGTAATAATTAATTTGTTACAATAATAACAAATAATCATTATAGAACAAATACATCTACAACAAATATCCTTGGGATAAAAAGCAAAGATGTGTTTTGAGTGCAGTGTGTTAAATACAGGAGACAGTGCTGCAGCTGGCTATCATTAGGACACATTTCAGAGACAGAGCTGGGGGAAACAATTACTACCTGATGTTTCCTACAAATGCCACTTCCGAGATGAATACGATGGCCTAGTAGATTTTGCTTTTTTATTCTCTTTGGCTTGAGTAGGAGCATTAAATTAAAACTGAAGCAACAGAACACTTAGCACTCAAGCTGGAGAACACATGATGAGTTTTAAAATAATGTTGAGGAAAAGACAACAGAGAATAGAAGAGGCTTTGTATCATGTTAGACTTCTTTTTCAAGCAAAACTAAACATCAAAATATTAGAACACAAGCACAAAACCTCATTGTCAGTAAAACTAATTAGTGTTCTGCTGCTTAATGCAAAAGCCTACATGATGTCTTGACCTTTTTTACACATTGTGTCTAAGGTTGTGCAATAAAACAGAGGGAAGCACAGAATGCCTCCAGTTAGCCTCAGAGGTTTTCTTCCTTACGGAGTTCAATTGATCGCAACAATACAAGCTATGTATAGACCCCTTTTTTAAAGCTCTACTATTTCTTAGAGCTTGAGCCGGTGAATTAAAGCAGTCATGCTGGCAAATAGTTTTCACTAGAATGATTGCCATTCCATTTGCATGTAATCTTGCATTTTTAACAATATACATATAACAAAGATTAAAAGATCTTAGACAAGTAAATGCTTACGAGATGTTCCCACAAACCCTTCCTTCCTTGAGTTTTTATGCAACTAGTCAGTAGGGAGCCCTCTTTGAAACTGATAGCCAAATCTGTTTCATGTTGGCCAGATCTTGCAGAAGTACTGCGCTCAGTAATACTTTGCTATAGGCTAATATCTTCTCAGATAGCAAAAGGAGCTAAAAAAAATCTGTCAGAATTTGGGAAACAGAATTTACTGCATTCTTCTCTTTAAAACAAAACTTTAATTCAGTCAGAAGTCACTCTTAAAGCAAAACAAAGAACCTGGGCCTCTTCCTGGTGGCACAGAATCCTTAACTTCCATTCAGTCACTATTGGATATGCAGATCCCTAAACTCTGGGTATCTCCATTAAAAGCACCTAGTCAGATTTTGGTAAGCTTAGATTAAAATTTCCATTAATATTTGGTGTTGACCTGAATGAGCCTCTGTTGAAATCGTTGGTAAAATTCCCCTCCAAGTACAGAACAACCATTACTCTGCTACCATTTATAAAAAAAGCTACTCTTAGCGTATGAAACACAAAACAAGTAAATGTTAATCAACTAAAAGTAATGCCTAAAAGTTATTTTGAAAGGAAGGAAAGAAGGAAGGCAAGAAAAATATGAAAATTACTTAATTTTATGCATAAGCTTAAAGAGAGATTGGAAAACTTTTACAGAACCGAGAATGTGTTTCTTGTACTAATACAAAATTTGTTCCAAGTTTTCTACTGGTACAAGAAATCAGAAATGTTCTACAGAGACCAACTTTTCAAAACGGAGCTAGCAAACTGCCCATTTATTTGAGTAAGACACCTTAGAAAAACTGTCAGAGGACTGTAAGTCAGTCTGGGAAAGGCATACAGATTTATCCTTGCTTGGGTTAGTGAAACACTCCAGGTAATCTGTTTGCTGAAGGTGTGTCTCTATGGCTGGTAGAGGGATGAGGTAGAAAGAAGATTGCTGTGTAAATTGTAGAAAGATGCAAAAAATCATGTTCTGGTCACAATCCAGGAGAAGTTTTGCATTTTATCATTCATGCTTAGCTGCCAGATGTTGCTAGAATCAGGCTGTTGGTGGGTACAATTTCTCATGGGAGAGTGAGAGTCTGTGTCAGGATCCTGTTATCAAGAAAAGGAAAAAGTAGTTCTTGGTGTTTGTTATTGACAGTGCTCACTGTTAATGCCAGTAGTGTGCATACAAGCTGTATCTGTGAATGAAGTGCATGGTGTATTTCCTAAGGTGTGAGTCAATAGCTGTTGTGATGGTTCATTATACAAACTCCACGAGGCCAATTTTGAAACATAAACACTTCATTCTGGTGTCCAAACCCTGTAGCAAGGTGCTCCAGTTGCTCTTACACTATTAAAGGCCGCAGGATGAAATATCAGAGGTGATAGTACAGTATGAGAAAAGGCTTGTAGAGCAGTTAAAATTGCGGAACTATTATGTGAGTTACAAAACATAGAGAGTCCCTGAAGGCCTTCTTTCACACACTCACATGTACTTTCAAAATTCCCGAGAATCTGTCTACCATAGTTTGGAGCAAAAATACAAGTACATTAAGATATTGTAGGAGAACATGGGGAAATACGAGACATTAATACAGACAGAACACAAGGTGGGAGATAGAGAAGTGGTTTTGTGTGACTGCCTAGAAAAAATACAGCTGTCCAATTACCAGAGTTAGACTTAGTAATTCTAGCCTGAGTAAAACACTCCTTCGCCTCACCCATTTACTCTTGCTGTTACTAAACCCTTTCAATTAGGGTTTCCTTGCATGTCAGGATCTGATCATATAGAGGGGGGATTCAGATGTGAAACTGCAGCATCCGGATTTGAGAAGAGGGCTGGAGCTGTTGTTTTATTGACTGACAAACACAACTACAGGCCTTTTCTTTCTCAGAATTAACCTCCCAGGTCAGAGAGTCTGCAACTGATCTCCACTGAAGATAATATTTTCAATTTTGTGATGTGGTGGGTTGAAATTAAACATTTGCTAATTACAAAGGTACTACAAGCCATGCCAAAACCCTTTTTTGTTGTCTGGAGAGTTATAACAATCCTTTTCTGGCAGTTAGTTTTAAGATCATTAAATGATCCTCATTTGCAATATATTTGCAGAAGATTACAGCCCATCTAAATTGACCCTGAAGGAAGACTTATTTCATTAATGGGCTGTCCTGTGCTAATGCATAAAGCTAGAAAAATATATCTATTAAATTCTTAATGTGTAAATGATGTTTCTGGCTTTCTTCTTAATTACAAAGCAAAATGAGCCTGAAGTGCACTCCGTCTAGGAAAAAATGATCAATTTAATCCATCTTCCAAGAGAAAACTTTTTCAGTGAGTTCCAAAATTCCAGCTATTCTCAGCTAAGGCTGGAGCCTTATTGCTTTGTTCAGAAACACAATAAAATTTGCCAACACAATTTATTTTTTCCCTAGATTCCAATGAACAGAGCTTTTCCACATCAGTTTAGTTTACTCTCTGTCTGTTAAGTTTTTGAGGAAAAAGCTAATGCAAAACCTGGATGAGCAGTGCTTTAGAAATGAATAATGCCATGAGATTATGGGTTGATAGGGTATATGCAGAATATTAATACAGCCCATAGAAAGAGATTTACAGTACATACAGATTTGCAGTGTACTCTCTGTACAGAACCACCTAACTATGCTCTGACTATCATCACAATATAATTCCCAGACAAAAAAAACGTATTAAGGTGAAGGTAAGGCTGTAAATACATATCGATAATTTAGATAGGGAAAGGAAGGTAATAGAAAAGTGCAGTTTGGAAAGCCAAGTGAATGTCAGGAAATTAATTCTAAGTTAGTGTTACACTTAAAACAACCAAACAATGGAAAGTGTGGAAATGAGGGAAAGCACTGCAGGAGTCTCCTGTCACTCTCAGCACCCCGGGGTCTGCACGGGAGATATGCTTTCAATGACAACTATCCTAGCTAGCTGACATGTTTAATCTAAGATATGTCTGGTTTGGCCACAGCCCTTGATGGCTGAGGACCTTTTAAATCCTGTGTACTTTGGCATTTCACTTTCAGCTGATGACATTTTAAACTGTGTCCAGTTTACACAGCAGAGTAACTGTATCGTAATGAGGGGTTTCAAATGTCTGCAGATGCAAGTAAATGGCAGTAAAATTTTCCAGCGCATGTCCTGAAAGAAGTTGATTCTGCTTGCTTTAGATTTTTAAGATATTCCTGTAGTTGACCACTGTGCAATAAAGGAAAAACTGATCTTATGTAAGGAAATAGCTACTGTACCCATCTAGATATGCTCAGGAGCCAGGGAAAAATGTCAAGCATCTTCCTAATGTATAGGTGCTTCTTGGAGAAGGCCCCACTGATGACTCCCTCTTGTTTGTGTCAGAGGCTCTTCCCTGAATTTGGCTGCACAAAGCTGATTCCTCTGATTCCAAGGGTTCAGCCACGGGGAGTGAACACCCCATATCATCCCCGGTGTCAAAGAACAGGCACTAGAGGGTCAGAGCGTGCCAGTCAGTACAGATACTGTGAAGACAAAGAAGGCCACTAGAGTAACTGGGCTTGGACTTACTCTGGGGTCCTAGTGTTAGTATGTTCAATATCAAATGCAGAGCGCGATCCGTCATTCCCGGTAGATGACTCGCCTTCTGCACCAGCTGATTGTCCTGCAGAGAGATCTGTAGGGATGTGTTCCTTGCCCTTGGGCATGAGATTTCTTTCCTCTACATCAGTTCTCTCCCTTTGCAATAAGGTGGTTACTCACTGTGTTTCCTCCTTCCAAGCTCTTTCTATCTGTCAAGTCTTTTTTGTGGCCACAACCAACACAATCTGGAAGCAGCAACAATAATAGCAGCAGCCATAATGCCAGATAACATCTTTTTCTTCTTCTTTTATACTGCTTTTCCCACAGTTGTGGCACTGCAGAGGAGCTGTACTACTTGAACTCTGAAGTGACAAAGCGGTATGTGTTTTGTGCACAAAAATGTCTCAGGAGAACCTGTGCAGCTCTGTTTTCTGTTAGCAAGTAAAAGAGTGTGGCTCAGGTATGTGTTGATATCTATGTTGGGTTGCAATTCCGCACTTGCTGTGAACATCGTGTGTTGTAGGAACATTGCTGCCCTGTCTAACCTTCTCTTTCCAAAAACTAACCTTCTCTGTCCCTTGTGGGCAATGCCTGGTGGAATTGCATCCTTGAGAATATTAGGGATCTGTGGGTCATAGATTTGCCTGGGTGAAGAAGGTTTTAATCCTTTCCCTAAAAGCATACATTTGCGGAATTTCTTCCTTCAGTTGAGTATTTATGTGAAATTCAGCACCTTCACAATATAATTATAAAACAAAACCAAAGTTCTATCATTTTAGAGAGCAAAATCTACTCCGGCTTTGAATTCAAGTCTCCTGAAGTCTCAGTTTTATTTCCAATTTATTCCCACTTATTATTGCTACCATTCCACTTAATGAATTTGATATTTAATACTTTATTCACACATTTTATTTTTGCACCAATTACAGGAAAGACAGGTACATTGTTCTTACAGTTTTCTGTGATCTTCAAGGCATTTTTTCTCTTGCATTTTTTATTTCTTTAAAAATAACAGTCATCTTGGTATTTAAAGAGAATAACAGCAGGAGCAACAGCCTTTTAATACGTAGGGTATATTTAAAGGAATCTTTTCACTTCTATCTGTTAGGAAAACAAAAATGGTGAGAGAATATCTTCAGAGTTTATGCCCTTGATAGGTCAAATGAAGTGTGTGTGAAACTAAAGAAGTCCTACTGTAACCATGCCAGCGGAAATGAAAATTATACCACTCATACTAACAAGTATATCTCCAAAGGGGCTGGAGGTATTAGAAGACTCTAAACAGATGCCTCTGAACTTAAAATACACTTAATTCCAAAGGCTTGTCTTGTAATTAATTTAGCCAGCATAGAGCCTATGAAGAGAATGCAGGGCATAGCACAGCATTACTCAGCATCCAGAAACTTCAAGGAGCATAAAGTCAAGTAATTTAATTTTAAAAAAACCAAAACCATTCACACTAATTTTTCACATTCATTTCCGTCAGGACCATCGTGTCAAACATCAAGGAAAACATTCTCCAATTTATAATTTAATCTCCTGCAAGAAAAATATCCATCTGCTATAAAAGGAAAGTGCACACATAAGCCACATCAAAAGGATATCACTCATACTTCAGTTTCAGTTTTTATTCACATTAACTTGGACTTGCGGTATGTATGTCTGTAAACAGCCTATTGAACAAGTGAAGCTTACTACTGACTGTTTTAGTAACACATATTTGAACCAAAAGTTTTAACATGCCTCGTGTTAACGCAGCTTGTATTTCATTAAGAACTACCAAATCTCAGCTGTTACGTGAGAATTGACAGCTGTATTTTTCTAGCATTAACTAATGTGCAGGGGGAGAGCAGCGCGCGGGCACTAATGTGCAGTGGAGAATGCTGAACTTTCTTGAGCTTCTGGTGCAAGTTGTTTTGCAATCCTGTTGCTTTGAAAAAGTGATTGGTACAGCAAAGCGGCCACTGCACGCTGCATTAACAGAATGGGGGCTGCTGCTTCTTCCTTTCTCCAAATGCTTTTGTTGTTGGAGTGTGATGCGGCAAATCCCCTCTCTCCTATCTAGACCTCCTCCCACATGACGTTTAGGACAAGCAAGCCTGATGCTATGAAGCTCCTTGTGGGTTTGTAGTGCTTGTGTGTAAAGCTCTGTGACAGAAGTGACAGTTGCAGATAGAGAAGGATTGAGCCCGTCATTTGTAATGATAATTAAACATTCTTAAGTGTAGTAGATCTAAGGACCTCATCAAAGATTGACATAAGTTGTATAAAAAAGTCTTATAAAAGGAATTGTTGATAAAGAGATACAGATCACAGTTTTAGGGTGAGTATGCCTAAAATAGTTCTCTAAGGCAGTGAAAAGATCTTACATTGGGAGTTGTGGCCCTCCTTCCCCATCTGCCTGAGCTGCTCTCTCTGGAGACTTCAGCTGTGCTGCAGGGACAGCCCAGCTGATGGCAAACCAGCTTCTGGACTGCTGTAGTTCACAGCCTTACATATTAAAATGAATTGGCCTGTTTCTATTGCTTGACTTTATAAGTTGAAGCACTTGAAAAGTTGCTTCTGAAGCAGGTGAGCTGTATGAACAATGGGGTAGGTTATTTGTGAGAAGAGAGCACAGGTGGCAGGGTCTGACAGGTAAGGATGGAGACCACTCTTGTCACTTGATTTTATTCTGCTTTAGGATTTTCAAAGGCCATCACTTGAGCACCAGGTTTCCATGGAGGATCAGTGAATGCTGACTGCCCTCTTCTCTTATAGTTGATAAATTCTTCCTTAATGAATATTTTTAAATCTAATAATTCAATATTCATGATTTGAAGAATTCCGGTTTCACAGGTGCTGGTATCTCGGGGGACTTTTTCAATGGCACAAACAATCATTAGGGAACCAGCTCTTGACGTTCAGTGAGAACTGAGCCCCTCGCTGGTCCTGATGCCTCTGAGAGTATCCTCAGTGGTGAAGCAGTGACCTGGGCTGCAGAATTTCTTTGCTGCTCCTATTGTAATCCTCTTCAGGTTAGGGCAGTTAGTTTAGCTTAGTTTGATCTAAAATCCAGTGAACATTATTATGCTCTCAATTTTTCTGTCATAATTGTTATGTAATGAAATAATAACTAATTGTAGAAGCTCCTAGAAAACACGTGAGTCTTGTTGCTAGTGAGAAGCAACAGGGAGGAAGGTTGGTAATCGTAAGACAGTTGAGACTATATTTAGGAAGGAAGTAAATCCAGGTGCAAACAAATATGGATAGGAAGGTGCAATGAGAACTCGGAGCTGTACTGCATCCTGGCTCAGCAAATATGGAAAGAACAGGTTTATCTCTTCGCTCTTTCTATAAAGTGATAACAGTGAATCATTGGCAGCATCTGTGCTTAATTATTAGGTTTTGATGCTGTTAACCTACTAAGGTAAATAAGAGACAATCCTGGTTCTGAAACAGTCCCTACATCAGGTTCTCGATATGCTCAGGTAGACCTTGTTATATGATTTCTTTTAACCTTTCCCATATTTTTTTTCTTCCCAGTGAAAAATTAGATTTTTTTTAAGCATTTTTTTTTTTACTGCAAAATAGGATAAGAGATAATTACAGGAGACTTTGCGATGCTGTTATTGTCCCAGTGTAGTTAGCTGTGGTTGTTTCTCTCCCACGGTTTGAGGTTGACCTGTACAAGTTACCCCAAGAAAAAACTACCGGGCCTTCTCTTTGCTTATATTGTAACATCAAGAGAGCCATCAATGCAAAGCTGCAGTGAAGACATAACTTTAGACAGCCATGTAATTTCCTTTTCATGTTGGTCCCTGACAAGAGACAATATGTTACAGTTCTAGGAATGGATAACAGGGGGAAGAGGGGAAAGTACGATAGCTTTATTTTAAAGTCTGTGTGATCCTGCTTTGTTTTTCAAATAGCTTTTTAGAGTTAGGTTGGTACTGTGCTCAATAAATTACACTATTCTTTCCAGATTTGCTTTCAGTTAATGACTAGTCTAGGGTATTTCAAAACATTTGGTCTGGTTTCCTGGAGGTTTATGATTAATAAATACCAGTATACAAAAGCAGTTAAATACTTGCACTTTGCCCTCTCTATAATCTCATATTTAAGATACTGTATGCCAAATTCTCTGCTGCTTATGCACCCTCTCTAACTTCAGTGACGAGTTTCCCATTGCTGGTTATAGAAAATGCATCTATCTGTTATAGTCTAATCAGTTGTATTCAGATCAATAAAAGAGCACAATGCACTTCACTCAGTCTTCTTAAATTAATAATTTGCGGATCGCCTTTTGAAATTGGCTCTTGCATTTGTTTAGGGAAATTTTTAGTTATGCATGTGTTAGATCAGTGTATAAGGTATGCAATTTGTTTTCTGAACAAGCAAGTGATAAGAGAACACATACATCCGGTTTTGAACATTGGTTGGAAAATTTCATCTTGTGGAGTTGGTGGAAATTGTACCCCATCTGTTTTTTACTGGTACTGCACTTCACATTTATCTGTTGAATTTCTCATTAGGCTTTATTTCTGTCATCTGATTTCTTACTTTTTTTTTATAAAAAATTAAATAAAAAGTCAGACTTTTGACCAACAATAGCTCAGACATTTATAAGAATATTACCTCGTATTTTAACTACCTCTGCCTTGAGTTCCTACCCTTCACTTTTCTCTATAAAATAATTAATTTCCTTTAGTTTTGCTCCTCCTAAAAGCTTTGGGTTTGTTCTGAGGGACAAACATTTTTGGGAAGTCTTAGAAATTCTCTACAGATGCTCAGATGCCCTAGTGGTATTTGGATACCATGGCAATTGATAAGTAATGGCAGGAAAAGTCCCTTGTAGGGACTCTGTGTGAGGGTTATTCCTTTCTTTCCATTTCACAGGTGAAATTGTTCCCTCTGATGTCAGATATTTCTAAAGTTCATTATGCAACCCAGCATCCTATCTTCTCTCCCGATTAAGACTTAACTCTGTTCAGATGTTTAAGACGACACTATCTGAACTGCACTTTTGCCATCTTTGTAGGTGTTCGAGTACAGTAAGCAGCCTAAATATGATACATGAGCCAGCAGTACATCAGATCATTTAGATTCTACCTCACTGTAGCCAGAAATAGGAAATAAAGCTTGCAAGCTGACTGTTTTCATTGTATTATTATAACAGAACAACTGTGAAATATGTAAGTGTTTCATGCCTTTAGTAATATTATGAGGAGTATTACCACTATCTAGATCTCTAGTAAATCCTGCAGAGCTCCAAATCATTGAGTCTTAAAGGAATCTCTCATAATCACATGGAAATTCAATATAACGTTTGTAAATTAGATTGGTATATGTGCATGTATATGTGTGTGCATGTAAATCTTTAATATTTTATCCTTAATATGCATATAATAGTGTATAAGAGAGAATTTTCTCTTCTGAGCAAGACAATTTCACAGAGATGAGAATAGGATTTTTACTGTATTGGTATTCATGTGATAAATCATCTTATATTGCTGCGCTCTTGAAATTAGCAGATGAAATAGCATTCCACATTGAAAGGTACAATATTGGGAAATTAAATTTATTGATAAACATGGTCTTGGTTATTATTTTATTTTTCCTAACCAGGTATTTTGCAGGAAAATATACGTCTTATGTTTACTTCTGTTTGTTAATGCTTTGATAAATCAGACATTTTTAGTATTCTATCAATGGCAAAAGTCTAATTGCCTTATTGTATTCTGATTTATTTCTTTCCTTACTTTCTTTGCATCTGCAGCCCAACAAATGAGTCTCCAAAGAGATATATGTTATGATACAGTGTCAGTGAAATTAATCCTGATCAATTTTAAAGTTCACATTTTTATTTGATGACTTTCCTGGGAATCACTAAAACTGAGATTGACTCGGTCTCTTTTTGTTGGTTAAATATTGTTGTTTGAGAACACTGGATACAGCAGCAGAAATCTTATTATGATTCTAACAGTTCTGTGTCTGTATAAGAAAAAAAAACAATATAAGCAATGATGTTTTACTAATTAATAGACACCAAATCTTGCTCTTTGCTGATCCCAGTTAAAGGTTCTCCGTAAGGGTCTAATGGAGGAGTGTTACTTGCCTGAGAACGCCTTACCTGTGCGAGGGGTTGGCGTATAGCCTGAGGTCCCTGTATGTATGTAATGTAGCAAGATAAATGCATATGGCTCTTCAAAATGTGTTCAGAAAGCCTGGCTCTCTGCTTCCTTTAGGATTTCAGTCCTGTAGCTCTTGTGAACACATGTTATCTCTGGAAGAAATTGGAGGCTTAGGTTATTAAGGGAAAACAGAGATGGGGCAGTGCCTCTCCATTTTTTTCCTGTTTTTTATCGGAAAATAGTTTGTTTCTCAATTTGTAAATGCTTCCACATCAGCCTGAAAGAATCACCTAGATTAACGTTAGAAAATTCTTCTATACAATAACCATTCAGAAGTATAAATCAGATTGTGCTTGTATTTAGGTAGCTTTTGGGGTGATGTTATTTACTTATTTATGTATTTGATTTGTCAACAGAACTCATTTTTTCAGGGACTCATGGTAGGTGATGCTTTTAACCCAAAGGAAACAAAAGACTTACTGTTTTGGTTTTGTGATTCCTGCCTTCTGTAAATCAAAGAAGATGGGAACATACAAGAGTTATTGCTATCAAAAGGAAATAATTATATTGTCCGAAGTGCGCAACAAATCACATCTTAAGCTGTTCTCCCCACTCTACCCCTACCTTGCTAAAGTTTAAATAGCATAACCAGTTTCTGTGAGGAAACCAGATTTTTATTTTTTTTATTGTTAATGTCAAACAAACATTTATTTCAGGTGCAAAGCCTCAGGATATGTTAGTGAAAACAGTGGCACTGCTGTTCTATTGCTTACTGCGCACTAAGTGGGTGGGAAAAGGGTACTGTGACCCTTTTACCCTTCCCACCAGTCTCCCTAACAGCTTTGGCCTTCAGGTCAGCTCAATTTCCCCTCCACTGAGTGGCCATTACTGTGCGAGGCTGTGATAAATGCTTTTTGTAAGGGACTGCATTGCCGGCAGCAAGCGCTAGGGAAGTAGGTAGCCTGGACCAGACAGACTGAGCCGAGAGACAGATAGACTAACATGCCTGCACGCTAAGTGCCTGTTACCTAGCAACATGACGGAGATCACAAAAAAATGAATAGACCCACAAACAAAAATGAAAAGGAGATAAAGAAGAGTAAAAGTCTATGGGGCTCAAAGGTTAATATTCCTCTATCTAATAACTTAGTTTCAGAAAATTGCATTTTAACCTTTTCGAAGCATTCAGGAGAGAGATTTCTTTGAAATTAAATTAGATCACATTTGTATGAAATGGGGGGAGAGAAATTAAATGCAGAATTTATTATTTTTCCATCTTCCTGCCCAGTATTTTTGCAATTCCTTGTATTTTCTGTTGACTACCACTGCTCCACTCCTCTTCTGGATTGCATGTAGCTAGCAGCCTGATGTGGAACTACTGATGGCTCCAGAGGGCTAGCCAATGTGAAGTACTATGATATAAATTCGTGTTTTTGTAGAATTTTCTCTTA
>NW_009648149.1:3334351-3337258 GCF_000708025.1 Charadrius vociferus
AGCCTGGCAGAAGCAGTAATGAGACCTGGGACGTGTGGTTTCTGGCTTGGGAGTCTCACTGCTTCCTGTGACATTCCCCTTCTTGCCGTGCACCGACATCCACACCAGACTTGCAGCTTGTGGTGTGCCAGTCCTCCTCCCACAGCGGCCAGCCTCCACCCCAGGTAGAAGTGGTCTGAAAGCTGGAACGCAACTGGAATTGACTGAAAATGGAGAAGCCTGTGATACAGTAGGATTGTTTTCCCAGTAATACCTTCTTTAGTAAATGGTTTTGCTTATTCTGATCCATTTTGATTAAAAAAAAAAAAAAAATTAAAACCCCTAAAGCTGTCAGTATTATACTCCAAGCTACTAGCGTAACCTTCTGAGATGCATTTCCATTTCTGGTGCACTTTCCAAAAGATCAAAATCAGTAGTTCGTGTGTAGTCAGAGCTGGGAAAGGTTGACTGTAGAATTTGGAAGACCTCAATCTGATTGCATATGTCATGCCTGCATTTGTTGTTACCAGGTAACCTTTTCATGAAAAACGTTCACAAGACAAAAGATTCTTTGCTGCATACATCTTGACTATCACAGGAAAAAGTGCTAATACAGATTAACAAGATGTGATTTCCTGATCAGTCGCTATCTGTGGGAAGTAAATAGTGATTGTATTAATAATGTGTGCCAACCCTTCATTTAAAACTTTGTGGTTTTTACTTTATTTTATGTGCTGTTTACATACATTAGAATTAGTAAGGAGTAAGGTTTTTAAAACGCATAGAAAAATATTAACTTTCTAACTTGCAGACCTAAACCTTTTCTGCAAGAGTTGTGAGTTGTTGTAGAATGAATTTAAGGCAGCTTACTTACTTTCTTAGTAAGGTTTTGCAGATC
This sequence comes from Charadrius vociferus, assembly GCF_000708025.1. Classification (NCBI taxonomy): domain Eukaryota; kingdom Metazoa; phylum Chordata; class Aves; order Charadriiformes; family Charadriidae; genus Charadrius; species Charadrius vociferus. The sequence goes on from NW_009648149.1 coordinate 3,335,229, forward strand.
TCTTGGAAATAGTCCTGCTTGAATAATGTGGTGTTCAGCCTTCATTATCTTCCTTTATTTCAGTCACTTTTGATGGTTGAATCACCCAGGTGTTTCAACTGGTATGTTAGTTGTAATTTTTTAATTTTTTTTTTTAAACACAATGTAACAATAAAAGACTTTGTGGTGGGGAGTTGAAGTCCATTTCTCTTAACTCCGTTTCTGATATAAGCACATGGAGCTTTCACCTTGCCTTCCAGCTCCACAGGGAACCATTATAAATTCCCCTTTTATTACATAAGCCTTATTTAAACCTCTGGATCCAAATTCCCGGTCCAGCTACTGTGGTGTAAATCTGGAGTAACTCCATGTGTTCCTATGGGATTACTTTGGGTCTGCAGCAGCATGTTGGGGGCAGGATCCAGCCCATGAATTCCTTAGCTGCCAGGGAAATCTGGGTGAAGCGATTGTTCTGTTTGTGTCATGGCTGTTATATTTAACTTCACAACAGAATGCCTTTAAACTTTACTGCCATCTTTAAACCAATGAGCTGTATGGTTAACTAATTTTCTTGTGCGCTGTATAATACAGGATCGATAATGCTGTTTCCTCACATAATATATATGCTCTCTTTCACTCACTCTGTTCATATATATCGTATAATTACAAATACTGAAATTTATGAAGCATGTAAACCCGTGTTTTAAATACAGGAGATCACTACAGTTGGGATGGTTGCTATTATTTAACGTATTCCAATCAACATCTTCCATTGGAGACACAGAATCTGTGAGTATATAGCGTTACTATATAACAGGTGAAATGGTCCCACACAGGCTGTTCTGCTGGCTGAGTGTCACAGCGCTGGTGCCCACCAGCCCCTCTGCTGAGCAGCCCAGCACCTTCTGAGCTGGTGGGTGAGGCTGAGAGATGATAGGAGCCACTGGAGGCTTTCCTGGTGGCAGGGGAATGAAACTTCGGCAGCAGCTTTTTAAATCCTTGCACCCCTGGAACAGGAACCAGGAGACATATCTAGGTTTTCCTTCATTTAGGAAAAAAAAATAGTTTGTCATATCATAAAGGCCGTCATTTTAAATGACAGTATGCTAATATCTTATTACTAGCTTCAGAAGGGGCAATCAGATACTTTATTTCAGCTGTTTCCCTATTTCTTTCTCTGCGATGATACAGATAGTAATGAAAGGACTAGAGCTAATTAAAAGACAATAATTTCGTGAAGGGGTGGTGATGATGATGAAGCAATAAACTGTGAGAACAAAGCTTGAGGGGTTTTAATGACTCATCAACCCCTTGATGGGAATTTAGCCTTACAATCACTATCCATTTATAATGATCAGTGATATACCTTCTTTAAGAACAGGAAAAACACACTGCTCATGCTGCCTGTCACACACTGGTATCGGATGCTGAGTGGCCCTCGTGCTTACAGTGTCCGCAGCTACTTCCAGGTTGCAGTGCCTGGAGCGCTCAATCTATCATAAGTTAATTTATGGTGCTTTGAACTCTTGCTGTGTCAGAGCCTCAAGACATGCAAGTGACAATGTGTATCAGTTGTGTCTGGATGTGACTTATGATTGATAAAAGGATGAGGATCAGATCAGTGGCAAAGGATATAATTATGAACACGGAAGGGGTTGTGCTATACACGCACACAGAGAATACCAATTTAATTGTTAATTAGGTTAAATTCATTCATATAGTAGGTTCCTTGAGAAAAAGGTCCCATCTTGTGTGGTACTGCACCCAGCCAGATCTCTGGACAGTGGGACTCAGGGCTGTGCCAGATTCTGCGTGCTGCAGCTTCAGCATCAGCTTTGCAGGGACAAGAGACAGGGGTTCTGCTGGGGTAGGAGCCGAGTGTCTGAAGCAGAGCTCTGATGTGTGTACCTGTTCAGGGTGAAATGCAAGCAGCAGGGAGAGGAAGGAAAAAAGGCCTGTGGTAGAGGTTTCAGTCTTACTTTTCTTGGGTGAGATGATCCCAAAAGTCTGAACACAAAATACCCAAGGAACTGGTGAAGAAAAAAACACAT
>NW_009648149.1:3337311-3370343 GCF_000708025.1 Charadrius vociferus
CCTGATGCCTCAAAGACACATTTGTGCAAGGGAAGGAGTATTTCTCTGACCTTGACATCTCTAAACTGAAAACACAACAACATGTATATTAAGAAAGAAGAAAAAGAATCTATCCATACCCACTGAACACACATCTTTCCCCAGAGAAATGACCAGAGGACAAAAGACCCATATTTCATGTGCCATTGTAGGTGCTCAGATACTAATGATTAATAGAATAGAATAGGTTACGTTACTATCTACAGCAAATCCACCCAACTGTAATTAACAACTGCTTTTTCTGGCATTGGACTTCTTCCATCTGTTCTTCCCTATTGTTTTTGCCTTTTGCTTACTCATATTTTTATTTTTTTTTCATTCTCTCCCTGTTACCTTGGTGCTTACAGAATCACAGAATGGTCAGGGTTGGAAGGGACCTCTGGAGATCATCTAGTCCAACCCCCTGCCAGAGCAGGGTCACCTACAACAGGTTGCACAGGACAGCGTCCAGGCGGGTTTTGAATGTCTCCAGAGTGGGAGGCTTAGTTATCCACTTTCACCCAATGACCAACTACTTCCCACTTACAAGTCCTTGCCGGCTGTCTTTCTCTTCTCCTTTTTCCATCATTTCATCACCTTCCTCTTTTCCTTTATTATTTCACCTTGAACAGCGAGTTTATTTCTCTGTAATTTTTATAGGCATGAGACATATCTATACTGTGTATTTTGATAGGAAGTGAAAGACTGATGTCTTTCTGGAATTGTATTGTGGCTTGCACCATATATTATGGCTCTTTAAGGCCTCTGAGTCCTCTGGTATTGACCCATGCTCTGTTAGCCTCCTTGGGTCAATTTTATTTACCATTCTTTTGACTGGCTTTCTCAGCTAGCACTGAGGGCAGCCTGGCACTGTGTTTGCTTGGCTCTCGTGTCTGTTAGCCCTTGAGATGGTGAGGTCTGGAGAAGCAAGAATCTGGAGTAGAATATTATAATAAAGAGATGTCTTAATGGTAATTTAGGGAGATTTTGGATGACTGCATTCACAAAAGGATACTTCCATGTCCATCACGTCAGATACATGGAGAAGAAGGTAGGACCGTTCTGGTCCGCCACAACAGAGTTACTTGTATTCCGTTCTGAAAATGAGATTCCCAAATATAAAGCATACTTCACTATACAAAGCATACAGAAATGCTTCCAGTCCTAATATTTACATCGAAGTGAGATCATTATATCCAATTCTACTTTTTAATACTCAGAAAGGATCCAAACTGCCAAGAAATTCAGTGAGCAGGGATGGTCGGTATGGGTTGTGAAATTCAGCTGTTTGTCTGTATATACACAGTGCAGCAGCTCAAATGACAAATTATTGCAAATGGCAAATGAATTTGCTACATGTGTCTGAATTTGGAGGGTAGGGTTGTTTAAGCTCTTTGTAAGAAGTCTAGTTTCCTTAATGAGTCTTAAGGTTTTTACAGATAATCAAGCTCTTTCAGTGGTTGTGCTTATTAAATTAGTGCAATCCCCTGTGCAAATGAAACTATACCTGTCTTGCTTGCACATACAAAGAGGGTGTGAGAATAAATTAGTGTTCATCCTTGATTATTTCATTAAAGTACATTCTCCTATGTTACAAGGGGGAAAAAGCACACAGAAAATGATTCCAAGTGAGTTATTCTGTCTCTCATTATCATTCATAATTTGCCATTGCTATAATTCACATCCCTTCACAAAATAGCAACATATTAGTTAGAGCTTTTAATTAAAACCCCAACACCTGCAGGTGAGAAAACACAGATGGATTCGCTCCTCCATGGAAACACTCAGTTACATGTGAACTGGCCACAGAGCCAAAGAGAGAATAGGTGTTAAAATAACACTCTGCTCCTCACAGTGACTCTATTCATTCCTCCAGAAACAAACATACCTTGAGTGTGTACACAGCTTGCTCCACAGCTTAACCCTTTGCCTCTCACTTTGTCAGCTGTAACGTGCTACCTCCATTGGAGACAGGTTTGGTTCTCAAACCAGTAGTGGAAAAGCACAATTGTGGGTTAGATAGGAGCTTTGGATTCCCAGCCTTGCCAAAAAGGAGATTTTTATGGTTCCTAAATTTACCTCTCTCTGCTAGATCTCTGACTGGCTTTTCCCTTTTCTCCCTCTGCTCTTCTGGAACCTTGAGTCAAACGAAAATTCAAAACTTGCTAATCGTTTCCTGAGCACTGCAAAATGGCGTAGAGCAGGATGCAGTAAAGCCGCTCACCACTGTGTGCACATATACCCGTACCTGTATAAAACCATCTATGTTTGCACTTCTCACCTGTCATGATCTATAGATAAATTCTGGTCGACAGCATTGCAGTTGAATAGGCTCATTCTCTAGCATACTGGTTCCTGGTCCCAGCGAGCTCCCACTTGGGAGTACTGGGCTGATACAGTGCTATCCGGTTATATTAACTGTTTTTCCATGACTACTATCAGTTGCAATTAAGAACTAAAATTAATGGCTGCATAGCTGAGCAGTTTGGGGTAACAGGTGAGAACAAAGTTTTGTGTTAGGCAAATGAAACCAGTAAAATGTTAATCGTCCATACCGGACACCATAACATTCTGACTTGTTAAAATTGACATACTTTATTTTTCTGTTTAAAATATTTTAATGGTTTTATCAAAGGATGATGAATATAAGGAAAAGGGCATTTTTATGTGCTCCATAAGAAAACAGTTTTAACAGAGCATTGTTCGGGTTGCAACATCAAACACCCAAAACTGAAGAATAACATGTAAGTAGCAGAGGTTACTTGAATTCAATGGGAGTTTTTCTATGTAGTCTAATAAGATTTAGATCAAGACCAGTATATTTCACATCATGTTATATACCTGAGAGATTATAGTGCATTCTAAATATTAGCCTATTCATCTCAGAAATCCAGAAAAGATCAGCCACACCACATGAAAATTTTAATTCTCTCTTAAGCTCTCTGAGAGAGATCCCCAAAATTCAGCAGTGCTTTCATGTCACTAACCTGAACCTCAAGATAATGTTTCAAGAGATTATACACTTTATACTTCTCAAGGTACTGCACTCTGCTGTATAAAACACCCTTAGCAAGAAGGGTTTCTGTCATACAGTTAGACTGAAACACAGTTTCACTCAATACAAAACTCCCCACGCTCATGTCACGTTCCATCCAGCGCTATCCTCTTCCCAAGACACCTGAAGAGAGAGGCACAGTCCATGCTTTCCCAGGAGCTGGGGCATTGGCCAAAGGAGCAGCAAGCACACGTACCCTAGATGAGTTAGCTTTTTTTTAAAGACTATTTCAGAAATTTCTGTGCATCACAGCGCTGTGTTATGTTGGTGTTGGGGAGTGTCAGCTCTCTGCCAGCACCGGTCTGCTCTGCCATTTGAATTTCTGCCATGCCAGACTTCTGTCAGCTCCTGGTGTCTCATAGGGTTTTACTTAAAATGGCACAACAGCATGAAGGTCTGCTGGTCTTTAAAAATACTTAACACTGTTACTTTATTTGGATGAATGCGCCTTGCTTGTTTCTCTGTGATAAATAATTACTTGAATTAATGATGTGATTTTAAAGCAGTTAGATGCCAAAGGCTTCAGGCCTCATCTAGACGTATACAGTCAACAGAAAATGTCTCTGTCAGTATCTTTATTAAAAAAACAGATATTTTTATTCAGCTGTGATAATGTTTCATGCTTTATAATCCTTTCTCTGATTATTCCATTTTATCTGTGTGTTTACAGACAACATATAATAGTTGCTTTTGAACTACTTAGGAATGAAAGCCTCTGAGTTTAAATGTGAAAACCCAGTCTCTCATTTAGTCTGTAACTGTCAGCTCTAGTCTAAACTCTTTCTTTGGCAAATGAAGGATTCAAAACATTTGTAGTCATTTTATAGGTGGACTTTAAATTTTCTATATAACAAAAGGTCATTTAAAAGTAGATTTGTAGTACACTGAGAAAACAACTTCTCCATTTCTGTATACTCTTGTAACTCATTTATGAGTTATGTTTGAATTGTAACTCAGATTTTTATTGTAATTTTCAATGTAAAAGGGATGAAAAAATTGGAGTGTTACCATCCCTGCATGTTGTAAAAGATGAGTGCGTGGTGTGATGCATGCTTTAAGGCTTAGGAGGAAGAGGAGATGGGGAGGAAGGAGCTTGGGCCTAATGGATCAAAGGACTGGTGACTCCGAGTGAGGCCCAGAAAGAGCTGTATCTTTTGTGTCTGGGCAAAGGTACAGCACCAAACTAGAGCTGAAAAGCTGAGTGTTATGTTCAGTGTTTTAGTACTGTGAAAGACTGATCAAAATCGAGAAACTTTGGGGAATTGAGCAAACCAATAAATAACAGTATCTTCCAGGGTCTGGGCACAAAGAAAGTGCTTCTTTCCACCTAAGATTCAGAGCCCCAAATCATCCCCTAATGGTAGAAGCCTACGAGCATTCTTTGAAAGAAGAGGAATTTCACTCCTTTTAAAAGTTGAGCATTATGTGATAACAGAGTAGTCGGAGCTCTTTGCTCGAGGAGTTGAACTCAATCCCTCTCCAGTCTCTGGATTCTCTCCTCAACCTCTACCTTAAACAGCTGTTTCCCGTTCTGGTGCTCAAACTGAAGAGTTTCTCATACTCATCAAAGCAGACCTGAAGGTAACCACATGGTCTGACTGCCCTCTGTGGCATTTAGGTTACAACATTATTTATTCGTGTGAGAGTGTCCCACAGAGGAAGTCATGGGAACTGGCCCAAACAATTCACAAAATTGCGTTACTTTGACTCAAAGCTTCAGTAGGCTTTTCTGTAAACTCAGGCTTAGCATGTATTTTAGTACTATTTATTAGCAATCATTTATAAGCTGTACAAATTGTACTTCCACATTGATTTTGCTTTCATGTGGAAGTTTGAAAGGTACATGGAGGTAGGAAATCTTGTGCTGCTCTCGAGATACTGATCCACAGATAAATATATAAACAAGCAAACCTAAGAAGATACTTTTAAACTTATGTTTATCTAGTAGCAAATAGAAGAACACTGTCTGCCATTATGGGATTGCTGCTAAATAGAAAATGTTTGGCCTCTATAGTTCTTGGAGAGGATTCTGAGGGAGTCAGTGGTAGTTCTTACTTCTAATCCTGATTATAAGTACATTCTATCTACAGATGGCCTATAAAAGCATTCTGCGTCCTTCCTCACCCAGCCAAATGAGGAGTGGTACTTTAGGTGTGTGAGTTCTATATGTAATTTATTTCCACACATAAATGCAAGCACTGAAACACTTTAAGATGACTAGGCAGAGGAACTGAAAAGTTTGGACAGATAGCAAAAATGATAAATATTATTTAAAATATATTCTGTTAAAATAGAGAATATTTTTATTTTATTAGGGACTGGACATGATAGTGTTGAATGTCTTGTTAATACTGTGAAAGGATTGCTAAAATACAGGGAAATGGTCCTTTGTTCCTATGAAAATTCAGGTCCTCTCTAATTTATACTACTGGACTATGTCTGTATTCCTGAAGTCCTCCTGAGTTTCTAGTTTGGGTACAGTCACTGGCCACGTGCTAACTCCTCATCTGGATGAGACTAAGACATACACCAGTCCCTTCTTTTCTCCCTTGCTCTCTTCTCTGGATTTCTGTGGAGGGGAACCCTGGATGCACAGGCTGCAGCTGATCTCTAACTCTCCAGAGGACTTCTCATCTGGCTGATCCACAGACCAAGATCCTGGGGTGTGCTCAAGCATGAGTGTGTCTCAAGACAGTCTTCAGGTGCTCTAAACCAGCACGGCTCCCTCAAAGGTATTTTTGCTGACATCAGTTGATATTTCATCCTTATCATCTACCCTTCCTCTCCCCTCTGAAAACTGTGGTCTTTTTCTTATACCCAAATTTACCCATCGTGTGCTAGTGGCTGTGCATTAAGTTGCTGAAGTTGACACTCCTCTCTCTACCCTATTGTGAACTTGTTTTTCCCTGTAAGTGTCTCAGATTCAACTGCAACCTTCTTTATTAGGTAGTGAGATATGACATTTGGTGTCTGAAAATGTTAATGAGACAGGTTGAGCACCTTCAAGCAAGTGCATGCGGAAGGGTGAAATGAACTGTAAATCCCACGCTGAAATTTGGTCTGCTGTAGCTAGGAACCGACAAATTCTGTACATTTATAAACAGTTATACAGTTATAAACGAAAGGGGAAAAAAAAAATGTTTTCCAAGCATTGGCCTGTCATTCTATAGTCACTTTTCTACCTAATTACAAAAAATTCCATAGGAAGGGCTTAGAGGAAAGGATGAGAGTGTTTTATCTGTGTAAGGCACTCTGAAGAAGCAGTGTTAAGAGTGAACTCTGTGGCCTGTTCAGTCTATTTAGCAAGCTCTGAGATGTGTAAGTACATTATCTGCAAGGCTGGTAAAGAGCGCTTAGGGAGGATTTGTGGGTCTGTGGGAAGGACAAAGAAAAATGTTTTCTAATAAATTATTCACAATCTCACAATCCCTTTTGGGCAGATTGTTGCTCTGTTTGCCCCAATGCTTCACGTCTTTTCTCTCTGCATTCACATGCACATAGTTTCTCACCTCCAGAGAGCAGCAGAGATCTCAAGCAGGCTGCTGCAGCTAATGGTGGCAATTAATAACTTGTCATAATCCTAAGGATGAAAGGGAGGGCTCACCATCAGCAGTCAGGTCATGGCGCTTCTGTAAAGCAAATGAGGTGCAGGTGTTGTCCAGATTTAAGAGCTTTGCTAGACTGTCAGTACACTGCAGTGCCAAGCCATAGACAGAGTATCACCCTACAGGTACATAACTTACTGTACTAGTTTTCATGCTCCAGGTGCACACACATTATACAGCCTTCCCCCCCCACCGCTGTTCATTAGTGCTGAAGAGGAATCCTCTGAACGTTTCAATAAATCATAACACAGCACAGTTAATTCCAAACATGTAATTGCAGTTTGCCTATATATTTGCATATACGAGGCAGGCCAGTGAAGCTTTATTTTGCATTTGTAAACAGAAATGTGTTTGGAAGTGAATGTGTTATCTTTTTCTTTTAATTGAATGTTGTAGATAAATAGCAGCTTGGCTACCTAATAGTGTTTTAGGTCCATGTTCTCTATTCAAGCTTGAGAAAATGAAACCTCATTATGCCTTTCGTTAAACAACAAACTACAGAATCACTTATTTCTAGACAGCTCAGTTGGCTTTTCCTTTTTCCATTCCTGTGGGTCAGTTCTGCTTGAAATGAACCAAGTTTACAAATCTCTACTGGTTTGTACACTCCTATTATGCATACTAGGTTATGCATTTGTAACTGTCACACGAGTCAGGGTGATACAGCATTCTCATCTGACCCTATTCATTTAAATGGGTGCGTCTTGTTGACATTGATTCATGTTATAAGTTATATCGATGCATTATAATCCTTTTGTGTCACCCCACTGGTTATTTCTACTAAAATGTTGTGAATAAATGCTGGCAATAATGGCCAGTAGAATTTGTAGCTGTTTTAAGGGATGTGGAGTCCATCTGAAGTCCCGGGTCAGCGCATTACGCTTGCTTTTGCTCTGAAAGACAATTAACATGCAAAGTATCCTATTCTTATGCATTTACATGGCGAAGCGTCTACCGGCTTATTAATAATTTGGGGCTGTGCATTCCAAATGTATATTGCACTCAACTAAAGGGATAAGTAAACACGATTATGCATGCATGTAGGTCTTTATCAAGGTGTGGTTGATAATGTTTTAAAGCAGAACTATTTCTCATGAAAATAGCTCCTCTTAATAGCCTCTGTCTCTTTATTGTGCTTCTTAGTGAAACATAAATCACTAATATGTTTTCAGCTGCAAACTACTCTCTTTTTCCATTGTATTCACAGATTTAGTGGCATTTCAAATAGATAAACACAAGCAACATCTATCAACACTACAAAAAGGGGGCCTTAATCAAAGCTCCAGGTCCCAGGTCTCAGCATCTCCATTTACCTTGAGATAAATCCATTGGTGTGACCACCACTGCACAGGGTGACAAATCACCCTAGTCAGCTGAGCAGTGCAAGGGCTTATTGGCCTTTCTTTAAGTGGTCTTACCCTTCAATGAAAAGGATGGTGCTTGTCAAGCAGGGCCAGATTAAAGTTAGACAAAAAGAAATGATCTGTTATTAGAAAACTCCGATTGAGAATCACAAAACAGGAAAGAAATATGAATAAGAATTTACAGTGAGGATGCTCCCCCCACCTTTTCTTATCCTCCCCCAAGCAGAAATTAACTTTAATTACTTTCCCAGCTTAGCACATTATGAATGTCAAGACAACGAGGCTGTAACATTAAAGAAATATGTGGCTCCAGGAACGTGCCTGTTGGAGTGCAGGAGAAGGGGAGCCCGTGTGCGGTGGGGCCTGGGTTGCTCAGCTGTAGCTGGAGTGCATCACAGGAGTGCTTCCTTCAGATGTGGCAGGGTCATGGGCTGCTTTCGCCGTAGAACTGCTGGATACTCAGCATGGAACGTCTCAAAAGAGATCCGTACCATCACCTGTTGGAAAGCAGCATGCTCTGTGCATGGAAATCTGGAAATGAAAGGATTAGGATTCAAAGGGAGGAGAGCAACAGATGTATGAGCAGAGTCTTAGCTGGGTTGGTCAAGTGCCTGTTGATGCCAAGGGCAGATTGGAAAGGCTCTTGATGATTCCGGGGCCACATTCTGACCTTATTTACAATGATGCAACTGCCAAAGCATCAAAATCTCCTATCAAGTTTGACCCTTAGTATTTTAGCTTACATAATTCCTAAAAGGAAACTTGAGGTTAAAAATATATATATATATGCAGATAAGCTAAAGCCCCCTGAATGTCATTAAATTATCTCAATTAATAACGGGCAAATTCTTCCCTCTGAGAGTACCCAAAGCGTCTGCCTTGTGTTCTGGTGATCCACATAAATGTAAGATTGTGTTTTAAAGTCTCTCGAAACATCCTACTTTTAAAAAGGAAATGACTGAACAGACAGTAACTGAAAAAACAGACCAAACATAGGTGGAAAACTGAGCAAATATTTGCCTATCCAATTGGTCTGTTTGCTAAAGAAATTCACAGTGAGGGTCTAGTGAGACAGTAAGAGGAAAAAGAAGGAAATGTTTCATGTTTAGGTTTTTTCATAGGGCCAATGTATATGGTTGGTGGGTGTTTGTGGTTTTTTTCTTGTTTTTTCTCCCCTACCATTGAGATTCATGCATTTAAAATGCACTTGGTTTCTCGTGACTTGACAGACCACTACAGAAAGATTAATTTTCTGTAATCATTTGATTTGATAAATGTCTACACAGCCCAGCATAAGTTTATTTTCTATTTATCCCGATCCTGAAATTAGTTGCTAAGAGTACTCAAGGGAAGCACTTCAGTAATTATAAATAGGTCCTGACAACAGACGCTTAAAATTGTAATAATGTAAAATGGTTATATTTCACATCAGAACATAAAATTGCACTGGTAGGGACACACAAAGGAAATGCACACTGCTTTCTTATGCAAATCGTCCTGTGCATAAATAGCCGTGGCATTTGCAGGCAAAAATTTCAATAGCATATGTGCTTCATTATTTGTGGACAGTAAGATATAGAGAAGTTAAGGGACTTGCACCAGATCGCAGCAGAGATAGAGAAAGGTCAAGGTTTCCCAGCTCCTCAAGTGGAGAGAGCAACTGTGCTATGCCAATTTATGAAGTAATGCAAAATTAATGTTTGTATTGGCACCTTAAAAACCGTATGCAAAGCCCAATGAAACCACGGGGGGATGAAAGACTTGGTTCATGATTACTTTATGGCAAAATTGCTTGTCTTCACATTCATCAGCAAGGCAGGCTTGTACCAGAGGAATAAAAAGAGGGTGCTAGTGCTGCGCCACCGGGTGCTATCAGAAGGCCTGCCGAGATACATCAACATGGCTAAGATACGTCCCTTGTGCAACAGCACAGAAAAAGACCATATTTAAGTCTTTAAGGTAAAGTGCTTTGAAGAGGCACATTGTATCATGGAGGTTGAGAATCGTTGACCGTAATCCTTAGGTGTGGCCAACTGGCAGGCAAAGATGGATTGAAGCTGATTTTTCCATCGTGGCAAGTTGTGTGCCAGCCCGATTGACCTGGGCATGTTTGGGCTGTGCGCCAAAAAAGCACCCCAGGGCTGGGCAATGTAGTCTTCAGCTGAATGTGCAGTGCTGGGTCAGGAGGAAGATGACCCGCCGCGCAGGGGCTGCTGCATTGTTTGTTGCTGAGAGTGTTTGCTGTTTTAGGAGGCACCTACACCAAAAGGCACAGCATAGGCAATTTAAAAGTATAATCTTTAGATGCCTTTTAAAGACAATGCAGTCACCGTTACTGCGGTAGTCCAGATATAATAAAATATCTCTTTAAAGATACCAGTTGTGTAGATATGAAATATCAAGTAATGCTCAGAAGTTAAGGGAACATAATAATTATCTGATAAAATGTCTAATATACATAGGCATAGCCTTAAACTGCCATGGTGATTGCACAGTAATTTAATATAAATTGATTAAGTACATTTTTACTGATGCTTAAAGAGTAGTCATAGCATGGGAAATGATGTTTTGTTATCAGCGGTTACTAAATATACAGTATTTGCTGGAATAAATCCAAGTGTTGGCTTTAAGGCACATTATTCAAACGGTATGCAGCTGCTGTTTCTGCACTCCAGGTTGAACACAATTACCAAACACCTGATATTCACAGCAAAAATGGGCATTTCTTCTTCTTCTTTCTTCACTGACCAAAATGTTCTGCGCAATAGTGCGGTTAGTGATAGGTCTCAATCACCCTTGATGCTGGATTGTATATATCATTGCAGTTCTCTTTTCTGAACAACAACTAGCTGTAATAGATAACTTGTAGAATAATGCATGCTCCCCAGCGAGACTCTAATACAGTCTTTGGGGTTCATCTTCACGGTGTGAGAAAAAGACTTGGATCAGTTTAGGAGCTCCAGGACTGAACTTCTGTTGCGGAATCGCAGCCGACATGTTCAGCTTTGGACTGTGGGCAGCAGAGCGGGTGAGACACTGCATCCCCAGCCCTGCCACAGTCTCACCGGGGCTCTCGTTCCCCAGGTAGGCACTACCTGTGCCACATAGCTGACGTGCTGCTCCCAGAGAGGCGAGCGCCTGATGGCCGAGCTGCTCTTGACACGCTGAGCTAGTTCACCCAGAGAGTGGGTTGAGATTTGGGTCCGCATAAGCACTGAGAAGAGGAATTCTCTTTGAAAACGTGTGTTTATCCCTCTGACCCTGAGTCTTGTGGGGTGAGTCAGCAAGTGCTGCAGTGGACTGGTTTGGGAACAGCCGGCAAAACTGAGGGGAAGAGTAAGAAGGGCTTTAAATCATTAACTAAAAAAAGTGAGACTAACAAGACACAGACTGAATATATCCATTTGGCTTTTTCGGGCCTGTCTGTTAGACTACCTTTTGCTCAAACCGTAGTGTTCAGCCAGCACGGGTAAGTCTACAGCTTGGGCAGTGGCAGCTTGCAGTTTCAGCTCTGGAGGTGTCCAGCGTAAGTGCTTGTCCCGCAACCGTTTCAGAAACCAGCAGGTTCTGTCAACCATAAGGGCTTAGCACACTGAGGTACGATAGAAAAGCAAGAGTTGTCCCTGCCTTTAAAAGAAAAACAGTTGCTTTCACCAATGTAAACAGAGGAGAATCCTCAGATTCCTCATTCATACAGAAAGAAATCTTTTACCTTGTGGGGTGATTAAAAGCAACATCTCATTTGAGGCAGATATACTGAAATAAAGATCACGCCAATTTATATCTCCCAGTCTGTAAGAAAATTCTTCTTGATCTGCAAGTAAGTAACCCCTGGACTAGCATAACCTGCCAGATTATTAGGTTATTTCCTATTATGAAAATGGCATGAATATTATTAAAATGTAACTATAGATATTTATGCTGATAGAAAAACCACTATTGTTGTTATTATTTTTATTATAATACCTTAGCAGAGATGCCAGATAATTGCAAGATTCAATAGGTCACTAGAGGTAAAGAGGGGATTTTTTTTCTGGAGTTATCGTTTCTGAATACAAACTGCAAGTGAAAGTGTAAGGATTTTTTCAAATCTGAAGAGTCACTATTTCTCTTTTAAAGAAGAGAACATATTCTCTTTTAAATCTTTAAAGATCATCTGTTCTGCAATGCCTGCAAATCATTACTGTTTCATACTGGTTTGCCAAGTGAAGAGTTCAGCCATCCATTTTTCTGCTGAACTCTTTCCATCTTAGCTCATCCCCTCACCTTCTCTGCTGGATTGTGTTGTTCCCCCCAGCCGCTCTGTGCAATACTCTGCCACGCGGACTCCTTCCATTTGTGTATCCAGGACCAAACATTGATGCGCCCTGGTAGCGAAAGTGGAGTTTTGAAGTCCTAATGTAAAACAGAGTAATAATAATTGCAAATCTTGCATTCTGAAGTACAGAATTTGATTCCACAGCCGTTTCTGAACTGAACATGAAGAGGATAGAGAATTTTGCAGACATAATCTCAGACACCCACAAAACATGGACGCATGAAGAAATGGCGCTAGGTTTCTGAACTATTGAAGTAAGTATTGCTTCAAAGACAGAGCCTTAGAAATTAGGAATGCTGACTGGATGGAGTAAGTCAGGGTTTTTTTAAGTTTGTGGACAACATGAATGTTCATTCTTTGCATAAATCCTAAAGAAAGCCAGTTTCTCTAAATGTCGACTCTTCCGTTTCGCCCAGCTGCTTTAAAATGGAATTAAGAAATTCTAGCAGTTATAGTAACAAAAGTTAGTCAATTTAATTTAAGCAATGATATGAAAAACTTATTAGCATAGCCTCTGAGTCAAATCCATAGTTTTATATAGGTATATGTATTGCAATAATATAGTTTAGGCACTGTGCAAGTAAGGCAAGAATAGGCAAAAGCACACTGATATACCCTCAAGGGCTTGGGAAGTCTCTCTGGCAAAATGCCGGGCAGAAAAACCTCAGGATGCAAGGTGGTTTGAGATAAATAGATCTTCAACGTATATTTACTGTGGAATTCAAGAGATGCAATACAGCACAGAATTAAATGTCATAGTGATGATTACCCACTATGAAAGAAAGGTGTAAAATACGTTGGTTTGCTAACTGTGCATAATGTAACAAAACTAGTTTGGGACACTGCTGGAAAATAGTGTTAGTCAGCCTTGGTGTGCGCGTCATGCAAACAAGAAAGAATAGCCCACAAAAAATGTGCAGGCAGAAAAGCTGGTGGGATGGGATGCAGCGGGCTCCTGACTTGGTTGGCTCATATGGGGCAGACTGGTTAAGGTGAGAGTTGAGTTGGAATGCAAGGATGAGCAACCAGGACAGTTCCTGGCACAGACCATTCACTGTGCGTATTAGAAAAGATTTGACACTCTTGGGATTAACAGCACTTCTAGAGCATGTGATAGTGGAGAGTGCATGTGTGAGCAACAGTCATAAAAAGAGGGAGATTTTTGTGGTGAATCTGGGAAGAGTGTAAAAGAAAGTATAGAGCAGTGACATACTCTGCTGGGTAAATAAATCTGGTCATGAGCAGTGCCTAATGTTTCAGTTCTTCTTCTGGATTGGTGCGTGTTTTTCCAAATGGAGAACAATTAAGGCTTGTCTGTCTCTAAGGGTCCTTTGCCAGATAAACAAATCTGAGAAACCAGAGTCATAAATATCCACTTAGTATTGAATGTGAGTCGCCAAGTTAGAAATTTTGGGCCTTTTACTTTCTAGGATTTGTAGATTCTTGCTCTGTGAAGTGGAGGTTAAAACATCACCCCTGTAACTGATGAGTCACTAATTCATGTTCGTAAAGTGCTATGATCTTAAAGGTCTTTTCCAACCTAAATGATTCTATGATTCTCTGAAATTTCTGACTCTTACAATTTCTTTGCTACAGTATGCCATCCAAAACATGTTAACAACTGCCCTATGTTCTGCCTAGCTGAGTCACTGCTTTTTAGTGAAGCTCTTTGCAATGCAAGCAACAGAAACTTCAGGGAAATCAATATGGCTTTTAACCCGGCTATCAAAAGTGTTGGAGATATTTAGGTCATCAAATGGCAGCGGACACAAGTAAAAGCCTATATCTCACATCATTAGCAGTAAAGATGCTGTTTAGTTTTATTTGCTAAATCACGCAACATAGATAAACTGCACAGGAGATTACAGAGGTGTGGAAAACTGGTTCAGCAAAAATCCAGGGAGGAGGCAAAGTCAAAGAATGGCCAAATTTCTGTGATCTCAGTGCTCAGTGCAAACTTGTTTTATTGAATTTTACTTTTATATGCCATATTAACATTTCATTTGCATACAGATTGCACTCTATCTTTACTCTAAAACTGCACAGTCAGCAGTTGTCTTCTGCAGACAAGGTGTGGTACAGCAGCATTTTAAAATACGCTTGTTAAATTTTAAAGCAAGATGCATAAGCTTTTGGTCAATCTGCTTCAGCAATTATCATATACATTTGTCTGTTCCTTCACGATATTGTGATAGCTGGGGAGTTGATTTTACTTATTCCTTTAAGGATTCTTCTGGTGCTCACAAATGAGGCACACGCATCTGAATACTTCAGCTACTCCATGCATAGACTCCCTGGTAAGTCCAGCTCTTCACATCACATTTCCCTGCCTTGTCAATCCTCCTGCAATTCTAATTGTGAAAGCAATGGCACAGGTAAAGCACTGCCAGGCCAGTGGTTTTGCCACAATGTTATATTTACTAGAGGAGGTGAGCACTTAATGTCTTACCATTGTTTCCAGTTGTAGAATTTGAGTCAAACAGAAAGAAAACAGACACTGCTGAGCACAATAAAATGTAAATACATCCAGCAGAAGTACATATATGCACTGTAGTAGCTACATATGTGGTAGCTTCCCATAACACAGTTTTTTCTCCGTGAACATAGATAATTCCCAGCTGCCCTAGTATTTTTTTCACTAACCCTTAATTTATGAGTTCTAGTAATTCTATTCTGAGGCTAAACAAATAAATACACCTACCAGACATTGGAGAACATGACAGAAATTACAGTGTAGTATTAACAGTTGGTATCTGCCATGCTAGAACAATAGAGATGATAGTGATAATACATAAATACATACCGTGAATATTACTTGGCAACTGTTGATGGTATAACCATCCTTCTGTGATTATGCAGAGATGCTGTGTTTTGTGAAAACACTGGAATTTTTTCGATACTGTGATTAGCGTTGGCAGTTAGCAATGCAAGCCATCATGTCTTGTAATGTCAGTGAATGGAAAAAGCAAATAATACGAGCATGTTGAGGATATGGAAGTTTCAGAGCTGCACCCCCAAAATCTGCGTCTGGAGACTCAGTTCAGCCTTGCACTTATAAGCATGTAGCATATAGTTATGCTAAACGCAAACAACGCTTGGCTGCAAGCCAGATCCGTGCTATTGTCCTTACAATGTGGCATCAGTGTTTCACATACAGGATAACAAACCAACTGCTAATGGTAGTAATTAGGAGCCTTGGGGGTGATTTATACCTTTTGTCACTGTTCAAGCAGTGTAAGTGCTGAGGTTTGCAAAGATAACAATTATTGGTTCAGGTGATGCTCCTTTCATCAGCGGGCCCAACAGACGTCTGATTTTTAACCATCAGAATTCAGAACTGGGCGTAGTAAAAACAGTCTTACGAGTGGAACGAACGTGTCCAAACATTTGGTCTTAATTCAGCTTTGAAAATAAATACATAATCAAAAATGACAAAGTGGCAAGACTGTAGAAATGTGGCAGATTATACCTCTAAATTGCTCATTATTTACAGATATCAAAATGTATATGCTATATTATTTATATACTATATTATTTATTTATCTTTCAGAGACAGAGTAGAAGTACAGCACTTAATGGCACTGACTGCTTCTTATCTGAGAATCTCAAATGGTAGTGGACTAACTCACATTGTATTCTCACATTGCTACCTGCAGAGTTAATGGAAACCAGCTGATAAGACTCCCAACACAAGTCTCTACCCAAATTGTCCCCAACATCACTGTAGTTATTAGAACACCTTGTCATAATGTACATTTCTCTCAGCCGAGCCTTTGTTTACTCGGGATTACGCTTGTGCAGACAGCAGTTTACTCCCTTCCTTTAAACCTGTGTTACTGAGAGGACCATCCCTGCTTGGGTTTGATACAGATGAGAGGATTTGAATTCTGATCCGCTGAGTATTTACCTCGTGTTTTCATGGTCACATGGAGCCTTTCCGTTTTCCCTAAGATCTTAATTTTGACACTTAGCGCGTGCAAGTATCAGTGTGTGTCCCCTGCACTGCTGATTTCAGTGGTGACCGGTGGGGTCTGGTTTGCATCTGAACAAGTACATCAGGGCCATGAGATACCCATCATGTTGAGACCTGCATATGCTGAGAAACATTTCTTCACAGATTCATTTGAAAAAGGTTTTGTCTGCCTTCGGACGTGTAAAATTTTCATCTCTGTGCCTTTATATGGATAAAAATAATTTTTTTTTAAAAACCCAACAAATTAAAAGAACAGCATATCTGATATCAAGAATTGTGCGTTTCACGAACATTCAGTAAACTTGAAGATTTTATTGTTGTTGTAATAATTAGGAGGCAAATATAAATTCATAAGAGCACATAAATCTGCATTTAGTAAAATATGCATCCCTCTCAGCATTGCCTCGTGGATAAGTTAATCGAAACACTTGGTGCAAACTGGGTCATTTAAACATAGAATTGCCGTTAAACTACATACTAAATTAAATAGTTGACAGTTGAGGAAACTATATATGCAGAACTACAAGTTCTTTTAAACAATACTTTACAGGTCTGGAAGGCTAATCTGCTGTCATTCTGCATTTATCAAGGTCATGTTGCAAATGAACTTCATTTATAGCTTGTATATTGTCTTATGTATGAGCTACTGGATTTTGAGTGTGTCTACTGCAATATTGGTTCTTTACAAAGTGTATTGCTGTTCCTTTGAAATTTTGCAAGCATATACAGATTCACCTGTATGCGTGTCTTTTTGTTAAATTTTATAGCAGATTAAATAGTAAATCATAACTAGACTGGATTTTAATAAAAATCATATTTTCTACAACTGTACTATTTTATTTCTGCTTGGGATGAAGAGAGGAAAAAAACTTAAACTCTATACTGTTTACTTTACATAAAGTCTAGAAAGGTCTTATACTGGAAATACTTAAGCCTCCTACTTCTGTAGAGACTACTTATGAAAAGTGTTAGGATCTGAGTCTGGCCAAACTTGAAACGAACACTCCTAAACTGGTTTTTAGCTTCATTCGGAAAAAAAACTTCTCCTCCCCCTCTTTCTGATACTGTGGGGTTTGAGGGCTTTGTTTGCTTGTTTGGCTTATTGGTTCATTGGTTGGTTTGGTTTTAATTTGATTTTTCTTTGTTTGGTAGTATCTCACAGACAGTCAATCAAATGAATAGCTGGGTATCCATCTATAATGGCAATATTCTATAGAAACTCACCAGATCAGCTTCTGGGCAGACCTGCTACTTGCCATAGGGTGCCAAGATAGATGGACCTTTAATCTGATCCAGTACGGTGTTTTTATGTGCTGTCAGTTGTTGAATGCCCTCTCTGTTGTAATGTTTACTTACAGTATCTTTTGCAAATCACACAATTATATACATATATGTAATTCTTCCAATTCAGTTGATAAAATATGTAGCTACAAATTCCAAAAATAAAAGATCAGAAGGACTAATATGATTCCCTGATTTTATATTCTGTACAACAAAGACAGCGATAAATTATCTCATGGTTGAGGTTCAATAGATGTGGATTAATTAGAGTATATCTCCATCAGTAATACGATGCCTTTCATTGTCTAAAATGGTAGGCTTCTTGGAGTCAGTGGAAGTGCAATGAGTTGAGCATTTCTCTTAAAATATCTGAGACAAAGTTAAGCACAGAAGTTTGAAACACTACAAATGGTTGTGGACATAAATATATTTGTAACATGAAAAAAGGAAGCATTTAAGTTTTTTATTCACTTGTCAACTCTGCATTAGTCCTTTGCTTTTAAAGTTTGTTCTGTTTTACAAAGGAAAAATTTGTTCTGTTTTTAAACGGAAGAAAAAAAACTACCCACAGCAATGAGCTTGTATGCAAAACGCCCTTTTTTTCTGCTTTATGCAACAACCTATTGTAGTATCAGATGTACCAATGGTTTGATGCTTATACATGCATAAACAAATGTAGGCTATAGTGCTTTCTGTTAGCAAGCACCAATATGTAGAAAAAGGCTGCTCAGTTGAACAGAGTAGTTTCTGTTACAGGAGACCCTTTTCCAACAACTAGCTGTCTTCTATTCACTACATTTCACTGTGAATTTGAAAAAGAGAGACTTCAGATCTATCACATAAATATCAATGTGTTTATATAACAGGAATGTCTCTCCAACAGAGACATCTATCCAAGAATGGCCTTCTGCTATTGATTAGAGCATTCACACATATTTGTGACAGTTCAAGGTACAGGAACACCAGGTAAGGCACGCTTCCATCGGACTATTCAGGTGGGGTTTTTTTACCGTCCTCTTTCTCTAAGCCTTACTCCTTTATACTTCGAATATGTTTCAAAAAGTTTGGGTTTGCCTCAGTGCATAAGCAAAAAAATAATTTGAAATCTCCAAAGTTGAAATAGCACGAGAAAATATTTCTACCCCAGACTCTGCTGGAGACTGCATTCAGCAGAGACATGAATTGCTGAAGTTGTCAGTAGAAACATGGCTCTTTAATCAAAGCACTAGCAGCTGCTTCTTTGTAAATCTCATCCAGTCTTCAACTTGTCAGCCAATGGGGTTGCTATTACGTAAGTCAAAGATTGTATCATTTATGGAATATGACATTAATTTGTCACCTGTAATTGCAGCAACAATCTACAAAAGTCAATGACTTTAAACTTTTCATTTAGAAAGAAATATTCTTAATTTAAATAAATAGCTTTAAACGAATAGCATAATTGAAATGAATAGTGCAACTCTGACTAAGCAGTTTATATTGGATCAAGACTAAAACAATCATTCTCACACCCTGTACACATCATTTACTTCTAAAAATTCACCTCCACTGAGATCTATTGATTTGACTACATTCATTCAAAATGTCAATACAAGTAACAGAGACTCGGTAATTATAGATGAGCATAAAGGACATCCTAAATTCACAGTTTGTGAAGATAAATCTCAGCATCTCAGAAAGACAACAATGTCTTCATCTTAGTTTTCACTAACAAGAATACTTTCCTTCTGTTGTCAGGTTCCAATGTTCGTTGAAAGTCCACTTAGTGTACAAGAATGTAAACAATAATAGGAGCTCATTAGAATGACTCTCTTCCCTCAGAACGGTTGTTCTCAATGTGAATTTAATTGGCTGAATGACAGACGTGACAAACAATAGAATCATAAGATACATGAAAACCGAAGGCAGGAAATTTCAACCAGTATGACAGTCAAAAAACTGAACTAAAATTTGTTTTAATTGTCTCATCATAAAATAGCCTCACCACCTTACTTTTCTTTAGATAAAATGGTATTTTTGTCATTCACAGCAAAGGCTTCTGATTAAATACTATGGTAGTTTACTTAACCAAAGGTGAAGATACCTGCAGAAAAACACCCTCAAATTTGTGCAAAATATGCAGGAACGTGTTAATTCCACAGCAAAACAGAAAACTGATCTGCAAGAAAAGGGATAACTTATCCACTAGAAGATATTTTTCTTTAGTTCTTATGGATGCTGCACTCTGGAATATGAACGTGCATGCTGGTGAGCAAAGATGAGATCAATAGAAATGCGCAAGAGATAGGACTATAGTGCTATCAGTGGAGGACATGAGCATCATTGTAGCCTCCCATATGTGATTCCTTTCTTTGCCCTTCAACAATGAGACTCCAAACATTTGCTTGAAAGACCAGATGCTATCCAAACACTAGTAACGCTATTTCTATTTATGTCACTGAATCTCTGCCGCAAAGACAGTTTTCCCACAGCTGCTGGTATATATGCAGCTCATGTGCATGAGCTAGAAGTCTTGTATAATGATGCAAAGAACAGGAGAGCCCTTTAGATCTTTAATTATTTGTCATTACCATCAGGTAGCACAGATGCATGTCACAGGGTAAAATCCCAGGTATGCGAGACCTCTACTACTTCCGGCCAGTTCTGAGTCACCAAACTAATCTGGTACAAGCTGGAAAAGCAATTAAGCAGTAGATTAACTTTGTTATGTAACTGTTGCTAACTCCTCACTTCTGTGCCATGTTTGGGAGGGAAACCAGAACATGTTAGAAACCATTACGAAAACCATTCACTGACCTTCAGGATGGAGAATGTCAACAAGACTACCCTGGTGCCACATGGCCAGCCAAGCCATTGCCAGCTTCTACCAACAGTCTACTTTAGAAAGCAGTCCATAGTTAAAACAACTACCCTCTCGCCATGTCCCAGATTCTGCAGAGAGCTGAGCCAGAGATGCATAAGGGCCAGGCCACCAGCCAGG
Organism: Charadrius vociferus; assembly: GCF_000708025.1. Taxonomy (NCBI): domain Eukaryota; kingdom Metazoa; phylum Chordata; class Aves; order Charadriiformes; family Charadriidae; genus Charadrius; species Charadrius vociferus. Next base: position 3,357,906 of record NW_009648149.1, read on the forward strand.
ACTCCGGCCTGCCAAACAGCCGGAGTGAATGTCCTGTTTCCCAGGTCCATGGTGCTGGTCAACAGTGGACCAGCGGGGCTAGGGTCCTGGTCTGTGTGAGACTAGAGTGCAAGTGCCATAGAATAGAAGTCTTTTGGGGTGGGTGGGTGTGTGTGTGTGCACAGAATCGCAATCTACCCACTATATCCATCTTTCCTAGTAAACAAATTTTAAATTACAAATTACATACCACTGAGCGTTTCTGTTCTTGCTTCTGCCCTACCTAGAAGTTCTCCTGTGACACACATTTATTCTTACTTTGTTTCAACTTTTACAATATCAGATCTGCAAAATGATAAACCAATAAGAGATGGAGGAAACAATCGCGGTGAGAGATTAAAAGAGGTTGAGCTTTTCTCTAATGAGACCGAAGCAAAGAAGAGGTAAAACTTCTGTGCCAAGAAGCTTGCTTCAGGAATTATCCCTCAGTCAAGCACAGAAGGAAGTTACATATTCACCTCAGATTCTTACATCTTCCCTGTCACTAACTCACAGCTCATTATTGTTAGAATAGGCAATGAGTTCATTTTATCATCTTAGCAAATCTGTTTTAACAAGTTGGTGCAACTGTAAGTTAAATTATGAGCTACACATTTAAACAGTTTCACAAAAGTCAATATAAATTTAAATAATCCAATTGTCAAATTCAGATAAGAAGTCAACCTTTTAAAATCGAAGAATATCCTCAGGCTGAGCTTAGCAAGATTACCTTCCGTCTCTAATTAACTGCACTTTAATATTATGAACTGCTCTTTAGGAAATCATAGCCAGCTGAATATGACCATGTGGTTAACGAATGCATAGAGAAGGCACCACGTCAGAAAGCTGAGTGTGGTAATTATTCCAGTCAATTAATTGGTAAAAAAATCAAATGCTTTAATTATCTATTTAAATTTTCTTGATTCTGTTAGCCATTAGATACTTTAAATCAGAAGACAGTTGGCAGAACGCACAATGTTCTGTGTCTTTCTTTTCATGGAAGTCAAGTATGTCATGACTCTAAGGTCATGAAGGTAATTCGCTATTGAGTACTTAAAAGCAGGTAATTCTGGTTTACAAATTATCTGCTGTACTAGCATCAACTTCTTTGGTCAAGGTTATAGGATAAAAGCATATCTTAAAATGAGGAAAATATTTACTGTTGTTCTTTATTTCACAGTAGAGTTGATTTAATTCTGACTATGAAGTTGATTCACATAAAGGTAAGTACTCAGTTTTTGAAGATTTTTACATTAACTGTTTCTGAGGTACTCTTTCTATTTCTTATCTATTATTTACTTCCCATTATCTCCCCACCCCAGTAATTCCAAACATTATTAGAAGATGTAATGTCAAAAGATGTAGATTTTAAAAATTGTTCTGGTTTTGACAAAAATTAATCCAACATAGGTACCATTTATTTTTAATAGCCAGAGTGCTGAAGGATAAGCTGAGAACTGGATCCTATTTGTTCAGCACTACAGAAGATTCACACTCCTTAAGGAGTTTATACTGCTTTTATATTTTTAAGTAGCCTTTTTATACTTCTATCACTATCGGGCTTCTCAGACTCTCTGGGACACTTTCTGGTTTTGGTGTATTTGCAAAAGCCTGAATACACTTTTATCCTTTCTGCTTTATTACAGTTTTATGTATAATAACAAACAGCATTTGAACATTACTTTTTTTTTAAGTTACACTCTTACATCTAATAGTTTTTCACTATGTTGTTTAATACTAATATTTATCCAATTTTTTTAATTTTGGATTTTATTGTATTTATATATTCCAGGGTATATACACAATAAATATGCTATTAAATATTTAGTATATCTAAATTATGTTTATGCCTGTTATACACTATATTGTAAGACACACACATATACATGACAAACTATTTTACACGTTGATTACATTTCTATCTATAATTTATTCCAAAGCATTTCATAACACGTCTGTAAACAGCTGCTGTAGCACTTGCAAATATTTTGTCCTTGCTCCTTAATTGCCCTTGCTCCTTAATTCTAACTAGTGTGTGCGTTTTCATTTGCATGCAGTTTGACTCTTTAAAATTAGCCACTTTTAACTCTTAAAAAAGTTTGTTTCAAACACACTGTCACTATTAAAAGAGTACTGCATATAGATAGAGTTTGAAGTTACTCCTTCTGCTTTAATGAAAACTTTGATTTTAATGAAGATCAATCTGTGTCACTGATCATAATAGCTATTACATTTTGTATCAGATTTTGGTCTTTTTGCTTCATGACTTTCTCATACTCTCCTTATAATTGTTTCTTCATCCTTTCAAACATTTTAGTTGTAATTGTCAGTACTGAAATTGCAGCAAAGATTCTGGAGTTGTACATTTGAGTCACCAGATTAAAACTAGTCCTTGTCCTCACTACAGAAGAGAGCATTAAACCAAATGTGCTCAACCACTGAAAAGCCAAAGCTATTAAATTGCATACAGAAATAAACCAGTTGAAACATGTCCAATTGTAGTTGTTATGGTTACTAGTGCTTCCTCTGAAGCGCTTTAATATTAAAACCAAAACAAAAATAAACTGTAAATATAGATTAATGTGGAATAAGGCCTTCATGCTTTAAAGTGCCACTGAATGACCTCAGTACCTATTAACATCAATGAACAATAAATGTATATGACACTTACACAGGATGAGGTCTTAGACTATTTACCTGATAGTTCTGCTTCATTTCTGCAACTCGCTGGCCTCCACTTGCTTACATAGCGCCAGAGCTGATTATTCTAAATAGAAGCATGGGTTAAAATTGACCTTGTATGGTAGATACAGTTTCCATAGTTATTGTGGTTGCAATTTTGCTGAGGTATGTAGATATAACTAAAACTCTAGTTTATTGCAGAAGCTGATAGAAAATTGCCACTCAATTTATGGAAGAATACCAGATATAGGGTGAAGGAGGATAGCAGTGATGATTAAGGACATGAAAAAGCTCTCATCTTAAAGGAAACAGAAAAACCTAGGACCTTTTTTTTCTTTAATCTTAGAAAGGAGAAGGGTAAGAAGACACAAAAAGTAAGAAAGTACGGTATGGAAACAATACATGCAGAATATTCTATTCATATGTCCTAAAAGAAAAAGACAGAGAAAACCACTCAGGAGAAATTAAAGCGATTAAAGCACTATACTTGAGATAGGAATATAAAAAGATTCAGAAAGGGATTGGACGTGCACTTTCAAAAAAATATAAATTTAATAGAAAGAAAGTGCTGGGGGGGAACATAGTTAAATTATTTAAGTCTTATGCCAGGTTTTAGTTACTGTAGCTCAGTAGGGTTAACATCATCTTAATAGGGCTAATAGCATCTTAATAGGACTAATTTACTCTAGATATTTATATTACTAGATACTTTAGATATTCTTGCATGCAACCGTGAAGCTTTTTACATAAGTCAGTATCACAATCAGGATACTAAACTATAGGGACTACTTGACTTCTCCACACCAGGATATTTAATCAGTTTAGAACAGTTTCAGAAAAAATAAGTTCAATATTAATTTTTGCCAAGTATTCTCCCTCCATCCCTGAGAAGTACATTCTCTAAACAGTTCTAGTTCAGAGATATTTCTGCTAACAATTTATAACATATTGGCCATTATAAAGAGAATGGCTAACAAGCAATTAATTACTAAATTTAGCTTTACAAATCCTACAAGCTTATGAGAGATTGCAGGAAAATTTGAGAGTTTCATTTTATTTGAATAAAGGAAGATGCATACGTATTTAAGGCAGTGAATTTAATCTCTTTGAGAAAAAATAAAAAATCAGAAATTACATAAGCTTTGGAACAAATACTAATGCGGTGGCTCTTCATAAGATCCGTACTAGATTATGAAGCCCTTTCACGCTCTAGAAAAGAAATCATGGAACAGAAGTCTGTGAGTAATTAGTCCATCAGTTACTAAATGCAAGGACTCCTGGCTTAGGAATTCACTGAACTGCCAACTGCAGAAAACTAGGAAAGAATGTAGAAAAAATACCACTGTAAGCTTTGTATTATTCTTCTATTTTTTTTCTAAGTAGCCAGATAGGGTGCTGGGCTAGACAGACATGCAGTCTAAACCAGTATGACCATTCAAATGTTTTCATGTTATATCATAGGATCTTCACTTCTCTGGCCTGGCAACTGTAAATTGCCTATTTGCTGAATTATATTCCCCACCACCCACCCCGACCCTGTTACTGAGTTCTCATCAAATAAGAACTTATTTGATGGGCTAGCAGTTTAATGAGTACTGGTCAACATTTTCATTTTAGCCTATCTGTTGCATTTTGAGCTACCAGAAAATCAGATTTAGATGCAGTGATTTGGGCCACTTCATAGTTTTGGGTACTTGAAAAATCACTCTGTATGTTATCTTACTCCTTAGCACAAAAATCAGATATGTAATTCCTACAGCAAAAGAAATTGCTATATGAATTACGTATCAGTACAAGCAGGACATGGGCATACTCTAGAAATTCAACAAAGAGCCATGAAGAACATTAGGGAGTTGGAGTATTGACATATGAGGAGAAGCTGAAAGAGATCTAGGATTGTTTTAATTTGGAGAAGACTCAGGGGAGATCTAATAGATGTGTACAAATAATCAAAGTGGGGCTATGAAGAAAACTGAGCCAGGCTCTACTCAGTGGTAAGCAGGGAAAAGAGAAGAGGCACAAACTGAAATAGAAGTAATTCCACTTAAACATAAGAAAAAAATCCTCTACTGTGAGGGTGAGTGACAGCTGGCACAGGTTGTGAAGAGAGGTTGCCAACTCTCCATCCCTGGGGATACCCAAAAACCATCCAGGCATGGTTTTGGACAACCAGCTCTGGGTGGCCCTGCTTGAGCAGAAAGGGTTGGACTAGTCAGTCCAGAGACCCCTTCCAACATCAGCCATTCTGTGATTCACTTATTCAAGATTCAGAGGAATTGTGATATCCACAGAAAGTGCCTGACTACAGAATTACAAGAGGCAGTAAGTGCACCAAAGAAAGCAATTCAGTGATTCTGTAATATGAAGAGAAGGCTAAAACTCTCTGGCAATTATGAAAGCTAAAGCATAATATACCAAGGAAAAAAACTGGTGCAAGTAAGTGTTATTATTTTCTGTAATATAAACTTTCTAGTATCTTTCATAACAGCTACCTATCATCACATCTAATATCTGATATAATGCAAATTAGCTTCTCTTACCAAAGAATTTTGCTTTTTTTTTTTTTTTGCACAGCCAATTAGAGTTTATATAAATATATATACATGTGAATACTGAAATAAGCATGCAGGCCTTTAAACTATGGAGCATAAACGAGTGAGTGTTTGAAAACTGTCACTGATTATTTACTAAAGTAGATTCCCATGCTATAATTCTTTTGTTCGGGGCAAGGGGGAACAAAAAGCAGAAAACCAAGTCTTCAAAACTTCAATGGAATGCTACATGAGCTCTGAATATTGCACAAGTAGTGCACCGGTTGTATAATTTTCCATTTGGACAAAGTACCCCATGATTTTTTTATATACATATAATAGGAACAGGTAGTGATTTAGTGGATTATGGTATCCCAAATGGAGAACAATTAAGGCTTGTCTGTCTCTAAGGGTCCTTTGCCAGATAAACAAATCTGAGAAACCAGAGTCATAAATATCCACTTAGTATTGAATGTGAGTCGCCAAGTTAGAAATTTTGGGCCTTTTACTTTCTAGGATTTGTAGATTCTTGCTCTGTGAAGTGGAGGTTAAAACATCACCCCTGTAACTGATGAGTCACTAATTCATGTTCGTAAAGTGCTATGATCTTAAAGGTCTTTTCCAACCTAAATGATTCTATGATTCTCTGAAATTTCTGACTCTTACAATTTCTTTGCTACAGTATGCCATCCAAAACATGTTAACAACTGCCCTATGTTCTGCCTAGCTGAGTCACTGCTTTTTAGTGAAGCTCTTTGCAATGCAAGCAACAGAAACTTCAGGGAAATCAATATGGCTTTTAACCCGGCTATCAAAAGTGTTGGAGATATTTAGGTCATCAAATGGCAGCGGACACAAGTAAAAGCCTATATCTCACATCATTAGCAGTAAAGATGCTGTTTAGTTTTATTTGCTAAATCACGCAACATAGATAAACTGCACAGGAGATTACAGAGGTGTGGAAAACTGGTTCAGCAAAAATCCAGGGAGGAGGCAAAGTCAAAGAATGGCCAAATTTCTGTGATCTCAGTGCTCAGTGCAAACTTGTTTTATTGAATTTTACTTTTATATGCCATATTAACATTTCATTTGCATACAGATTGCACTCTATCTTTACTCTAAAACTGCACAGTCAGCAGTCCTCTTCTGCAGACAAGGTGTGGTACAGCAGCATTTTAAAATACGCTTGTTAAATTTTAAAGCAAGATGCATAAGCTTTTGGTCAATCTGCTTCAGCAGTTATCATATACATTTGTCTGTTCCTTCACGATATTGTGATAGCTGGGGAGTTGATTTTACTTATTCCTTTAAGGATTCTTCCGGTGCTCACAAATGAGGCACACGCATCTGAATACTTCAGCTACTCCATGCATAGACTCCCTGGTAAGTCCAGCTCTTCACATCACATTTCCCTGCCTTGTCAATCCTCCTGCAATTCTAATTGTGAAAGCAATGGCACAGGTAAAGCACTGCCAGGCCAGTGGTTTTGCCACAATGTTATATTTACTAGAGGAGGTGAGCACTTAATGTCTTACCATTGTTTCCAGTTGTAGAATTTGAGTCAAACAGAAAGAAAACAGACACTGCTGAGCACAATAAAATGTAAATACATCCAGCAGAAGTACATATATGCACTGTAGTAGCTACATATGTGGTAGCTTCCCATAACACAGTTTTTTCTCCGTGAACATAGATAATTCCCAGCTGCCCTAGTATTTTTTTCACTAACCCTTAATTTATGAGTTCTAGTAATTCTATTCTGAGGCTAAACAAATAAATACACCTACCAGACATTGGAGAACATGACAGAAATTACAGTGTAGTATTAACAGTTGGTATCTGCCATGCTAGAACAATAGAGATGATAGTGATAATACATAAATACATACCGTGAATATTACTTGGCAACTGTTGATGGTATAACCATCCTTCTGTGATTATGCAGAGATGCTGTGTTTTGTGAAAACACTGGAATTTTTTCGATACTGTGATTAGCGTTAGCAGTTAGCAATGCAAGCCATCATGTCTTGTAATGTCAGTGAATGGAAAAAGCAAATAATACGAGCATGTTGAGGATATGGAAGTTTCAGAGCTGCACCCCCAAAATCTGCGTCTGGAGACTCAGTTCAGCCTTGCACTTATAAGCATGTAGCATATAGTTATGCTAAACGCAAACAACGCTTGGCTGCAAGCCAGATCCGTGCTATTGTCCTTACAATGTGGCATCAGTGTTTCACATACAGGATAACAAACCAACTGCTAATGGTAGTAATTAGGAGCCTTGGGGGTGATTTATACCTTTTGTCACTGTTCAAGCAGTGTAAGTGCTGAGGTTTGCAAAGATAACAATTATTGGTTCAGGTGATGCTCCTTTCATCAGCGGGCCCAACAGACGTCTGATTTTTAACCATCAGAATTCAGAACTGGGCGTAGTAAAAACAGTCTTACGAGTGGAACGAACGTGTCCAAACATTTGGTCTTAATTCAGCTTTGAAAATAAATACATAATCAAAAATGACAAAGTGGCAAGACTGTAGAAATGTGGCAGATTATACCTCTAAATTGCTCATTATTTACAGATATCAAAATGTATATGCTATATTATTTATATACTATATTATTTATTTATCTTTCAGAGACAGAGTAGAAGTACAGCACTTAATGGCACTGACTGCTTCTTATCTGAGAATCTCAAATGGTAGTGGACTAACTCACATTGTATTCTCACATTGCTACCTGCAGAGTTAATGGAAACCAGCTGATAAGACTCCCAACACAAGTCTCTACCCAAATTGTCCCCAACATCACTGTAGTTATTAGAACACCTTGTCATAATGTACGTTTGTCTCAGCCGAGCCTTTGTTTACTTGGGATTACACTTGTGCAGACAGCAGTTTACTCCCTTCCTTTAAACCTGTGTTACTGAGAGGACCATCCCTGCTTGGGTTTGATACAGATGAGAGGATTTGAATTCTGATCCGCTGAGTATTTACCTCGTGTTTTCATGGTCACATGGAGCCTTTCCGTTTTCCCTAAGATCTTAATTTTGACACTTAGCGCGTGCAAGTATCAGTGTGTGTCCCCTGCACTGCTGATTTCAGTGGTGACCGGTGGGGTCTGGTTTGCATCTGAACAAGTACATCAGGGCCATGAGATACCCATCATGTTGAGACCTGCATATGCTGAGAAACATCTCATTCTGAAACGGCCTTCATAACTGTTAGAGAGAAGGAAAACAGTCAGACCCAAAGTTAAAACATGTTCTAAAAATACTTGTCTTTGCCAAAAAATGAAAATTGTTCAAACTTCGATTTCTTGGCAAATCTTGTTCTGTACGGTGTGCCTGTTTGTGTGCAAGCTTCATTCTGAGAAGAGGCAGAATGACCTCCAGGAAAGAACAGGATATGTTTTAGAAAAGGGAGGAAATGTGATAGCCTGGAAGCTTGGAGTACAAGATCCAATCTCTCTCCATGGATGGCAAGAGCATGTCAGACATAATGGAATATTAAGAGAAGGAACCTATTGCAGGCTCAGGGGACTTCAGTAAGATAGCATTAAAAACTTTACTGCTATTAAATCTTGGGAAGCTGTAGATAATTTTGCTTTAGAGGAGCATGGCTGCTGGTGTGGTTAAAAATGCTATCGAAAAATCCACTCAGGAGGAATCCCTCAATAAAACAGAAACAATTGGGGCTACATTGGAAGTTCCTGCTAAGGAAAACATCATTTGGCAGAGAAGATTGGAGAGGCTGGAGAGTGACAGGAGCAGTGGAGTTTTAGGACTGCAAACGGGTGCTGAGGGAATGGTGGAAAGACTATTGAGACTTTATTAACTGCTACATTGGGGATCAGAAATAATACTCCCCACAGATAGAGAAAAAGCCTTTCACAGACCAGTTAAACATTCTGCATTAGCTGCTATGCTAGGGAGAGGGAAGAAACCATTCTTTTTCTCTGAAACCCCTCAGACTGGAGTAGCAAAGCAGGTAACCAACGACAAAAAGAGATTTCCTGCCAGCAAACATTTTCATACAGGAGGTTTTATGCTCCAGGAAAATTATGACGTGTACAAGTAGCAGAAAAACAGAACATTGGGTCATAGATAGAATTCTTAAAAGCTGCCTTCTCTTTTGAGTACTGGACAGCTAATGAGACCACATTCCCTGACTCCCCCTGGATGTCTGGCATTTAGTCACCAGCCTTAGTTTACTACCTCATCCAGTACACCTTCCTCACTAAGCGCAAGCTGGTAAGGAAATTAAGAGAAAAATCGGTATTTAGAATCTTTAGAAGAACATAGAAATATTTTAAGGTCTTTGGATTTATTTTTTTTACAAAGTAAGACATGTCTGAAGAAACAAAAGACTGTCTTTTTATCCCTCCAAATATGTGGACTGAAAAATATGCTACTTTTGTTAAAAGACAGCTACACAGAATTACGGATGTGTAGCAGTGGTATTGCTCTTTTTCTTTGTTTGCTTTTCTATCTTAACGAAATGAGTGCTGTAGCATTACTCAGGCTACAGAATACCCCAAATTCATAGCACAAGGGTGACTAAACAGACTGAGCAGAGCGTACCTGTACCCAAACAAATACAAAGAAAGTCCCTGAGGAAAGACAGTAGTTGTGATTGTCTGGGACAAAACACATCTATACTTTGTGTAGCTGGGACTGAACACAGAAAGGCAGAGTACGGATAAGCTCAGAAGGAGAATAGCACCAAACTGGAGCAGAGCGCTGCTGACAGAGGAGGAATTGCCTTTGTTACTTCTAAGTGTATTAATTTTCTTTCTGTTTGTGTATTGTGTAGAGGCTTTTGTCAGCACAGCCCTGTTTACCATATAGCCTCTCTTTCTTCATCACACTCCGAATAGACATAGTTACTCCAGCAAAACTTTCTAGTGTTGGTTGCTTTATCCTGGTGAGTAGTATTGATTGAATTCCCTATAATCCTGCAAAATGTTTCTTGGAAGTTCTGATACTGTTGGTAGGAGGTAGAGGGAAGAGAAACACTGAGTGGTGGGAGGCTGTGAAGGAGTTGGGAAGGAAAAACAGTTTTCTAGAAAGCTTTTTATGCTGTGCTTTGAATTTGATCTATTCTCTTTGAAAGAAGAAACTTCCTGCTGGCACAGTGGGGTGTGGAGGTTCATTTCTGTGGTTTGTTCTCTGAGGTGTTTCTGTTTCTGGAGATCCAAATCTGTTCTACAGCTATATCTGTAAGTAGTTTGGGGACTGTCCCTATAAACACTGTAGTGTTACATGTCTCAGTTAAGTCCCCAGAATCCTTAGAGGTTGGTCAGGTGGTTCGGGTTCTTTCCTTTAAGATTGAGCTATCTTAAATTCCAGCCTTGGGATCTTGCAAGAACTGTATTTACCTCATATAGGTCTCTTTCCATGTCTCATCCAGTGAAGATTCCCATTTCTTGTGCACTGGAAAAGCTGTGTACCTAGCTGCTGCTAACTGCACTGAGAATGGTAGAAGCTTTAAATTTTTAGGTCCTTTCAATCTTCACCTACTGTACTATTCCTAAAGTCTTACTATGGGCAAGGGAAAAAAATCCTTCTGCTGTACCAAAGATGAAAACTAAAGCATGAGAAAAGGTTTATGTACAGAAAGTACGTACAGTTTTCAGAAAGTGAAATGGAAAATAGGAGGCAGAAAGTGAATGACAGCGACTAAAAGGTCATTTCCACTTTGAAGAATAGAATCGAGTTATACGAGAGAGTAAGAGAGTAAAAAGTGTGTTATACACTGCCTGCTCTGTCCTCTTCTGTTTGTGCCAGAGTTTTCTTGTGCATCTGTCATTGCTGAAACTTGTATGATTCGCTTTTTGTTGGAGTGATATTTACAGAGAGAAAAAGAGATCCAATAATTATATAGCTTGAATATTATCAGACATACAAAGGAAATACTTTCCAATGTTCCCAGTAAAAATCACTAGTGTTCTGTTACTGTTTACAAGAGTACAGTGTAACCCATGCAAAACTGCCTTGCTTTCAAGAGGACTTTCACTATCACATGAAATGAAATCAGTTTTCCAGCTGCATTGTCCACTTGGGATCATCGCTTAGGTTCGCTGCCCTGTGTTGCTTGATGGATATCAGGAGGAAGAACCCAGAATCTGCTCTTTCGAAGCTATTTTCTTTGAATTTTAGTGGCAAGAATGGTCATCCATTACTTAACACTGAAGACAAAGGTGAGGAAAGAGACGGATTTTTATCAAAAACCTCCTTCAAAGCAAATCTGCCCCTTTTCTACTACAGCTGTGAGATCCATAACATGAAGTACAAGCAAGGGACCCCATAACAGCTATCACAAGACCAGCATTTGAAGACTTTCCTTTCTCGAAAGAAACCTACTTTGCTATGGAAACATGAAAAAAAGAAAGGCAGTTTTAACAAAAAGAAAAGTCCTTTAATGAATTGCAAATAGACCGTAAATGACTACAGAAAAAACTGATGGTGTGAACAAAGTACATAAAAATCCTGTGTGCATACACTGTTTATAAATCAAGCTCTCACCCACCATACTTGGAATAGACATCCAAAGGAACATATCAAATTACATAAAAGGTCAGTGAATGTAAAATACTGAACAGACTGTTATGGGATCATTTTTAATCTTTTTCATCACCTAAAAACTTATAGGGAGGGGTAAATGATATTAAATGAATTGAAGAAGCTAATGAGAATTTTTGGATTATAATGCCAAAATCAGGAGACATTTTTTTCATTCTGAAGATCTGGTGCTTGCTGGAAATTTTCTCCAATTACTGAAGACATTTGGAAAAATTAATTGTCTGCTTAATTTTTTTTAATGCACTACTGGCTTTTAGAAAAAGAAACAAAGTTTTCAAGTATTTGTAACATTATTAAAAAGGATAGAACCACTGATTCGATTGTTGCAAAACTCCTTTGAGATGGTGTTAGCACTGTTTTACAGAGGGAAGCCAAGGTTATGGTCCCAAGTCCCATGTTATACCTGCGGTCTGCCTACTCCGGATAGCAGCTGACGTAGGGAAATATCAAAGCAGTTGAAAGGTAATTGAAGATGCCCCATTGTGGCTTAATATTTTCATTTTTAATTCTTTAAAGCCTCCCCTCTAACTCTGTTTAGATACAAAAAAGCATGGCTTGATTTCCAGGACCACTGAGTACTCAGTGAGTACTTCTTCCCATAGGAAGTAGAGGAAATTGCTGTAGAGG
>NW_009648149.1:3370365-3382865 GCF_000708025.1 Charadrius vociferus
GCTCCCTCTTTCCCGCTGTTTTGTTCTTTCTCTTTGTTTTCTGACTTGTCATCACTAAGAAGAATAAATTCTTAATTTGAACCTGGTAAAATTCTAGAGAACTAGGAGGTTTGACATTTTTTCGTGTTGGCTTTCAATTGATGTAGAGCATCTTGAAGATTACAGTTTATTTTGGATTAATCAGAAATTTACTTGTTGTTAGTTCTCTCAGGCCTGCTGGGTAACAAATCCACACTGCCTCTGTTTTTGAAACCTCTAATGAACTTTTTTCTGGTATGTTTTGTATTTTTTTAGGAGAGAAAATTAAAAATAGCTCTTTCATCCCAATCCATCCTATTTTTTCGTGGACTAGGTAGGGGCCACTTTTTCTGCATTAGATGTAATGTTTCTTGACTATTCTGTCACTTTCTGATCACATGAATGAATAATGCTATAAAAATCATATAATCAAGTGTCCAGTTGCAGTCTGATGCATCAGCCCTAGGGTTGTGACAAGATGAGAGATGTTACTTACATAGTAAGAAATACAAGTGCTGAAAAAAGTAACCCTCTTCTGTTTGAAGTCTGGGTAATCCAAGCCAGATTCAGGATTCAGCATCATCACTGTATGGTGTTGCATACCACAAAATCAAGACCCTAATCTAAACTTTGTGACTTAAGTCAATTCTTTCACTGGATATCTCCTGCTTAGAAATCTCTTTAATTTGCCTGTTCTTTATCTTGAATTTTATTATTTTAGAGATTAACTTCAAGCTAGTTCAAAATGAAACTCTGGTTTGATTCTGAGACCGTATTAGCACTGCTAACTATAGCCCGGGTGAACACAGACTAGCCCCTGGATTCGTCTCCAAAGCCTTCCTTCCCTCCACCTTCCCTTCCAGTGTCCGAGCGCCTACACAGATTGCTGTAACAGGTTATCCCAGACAGTCCTACAGTGGCAGAGAGTTTACAAGTCATGTTCAGGACAAGCCCCGACTTGCCAAGCAGTCCTTCTTGAATATGACCAAGAATGTTTTCATTTGGAATTTTCCTCAGAAATTAAATTACTTGTTCGTAAATATTTTTATTGAGGTGTGTATTATCTTTGTAGGTGAGTTTTTATATGTATGCATATACAGAGATGTATTTGTCTGTATGTATGTCACATATTTTGCTCTTACTGCTACTAGCTTTTAATATTTTCTCTCTGGGAACATGCTGTGATAGCTTCGGTATTTCAAAGAGCATGCAATCCAAAATCTGTCAGTAGGAAATATTTCTTTAAGGAAGAAAATGTGTTTTTTGTTAACTTTCTCAATCCCTCATCCATTCAGCTCTGTGTTGAATATATGTGCTGTTGCAGGGCTTGGGGTGGGACTCCAATGACTTCTGTTTGTTTCACCATTTTGTAAACAGTGGTTAACAAGAGTGATGTTGAAGCTATAAAATTTGAATCTGTCCGAAACTAGAGTTTTAAAAGTTACAATTCAGACTACCGATTTATATCCTTCCCTAATGAGTCACTATTCACCTTGCGAGGAAACAACATATATTGTCTTGTCATATTAGTTTTAAGTGATTTTGCATGCCTGCGGGAAGACATTTAGAGAAAAGAATCCATGTAATTTCTATAGCATCAAAGCCTTGTTGGGGTTTCCAGGTGACTGAATTCAGATTTATTGTTGGTGAACTTGGTTCCCAGTGATCTATTTAATTCTAAATTAGCATCTCTATTGCAATGCTTAACTCTTCCAGTGTGCTTTCCAAACATACACTAATTTGGTCTCACACCATCTCTCAAACAGGAAGCTGGATAATGAGGTGTGGGATCTTTCTTTTTTCCTTTTAACTGTACCGTTATTAATGCCTGAGCTATTCGGAAGCTATATAACAAAAGGAGACAAAGCACATCGGTTTATCAGGAGAGGGAAGTGCGTTGAGGCCAGCCCCGTCTGAGCCTTCTGGAATTCAGCTGTTGACTTCTCTGTATTGACAATCTCAACTTCCACAAAATCCATCCATCTGCCACAGTCACTAATAAACTACGATACGCTTCTCTCATTCTTCTCACCAACTCTTTGTTGTTTCTTTTCCTTGATCCAAATTTTATACATTTTAAAACCCCCTACTAGTCTTCATCTTCTACAGCTTAACAAATAGTTTCTAATGTAAACTTACATCTATGCTTTGCTGAAGTACAGATACACGAAATATATACACATTTTGTTTGTCTGAGACAGTGGTATGCAGACCATCTGTAACTGACTCACAGAATTATTCTATGCATCATGTATTGTGTGTCTGATGCATGATGAAGAGATGCTTTTAGTGTTATCAGATAAAAAATTGATCATTAGGGACAGGTGTTAAACTGTGAGAAGTGTTAAAGATGGATGGTTGCTTCCAGTTGAAAACTCGAATGGTTGATGCCCCTCTTCAAAGAGAGAGGCAAAGGAGGAGCATCTGTCAGTCCCATCTGGGGTCCCCCAAGTCCCCAGTAGCTGATTTGGCCTAAACCACGACACTTACAAAAAAATGTGTCTTTTTGGTATGTCCTAATCCCTTTAGTAAGTTCAAGGTATAATTTTTCCATGTCCTCTTTACCTTCATTCCTGTTTAAAACTTTGAATACCGTTAAGGTCATACTTCAAATCCAGTTGCGGCATGGATCTCCATTTTCCTCTCTCTGACTTCTTATAAGAGCAGTAAGTATTATAAAATATTCTGTGCCATTCTAACTAATCACCCCTCTGGCATTCTGAGCAAATGCAGGTTAATGGTGAATCTTTTAATATTTCTATTAATTAAGTATATTATCCTAATAACTCTATTGTCAATTTTTCATTGCTAGGTAATGACTAGAGCTGGGTTAGCTATTCATAACTTCTAATGTATTTAAAGGAAAGTATTTTTTTTTGTTTGTTTGTGGATTGCCTGCTGGCAAAGTCCAATTTTTACAAACGTATTTGTTATTTGAAATTAATTTAGGGATTTTCTATGCAGACATGATTGAGTAGAGGCACATTCATCAGAGGCTGTTACTTCTTTCTGGTTTGGACAGGGGCACTTACACAGGTTAGAGGAAAAAGTCTGTTGTGGGTCTTTGGTTATAAGAATTAATATTTGAGGTAGATTTTTCAACCTAGCCATTTTATTAAATATGACACGTGTATATATGGAAATGAGTACATAATTGGTGTATTGATATTTTAGATAGTTGCTATGACCTATGCATTTGCTTAAATCCATAACATGAAGTTAAGAGGAGGATCTCTGGGAAGGCTTTAGATTTAAGCACTACAGAGGGGAGGAAGGAGACAGAGTAATTCAATCAGTGACCATAATTCTTATTCTAATAAAGTTTCCCAAATGGATTTGAAAGAGAGGACTCCTGCTACAATTGTACATGTGTTACGGTGCCACCCACCATAATGAGGTGGAAACAGAAATGCAGCCAATTCAACAGGACTTTCAGTTTGATGAGCCCATAGAAAGATCTGAACATAAGGATTGTTTCACAGAATCTGAGCAGCAATGAAGCTGAAAATATCGATTCATAAATTTCCCAAGAAGATGAGAAAAACTGTGCAATCATTCCCGAAAAGTTGATGAACATTTCCATCCGAAAATACAATACACTAATAGGTGTGTTTGTACGAAAAGGTAAAGAGACACAGAAAGCTTTTAATGCAGCAGCATATGAATATGCAGAGGAAAATGTCCTTAAGGAAACACTAATATGAGAATTTTAAAGGAGGAATTCTAGGAAAAATTGTGACACTTGGTTTGACTTTGAAAAAGACAGTGCAACTGTCAGCACAGTCCAGGCAAGTGAAGAGTTACACCAAGAGTGTGCTGAAAGAGTGATGTAAGGAGATCTGCAGGAATTCCCAAGTGCAAAAGGAAGGCTATTAAAAATGCCTTTTTCCAGAATTTAATATCTCGGTCAGAAATGTAACAGGTAGATGAGGCAAAACGAAAGACAGGAGGCTGTCTGAAGTCTGAGGCAGTTGTGCTGGAAGCTGAGAATGGGGGGTCTGTTATTGCTGCAGTACTTAGATGCCCTAATTGTGGGTCAGAGGACTGTAGGAACACAGCTCAAACAGCTCCGCTGTTCCTCAGGCTGGAGACATGAGCTCCTCGCTGATGAGGAGGCAGTGAGACAACAACAGTTTGCGTGCAAATCAATTGCCCTGAAAACCTGCAGTGAAGCCCGCCTGTCCCAGATGCTTTAGACTCACTGGACATGTCAGTCATTTTTCTCATGCAGGTGAATCTGTTTTCCAGGCTGCCCACTGGGCCTGTTGGAGCTGCAGCTACTGGAAATCCCAAACACATGTTAAGAGAAGTGGTAGGGCTGTGGGTGAAGTGTAAAGGCAATAGAAGAGGTAAGAATCACAGTACTTTCACATTTAAAATTGATTCAAATATAGAAGTGGCTGTGATTTATAAACTTGAAGAAGGTTAGCCTTAATCTCTAGCTAGACATTTTCATTGCCTGAGTAAACTTTGAGCTCACACTAGCTACAGAGGCAGGAATTTGGTATTAATAGAGACACTTGAGGCAGTTTTCTTAACTTAACCACCCACGGTGTCATGGGGCTTTTACAATGAAGCGGTCTGCCTAACAGAAATGACTTAGATGCTTAGGACAGCTTAGGTCCTAAGGGACCGTCTGTGCTGACAATTTAGCTGCTCCCAAACTAAAGGAAGAGTGCAGGAGAAAACTATAATAAAAGAGAAAAGTATAATAGAAAATGTGAATAAACAGAGTTGTGTGCCCCACAGCATTTGCTGGAAGAAAGCACAGATACCGCAGACTTCCATGGAGAATCCTCCTAAGCAGCCCAGGCGCTGTGTAAAGCTCCCAGAGCCTGTAGGTACACAGAGATGCAAATAAACAAATATTTTTACTTTGCTTTACATAGCTTTACAGACATGCCCACAGCAGGTTTTGTATTTTTATAGAAGTGTTGTGCGTGTAGGCTTTGAGTGAATTTTCCCACCAAACTATGTGCAGAGGATCTTTTCATAACTGCAACTTCCTTGGAGATCCAAGTAATGTAAATGACTTTAAAAAAGCCAATTAAAGGTATGATTGAATGTCAGCCTTTCTGATTGCAGCCTTCATTAAGAAACTGAAAATGTGAGGTATTTTTTTACCTAATATTGAACACAGTTAATTAAAAAGGTAAAGATTACATTTTGCTTCAGTTAATTTGAAATAAAGAACCTCCATTTAAACGATAAATTTCAGATTTTAGTTATAGCAATTAATAGACCAAATTGTGTACTTAAGGTTTTATTATATTGATTCTAAAATAATAAGATTAGCAAACACATTGCAAATATATTATCTAAAATAAATAACATTATCACCACGCTTTTTCTTATATAGCACAGCGATAAAACATGTAACAGTATAATCTAAAGCAATCTCATAAAATTAATAGTCATCCAGCATATATTACACTCTTGCACTAAATGACAAAAGCCAGCATGATGATCATGTGGACAGTTTTATACTGTGGGGCTTGTGAAATGTTTTTGTGTAGAATTTGTTAAAGTTAAGACATGTCTTTTATATTTAGCAGGTATTTTTTTGTCACGTGTGAGTTTACAGGAGTATTTCCAAGCAGCCCTGCTATTAAGCTGCCTGTGTAACTTCATTTTAACTCTGTGTCTCAGTCCCTCTTCCACCAAACTTTCACATTCTTCCTTGCAAAGCAAATTGTAAAGAGTGTTTCAGCACTCAGAGACATCAGTTTTAAAAGCCTTAAGGCTGTTTGAGAGGCCTTTTAAAAAGCATGACATTCAATCAAAGTTCAGTGAGGAAAGTTTTAATGAATAAACTTGGTAAATTAGAAAGCACCGCAGCAGAGTGATTAACTCTCATTTGTGCATTAGTGTTAAAATTAATTAAAATGTTTAAGCCGTAGGAGGCAGGTTACCTCCTCAAGACCTGGCTATGCCCTCAGAGTCAGTCTGGATCCAGCAGCGATTCATCTTGCACAAGATGAGAGGAGGGGTAAAAGAAAAGAACAGCCAGGACAAATGTGTTTTCAATGGTGTTTAGCTGCAGGAAGGCCACAGAGACCTCAGTGCGGCGTTACTGGAGTGTGACATAATAATACAGTAGGTACATTGGAGGGGATATGCTTCGGAAAGAAGGCAACCCTTCTTTCTCCCGGATTTCATTTTGACTTGACGTGACAGAGCTAATTTCATTACCAGGAGGCATGCTGGATTGTGCTGCAGTGTAAAACAGACTGCTGGAAATTAGCTCCCTTTTTCTGATTTGGTTAAACTGCTCCTGGTGAATGTAAGTTTCTTTACCGAGTACCATGAAGTATATGATATACGATAGAATTTTATCCTCACAGCTGTCGCCACCGTTACTAACAGTCTTTCGCCACATCAATTAATTACATGAAAAGTTAGCTAAAGTATCTGATATACTAAGTAATAAGGATTATTTTAGTGCTTTGATGGTGATACTTATCAGCAACTGATTTTATAAGAAATCATAATGCTAAATTCCTATAAACTTATTTTCTTTTAAAAATCATTTAGATTAGTTTCTTTCAAGAATAAGGAGCCTGTACTTCTTCCTGTCCAGACCCATTATGATGTGGTTGTTTAACAAATCTGTGCCGGTTTGGAATTATAAATGACAGCCTATTTTATAGAGGGAAAAGTCTTCTTTGACAGCAGAACAATATCATACAAGTAACAAATGGAAAATTGTGTCATACAGCCGAACAGTTGTTTTCACGTGTTCACCAAGGGCCAGATATTAATTTTACATTGGTCAGAATTAGGGATTTTGGAGAAATTCATCTGAAATGGAAAGTATGAAAAATTTCTGCTCGATGAAAATTACCATCATTCGCTGTAGATCTATATTCATAACTTTAAAACCTGGCAGTCTTTCCTATTTTTTTTCTCTATAGATTTCTTGTCAACAGGGGTGTCAGAGGTCAATGTCAGAATGCCCCTCTGGCACCCATTAACTATAACCAGAAAACTTGTTCACTATTGATCTACAATGTCTAAATATCTATTATGTTGGATATAAAAGGTGGTTTCACGTCTTCCTAAAACAGATAATTCATAAAGGCCAAAGGGTCAGGTCTAGTGATATATTATTGTTTCACTGTATCGGTGACTACAAGTGCAGAAGGGGAACAGGCCAGGCTAAGTGGCATTGAACTCTTGTGGGAGACAGTTGTGTGCCTCCGTGCACGCTGCCCTCCCGCTCCCCTCTACAGCCCCTTAATGCTCTTTAATACCGTTTGCCTGTGGGTTAGCTCGGTGTTTCGCTCTCTGCTGTGCTGAAAGGAAGGTGCCTGCAGAAGTCATATTTAAAGTTTGTGTTCATATCGTTGCAGCCAGAGCTTAGGTGAAGCTGAAATCTGAACGAGAGTCAAGTCTCAATACTGAAACCTCTTCCTTCGGCAATTTAATGGGCTGCGGTCCAGCTTGCTGTCTGTAGAGCACTTTACACCATGATGGTCGAGCAGTCAGGGCTCTGTGTGTGGTGCAATTTGATTATTACAAGAATTGTGCACAAAAGGGCAGAGCCCCCGTGGGTATAAGTTGTCACAGCTCCGTTGACTTCAGGAGAGCGATGACACTTGATGTACACAGAGGATCTGCCCCAGAATACTTGTCAGGCTGTGGCCATAGTTCCAAAATCACGTGTTTTCTGAACAGACACTTGTGTAATATCATATGAATGATTTTGTTTGCTCATATCAACCCATCAAATTTATTGAGACTCTTTTAATCTCCTCATTATTTAACTCTTGAGATGCCTCTGCTCTGCTTAAATGCAGAGCAGAAACAGCTGTGATTTCTTTGTTCTGCTATTGCTACAGCAGAGCACAGAAGCACTGTGAGGATGGAGGGTTTAGTTCTCACCCTAGTCCTGTGAATTCAGCCTTTGAGACTCCGTGGCATTTCCCAGGAGGCACCTATTACTTTTGCAGGATGCGACCCATAACAAGACCCATAACCCTCTTTGGAAGGTAGCTGATACTGTACTCTTTAATGGAGCTTATGGCCTTCTAGCAAGCCCCCAGAATGGTTCATATTCTTCCAGGCTACATTTTTGAAGAAAGTAAATTGAGATGAATCATGCTAAGATGAGATAGTTAAAATGTCAGGCCCCATAAGTTTCAATGCATCCTTATAGCTCTGAACACTAAAATGCAACTGAACATTGGAATAAGGGAAACAAAAGAGAATCAGATAACTAGTTCTTATAGAGAAGAAAAAAGTAATTTTCGTCTGCGCTGCTACACCATGGAAATCCACATAGTACAGTTTTAGAGCTGTACCTTAAAAAAAACAATTGCAGTTTCTTTTTATCACTGGTCTTGGTTACACATCACTGCCTACTCTATGACACACTAGAATTGCAGAGTTTCTGAGGCAAACAATACACCACCAGCTTTATTTCTGTTTACAAATGTTACCTGGGGGAAATGTGCCTGTACCTGTTGGATAAATTACAAATCATCAGCACTAAATATGACCCACAACAGTCACATAGAGGGGAAAAGGGACCGCTGTCTGTACATATTTGGTATTAGAGGAGGAAACTGCCTGCTCAGTATACTACTGTTTTAATCAGTTAGTGAAATTATACTGCTGTAATGTTTAAATTAGAGCTGTCTATGTGGTGTTTCCTCAAGCATTTTCTTGACAACAGACACTTCTTCATTTATGCTTATCATAATATTTACAATTAATCGCATTTAATGTTATTATTCTGTTAGTGTTGAACCCAGGTCACATTACCAGAAATGTAAAATGCAGGCAGATTTGTATCCAAGTGGTTTTCGTATAGCAAAGGCTCAGTATATAGGGAAGTGCTGTGGCTAATAACATGAACTACCTCTTAGTCCAAGCCTCAGAGGTGATGTACAGCTGAGCTGACTGAAGGAAACCTTTGATAAGGACCTTTGATAATGCAAGGCTTGCATTCCTGTTTCTAAATCGGTAGCAAGCCACCCCCTAAATCGCTCTGGTACCACGTCCCTTTTTCAAAGGTTGGGTAGGACAGTTTTTCCTTCCTTGGCCGATGAACTTAAGATCATTTACATGGACCATGTATTGTGCATCTAAACGAATCGGTCTTGGGTACCTGATCACAATGTGGTTGACCTTGACCTGGTCACAGGACCATTAAAGCCTGTTGCAGGGCTCAGGCCTGAGCCTGTTGTAACTAGATCACAGACCTGAACTGGACATGCCAAGGCTTTAGGTTTAGCTGCAAGGATAAAGCCGGACACCAAATAGGGTCAGGAGAAACAACTGTTTTGTAACTGGATCCTCTCGTGTCTCTCTGGCTGCAACACAGATGGGCCAGAATGAAGGCTATCACTCCTAGTTTATAGCCATTAGCAATCATGATCTCCCTAATATGAAACAGAAATAATAGTATTATTAATAACAATATCAAACTGACACATTATTAGCCTCTACAGATGGCTCTATTCCTCCTAATAATTTTTATTTTTATTTAATGTTTGGAGATGCTGTAAAAAGTGACTAGTGCTTCAAAATGTGACCTCTGTGGGGTTTAAAACCTACTGAATCAGATGAGATATTAAAGCATTCAATGTAATGTATGACTTAAAGCTGTGTTTTTGAAACTTTAATAGGAAATGTCTGATGCTTTAGATTACTATTTCTTGAAGTATAGTAGGCTGAAGAATTTGCTTCGGAGGGTCTCTTTATATCCAAGAAGAGCTACAGTGAGAATACACAGTGTGTTCTTCCTTCACCGTGCCTCTAAATAGATGTAAAGGAATTAGTGTGTATTAATAATACATCATGTTTCTACTTTGCTTTATACTATTGTACATATGTTCTTATACCACAGTCAACACCACCGTATTTAAATATCTCCAAGCAGTTCATTAAAGGAGGTGATTAACATCTGTCATGTGTTTTTTCCCCTCCTCCTGTCTCTGAGGAGAGGAGGATGTTCAGTGGCAGACCTGATTTTGGTAGGGATTTATCGTTTGGATGTGAGGCTTTTTTATTTTGCTGAGGTTTTATTTTATTACACAAAGCTATCTATTGGGATAAATGTTTGCAAAGGCAACTCCGAAAAAGTCTGCTTTGCAGTTGAAGTGAAAGGTGATGAGATTTAACTTAAGTGAATGTGTTCAGACACTTGGGCTGGTGTGTGGTGGGAATACTGCCACGTCCTCACCTGCCCGCTGGGAGACCTCCCATAGGAGTGCGAGTGAAGCTCTTGGCTGCGGCTTAAGTCTTGGCACTTCAGACCCTCTTGGACACACCAGAAACATTTTGAAGATAAGGACCAAACAGAATCTGCTTTTCACGTGCGTATTAGAGGCTGGGTCTCAGGAAAGCTGTGTGGCCTCCACGTTCTCTTAAGCTGCTGATAGAGTAACCTTGTAGGGGTTTGCTGTGCATCCAAGGAAACTGTGCTGTAGTTAAAAACTTTAACATGCCTATCTCCCTTGCCCACAAGCACCACCTCAGTGTCGCTCTATCAGCAAGCTGCAGCTTGCTTCCTCTGCCTGCTCCTCCGTGAGCAGATCTCAGCGGGACACAGAGGTGGTGGGCACTGTGACGCCCGCTGTGCTGAAAGAGAGCAGACGTTTCACTTGAATCTTCCTGGTCATTGAGTCCCTGTTGTCTGACTAAGCTGCTCCATGGTTAAATATGAAAGTGACTAAAACATGTGGAGAAAACAGTCCTTTGGGGACCCCTCAAGTAAAAACCCTCAGTGGAATGAAAGCATTTCTTGCTGTTCCTCGTTGTATATTTCCCTGCAGGACGGATTTAAATAAATCCCTTTGCTTTCTGCCTGGATTTCTGACTCTCTTTCAGTGAGACAGTAGCATCTCAGGACCAGCAGTGACTAGTATTACTTGTTAGGTAGGATCCAGCAGGATAAGAGGGCATATCCCTCTCCATCTACTGATGAGGAGGTAAAAACAGTCCCTATGGTAGCAACACTGTGCCCTGAGAGCTTGCGGGGTGCCAGGTTATTGTTGTCGGCTAGGTGAGGCTGTTTGACCTTTGGAAACTTTTCTATGAGCTTTCAAATATGTGAAGATCTGATATAGACTGACATTTTCATGGCTATTTTCACCCAGAAATCAAAAATCAGATTACTTACAGCATTTTCCCATGTTTTCCCTCATAGGATCTCCAAGGTTGGAATGACCAGGGTCTCCATTATAGTAATTTTGCAGCATCAACCTTACTGATTTAAATCTTCCTAATTTTTCCTTTCCGTTTTCCTTACTCATGGTAGGCATCCAGCAAAAGCACAGCAATTTGTCCAAATTTCTACATCATCTCTGCAAATTGTCACACTAACTATAAGACCACTGGTAGCTCTTAGTCACAAATTTACCTCTCATAGTATTTACTATTGCATCTGGCTCACATTAATTGTATTCTGTTTGCTTTTCCGAAGAGAATTTGATGGCTTCTTGTTGACAGTGTGGTTTTGTACCAGCTGGTTTCCACAGAGCAGCCAGTTGTTATTGTCTTTCTTGAAGTTGCACTACCAGCTTTCATCGAGGGAAGGAATTTTGTAGCCAGTTCTGCTCCACACCGAGGGGAGATGGGGAGGTCTGATCCCTTCCTTGACTTTTCAAGTGAACACGTCCTTGAACTGTGATAAAAGTATTCTGTACGTCCAGCAATCTCTATATAGGAGAGCACAGAGGAGAATGGGAAACTAAAGGACAGGGAGAAGGTCTGTGTGTGCATACGCAAGCCGGTGAACACACACGCACACAAACACACACAGTCTTGCAAAGATCCCAGTGGGAAACCCACACTAAAGGTTAATGCAGCCCCAGGCTGTAATTAGCCTTTTGCACAGAGTCTCCTTGTTGTGGAATCTCTATTTATGAGGGTTTTCAGGGGCAATGAACCACCAGTCCCCTCCCCCAGTGCCCCCAGTGAAGCCCACTGGCAGGAAGCTGGCGAGGATGCTGGGGTTTGGGAGGAATGCTGAGGAGCAGGGCTTCCCCTCTGATGGCTCTGAGGCTCTGGCAGGTCCTTTAGAGATCTCAGAGATTCTCAAAGATGGAGAGAAGAAAAATGCATTGTCCCGCTCACGCCTTTTTTCACAGAGTAAGGGCTAACCTGCCACCCTGATTTAGAAATTCATTGTCAGATCAGTTGGTGACAGCAAATTTGCCTGTTAATCACATGTATCTGTCGCCAGGGAGAGAATTTTCGCGGTTCTGTTTTAGTTCACACAGGAAAGGTTCCTCTTCATTGAAGTGCAAGAAATTAAAGGAATTGGAGAGCACGGTAAATATTAACGTTCTTACAAACTCGATTTCATGCTGCTTATCCAAGTTCATCTTACAAAAATGTGCTGTCTTGCTTTTTGGTGGTAGCTGGTTGTCGCAAGGCTCCGTGAGGATATATTGCAGTGATCAACTCTTCGGTGGCCGGTGGAGTCACCTCCTAGGGGTCATCCCTTCAGTAACTAGTGCATAAAATTACAT
>NW_009648149.1:3390365-3409536 GCF_000708025.1 Charadrius vociferus
GACACAGCCGAGAGGTAGTTGCCATCGCTCCAATTCTGCCTGAACGGAGGACTCTGAAAGGGGCTTCCCACCAGCTCAGCAGCACCGCAGCCGCTCTCCCTTCACCCCCAGCACACTCCCACTACTGAGCAGAAATGCTCAGAGGACTGCATCCAGTAAATTCCAGCCAAGAAAATCAGGATCTAGACCATAAATGGTTGTAGCAGGAAGGTATTACATTACCTGAATGTCTCACCCAGTGTTGTGCGTGTGTCCCCACCAAAGGCAGCTCAGCAGCGTTCCTCACTTTGCTGAATGGCTGTTCGAGTGCTGCTACGCAGCTGCCGTGTTACAGCACAGCAGAGGCTGCATTACATGAGCAGGTGAAATATAGCTAATTTATTAGAGTGAATTGAAATCAGGACTTAAGTTGCATTTTGAAACCTTAAAGATATGAGTAAGTGCTTTATAACTGTTACCTTTTCAAAGTTAAATAATTGGGAATGTTTATGGAAAAGATAACAAGTATAAATGGCTCTTTGAATGAGTGGTTTTCTCTAATTTGAAGAGTAGCAAAATGAAAAAGTGTGGAAGAATAGACC
The DNA here is from genome assembly GCF_000708025.1 of Charadrius vociferus. Taxonomy (NCBI): domain Eukaryota; kingdom Metazoa; phylum Chordata; class Aves; order Charadriiformes; family Charadriidae; genus Charadrius; species Charadrius vociferus. Next base: position 3,390,947 of record NW_009648149.1, read on the forward strand.
AGGGACTATAAACTGTAGCTAATCTACAGTCCTGCTTCTGATGTTGCTTAAACTACTGATGGTTGGGTTTTCTTCAGTGAAACCGTTGCACAGTCAGAGTACAGCCCTTAAAGCCTAAAAGAAGACTGAAGATTTAAGTGCCAATTCAGCAAATTATTTAAGTCTAAGCTCATGCTTAAATTTGTCCTTCTTCCAGAATGCACTGTTAAAATTTCTCATTTAATGCGGGAGAAGGGCATATTTAATCTCATTAAATTTAAAGAAAATTTTATCACTAGTGCCGTAAATAAAGTTGGGCTTCAGGGTGACAAATGTGGGCTGGGCGAAACATGAGAACACCGCCATGAAGGAGGATACGTCTGCAGTCAAAGCTTCGCATTTTCTGAAGGTCTTTTCAGGGAAATACCTGATATCATTTCTTTTGTAAAATCTGGCTTTCCTGTCTTGTATGGAAATAGTTGTTTGGACCTTCAGTTAAGCAGGAGCCTCCTGAATGTCCGGTACTGTTCTACACACGCTCACCCCGCCAAGTTATTCTAATTAACGGCTATTGATTTAAGCGTTCTGTATTCTATAAAAGATAAGGATAGCAAAATAATAATCTCCAGTTGCTTTCTCTGTTAAATAAATCTGAAGAAATATTTATGTGTAGGATGGCCATGAAATGCATTGATCAGGATTTTATTTAATAGGAGAAAGTCCCAGTCTTTGGGCCCCCATCTGAAACACAAAGGCCGAGAAGGAGGAGCAGGAGACACATAGTATCGGGTTTGACTTCTTTCCAGCTTGGTATAACAAGAGAATTTTACTCACTCTTTCAGCCCCAAATCCTTTCCGAGGCTCCTCTCTGCGCACTTGTAGTATGTGGTGGGTTGTACATGACACACCTAAAGAGGAAATGTTCAGCTGCTCCTTCATGCCATGAAAAACAGTTCTTCAAACCTTCCTCCCATACTGGATAAGCTAAAAAGCAAAGAAAATATATGGGGCAGGAATTATCAAGCTCACCTCTAACGGTGTACTGTATTTCAAGTTTCTTACACTGAACCTTTAATGAACTGATTTTGCAGTGTGCAGGCAGAACCACTCTTGCTGGAAGGAGCTGTGTGGCCACAGTTATAGAGAGAAGACAGTATTCACGCTGGTGGTTGGTCAGTGTCAGACAAGACAGCATCTCATTTCTTCTCAGAATTTCTACCTACGATAGTGACTCTTTATTATTCCTTTGGGAAAAGAGCGTTTGCGTAGCTGTCCCAGGTGGTATCCCATGGGTTTACTGAACAAGCCATACTGGAAAGATAGGCTGTAGCCAAATATTTAGAATTAAGGAAGAATTAAAGGATGGGGTGGGCTGGTTGGCACACTTCAGATACAAGGAGGCCAGGCTGATACTGCTGAGGGACCATGCAAGACCTCCTCTTACCTTGGGACACAGGTGATGGTGTTCACTAGACAAGTATCAGGTGGGAGATGTTTAACCCTTTTGCTCTGCTTTCTCTTATTGACTCAGGGTAAACCCAACCCTGTGAATAATGGCAGAAATTATCCCAGTCACATTTTTTTGCATAAAAGCTTGCTTTAATAGGTTATCACTAAAAAACAAACAGTATAGTGCGTTTAATGAAAAACTGTCAATATTATAAATGTTTTCTGAAAATGTGGTATTTTCCAATGCCTTTTGAAGTAATGACCATGAGTCGCTGTCAGTCTCGCTTTCCCTATTACTGAGAAGTTTCATTAAAAGTCCGCCCAAGGAAATAAGGTATGGGTTTCGTTAAACACTTCCAGCCCAGAAATCTTCCAAGCAGGATGAGCAACCGCAGCACTTCCAGCCTTCATGATTTTGTTTTGGTCATGCAACGTTTAGTGTGTTTTTGAAATCTTAGCATCGGAAGTCGAGTGGGTGCTTGGAAATTTGAATTTTTGGAAAGTATGCTTTTGTCCTGCAAAAACTGCCATATTTTTAAGCCATTATTTTTAAGAGTTTCATACATGAGAGCTTGGTGGGCCCGGCATAATAGGGATATGAAGATGGATTATGGAGAGACCCAGCGTACTCATTAGGGTAAAGAGAGGGATGCCAGACTGCGTGCTGAACTGAATGACAGATTGTGCTATCTTAGGCCTTCCTTTCAGAAGACTGCATTTTGTGTTTTAATTTTAAAGATAATTACTTTAATTTAATTCAGCACTTTTTAGGAAGGTAACAGAGATGAGAACATTTGTTATGGGCCTATCATCTCACATGTTTGAATTTGTTCCCGGTTAGTGAGCAGTGCTGGAAAATAGGTTCTCTGGGGTGGCTTGTACAGGCCTTGTGGTCTTCCCTGTGTAATGGTATCTGCGTCATCAAAAAACCCCCTCACCATCTCAGTATATACTGTTTTAGAGACTTCTTCCCAGTAATATGAGTAGAGAAGTTTAGAGCTGAACATTGGTGGAGTCCTTGGTCCCTGCATGTTGGCTTGTTGGCAAAGTAGCGTGAGGCTGCACCTATATTAGCATTACGTTTTGGATCAGGAATGAATTTTTGAAGCTTCCTTCACCTATGGCCCCTTGGTTTACCTTGCAGAGAGGTCTTGGAGTTTGCAGCTGGATTCCTTCTGGACAAAACACCAGCTGAAAGCTCTGCTCCAGGAACGCGCTGGCTGCTATGGGACAGCCCCGCCTGAAACGTGGGTGCCACTGCTGCACCCCAGGTCTGCTCCTTCAGGGTCGTGGTGTGGTAGTGCAGACATAGGCTACTGCTCCTCCTAAATCCGTGTTCAGACACCTGATTTTCAAAGTATCCTAAAAGTACGATACCTTTGAAAATCGGGCTACTAATCTCAGACAAATTTTATGGATTGACAACATGGTAACAAAACTGCTTCCACTCTGCCTGTATCTCCTTGTTCATAAACATTTACTTTGCTCATGTAACCAAGCAGGCATAGAAAAATTCTGGTAGAGCAGATCAGCCTTCTATTAGCACCTGGATGTTGGCCGCAGTGGCTTGTCCAGCATGGAAAGGTGCACTTAACAGAGCAGGAGCTCTGAGGGGCATCCCCAGACCGGCTGGTAGCTTGAGCAGTGATCGCGGTTACAATAATAATAAATGTAAAAATCCTGTGTTGCTCACTTAAACTGGCCACATCTGAGGAAGCCATTCTTGTAATGTATTTCTATAACATGAGCCGTGATTAATGAATTGCTGAGTGATAACAACATAATTGCATGGGTGAGGCCATTGTATTACTAACCTGCTATACTGTGACTAGAAGTAACATATACTTCTTAAAGGTTTTTAAAAGTTTTTCCTACTTACTTTGCGGATTTAGTTAGGCGTGCTTAATAAAGAAGAAGAAACAGTTTAATTAAGAAACATAAAGTGATCCTTTTTGTAGAGCAAAGGCTCTTCGCTCTTTACATGTCCTCCCTTAATACCATGTGCTTAAAATTAGCACATGGCGGAGCTGAATATTGTTTTTAAGAACAAACCCATTTCTATGCTCCTAAACCAAATGCAACAGGAAAAATACCATTACTTCAGGACAAAATATAAAAAGGGGATTCAATTTTAAACCGCTTGTGGCAATGAAAAAATATAACTTCAAATGTGAGCCAATTCATTGAGGCCTTAACATTCATTTGTTGCAAATGGAGGGGGCAGCGGAACCCAAGGCCAGAGCCAATTGGCATCTTCCAGGCAGGGAAAGGTCAAGTGGTGGCTCGCCGTGTGTGTGCTACTCCTAGGCTTTGTTAAAATGCTGGTATTAAACAGAAGTTACATCTGAGGTCAAGTGACCGCAATAACAGGGGACACAGCAAGCCCTCAAATCATTCCCCGTGATGAAAATGACATGGAGCTGACATAATATCTGAGGTGAGATGAAACTGAAATCCTCAGCACCTGAACACTTCACCTACTGATGGGTAACCTGACCCTAACCAATCTTATAATCATATCCATGTCAAGGGGGAAGCCGCATTTCCCGGAGCAGAAGGTACAGTCACTTGGTTTTATTTTATTTTATTTTTTTTTTCTCTGACTCTGCTTCTGGAATGATGTTGTTAAAAGTTTCAATACTCTGCTTTAAGCCTTTCAAATCAATGTCTTCTGCGAAAAATCAGCTCCCACCTCAGTGAACAGACACTGCTTTCGCTGGTCTTTCTCTTCATTCTGGGTGGTTTCTGCTGTGTGTTTACGGAGCGGTAGCTGTGCGTGCTAAATGTGGTCCTCAGTGTATTTTAAGAGATTCAGGTTGGGATCAGATATGGCACTTTCAAACTAAAGACCACCAGAGAGCAAGTGCTTGGGGTGATTGTGATTTGTTCGGTGATGGTAAGTGATTTTTGGCACAGGAAGTAACCTTTTTTAATGAAAGCATCTTTTAAGCAGAAAGGAAAAAATAAGCTGTTCATTATACTGTTCCAAATAATGTCGTATTGGATAACTTTTATGGGACAAAAATACTCGGGTTTTTATTCTCTACATCTTACCTCTTTAAATGTTATCTTTAATTTTGTCTTTAAAATTGCGTGCAGGAAGATCCTGATTTCCGAGACTTCTTTCTTTGCGCTTTTGTATTTGCATTTTTCCAAAGAGGACAAACAAAGCTCAAATTAAAATCCTGTTTACATAAGCAGAGCAGGACCAAAACACTCCTACAATATTTTCTGAGCCAATATATTTGCACAACCCAAAACAATCATTGCACTCAGCTGTCGGATGAATCAGCATGTATTTAAATCAAAGGGAGCCAGGAAAGACTACATTAGTTCTGTTCCACGGACCTGTCAAAGCTCCGAAGAGATTAAACGCATGACCCCTTCATCCCTAACATTGCTCCACAAGAGACATTTCTGTCACTATTTCTGCCACTTGGCTTTCTAAGATGCCACGAAGCCTTAGGGCGACCTCTGCTACATTTCAGTGTTGTTTATTGATTTCTGACCCAGTGCTTAATAGTTTTCCCAGTCCCCCTGAATGGCTTTTGTAAGCAATAGGGTTTGTGCATCTCACCGATCAATACCTTTTATATTTACAATAAAATTGAAACTGCTTCTGCTGGGGGTGCAGCCCAGCATTTGTCATCCTTCAGCGAGGGAAAACTATGTCATTATCTGAATTAAAACATTTATTTCTGATTAAGAGAGTGTCCTATCTCATTAATTTTTCCCTTTCCAATAGAAAGGGAATAGAATCCTATTGATTTTTGCACTTTTACACGTCTCCACTGCTGGGAAGATAATTGAGAAGTTAGCCAGAATAAATGAAGTTTCAAGTCTAGCAGGCCAGCCAATACCTTCCAAATTCAAGGTGTTTTTATGAAGCTGGATTTTAATTTGTTGGCAAGCTGAAGCAGTGGGACTTATTCGGCTGAGTAAATTGGATTAAGAGTAGAATCTCCTTGAAGCGTGTCTTGGTGAATGCTGAGGGGCTTGTTCCCCGTAGACAGCCACAGACTTGCTTTAGATTTATGCTAAGACAGCTTCCAAATTGCCCTCCTTCAAAACTCAAACTCGCTCCAGGAAGTGTGGATTAGCGGACCAAAAGCTTATTAACTTACTTCTCTTTCATGGTATCCACTGTCTTAAAAACAACCAAACTCTAATCAGCAGCTGAACTAGACCTTCAGATTTTCTGCGTCAATTGATTACACTTTATTAGAATAATGGGATTAAATCAAGCTTCATTAAAAAGAATCCCCTTTGCATGAATCCCTGCTTTTGAGGGCCTTTCTGGCATCAGTGTTTGCAGTGCTACTCCAGGTGTAGGGCACTATTTCTTCTAACGTTTTTCTCTCTGTGAATTAGCAATCAATAAACCATCTTCATTTCCCTATATAAAGGCCGTACAATCACTGTATATTCCACTAGAAAAGAGAATATGTGTTTATACAATGTGAACTATAAAAGTTTGTATTTGAATTACACAATATATTGTATATTTTAATAAGTTATACAGAAGATTTTCTTACAGGAATTGTATTAGCTACGTTAGAGGAGGGAAATGCATCTTCCTAAATATATTCTGAGTCCTCTAAGAAACCCTGGGATTCTTTCCTTTTTGAAAGTAAGAAGCAAATCCCTGTATAAAACTAAGACAGAATTAGGAAAAAAAAATAAATCTCAATCTATATGTCTATCTAAGTAATCTCAATTCAGAGACTACTGGAAACCAGTCTGTTTTCTCACTTTTATTCACACATTCTTTACAACTCCATTTTGAGACATTGATTTGGTTATTTTTCAGGAATCCAAAACATATGGGCTGCAAGTTAAAATGAAAAGACCGGAGCTTCTAGTCGTTCTGAGTTTGTGATTTCTGGCTCTGGTGGGGCTTTTTGGGAGGGGGGCAATGTTGTGAATGTTTGAACCTTATTAGTTTCTAAGGAAGAAAATACAAAATATACAGGAAAAAGTCCCCTGAGAAAGCATTGTAAATGCCTTAGTTATAACAAATCAACAGCACTAGATTAAAAATGCTGTGTAAGTGAAGAACTTAATTTCTTGCTGCATTTTAATGCATAGTCCCAAGCACCAAAGTATGCAAAAGGTTGAATACATTCATCACAAACAGTTCTGTTTTCTCTTTTTACACCAATGAGAAATTACAAGATTACCAATGACCTTCCTACCAATGAAGCACCATAATTATGGTCATTTGTTATACAACAGAGATGAATGGATAGAATTTACATAGAATAAAAATATTATTTAACAGCTGTTATTGATGTGTGAAGTGTAATCCTAATTTATTTAAATGCTATAAATATATTGGTAATGTATTCTTTTCAAATTAACCTCATGAACCTTATACTGGCAAAACTTCAATTAATATTGCACTAAAATCCCTTTTCTCATGTTGTGGGGAATATTGCATGGGTAAAAATTTACAGCTGGAAGGGCAGTGCGCTATCTACAAGTTCTTGTTTGATTTTTTCAGTCCTTGGTTCAAGCTGGTGGGATTAGAATTATTTAAAAAAAATAAAATAGCCTTTAAATTAAGACTGTGCCAAACATACTCTTACAAAACCAGTGTTCTTTTCCTGTTATTCAAATATACAATAACGGTGTCTGAATGAGTTGCCAAACACTATTTACCAGGTGTGTTTTTAGGTACTGTATTCTGTTGTATTCCGAGACCTTTGATACATGTAACAGGCTTGAGAATGAAATAAGAGAGAGGAAAAGAAAAAGGACCGTTCAGGGCATTTTAAACTCAATTCTTTCTGGTTTGTATACTCTAATGTTGCATCTTAAGAGAACAACGGGATGTGCTGAATTGCTGCAGCTTTTCACGAATTTAGAGACACAGGCGGATGTTTGTGTGTGTGTGCATATGTGTATAATACTTTTAGGTTTCTCTCTTTTGTATTCTGTCCATCTGCCCCTAGCTGTCATTATTCCATGTTCATCGACAGAAGAGTTATAGTTTGCAAAAACCTATCAGGTAGGCTGGACACCAGATAATTGAGGTGATGATCAGTGCTAGCAAAAGACAATTGATAGTGATAGTGTCAGAGGCTGTACCTAACAAGATCTGCACCCTCTGTCTCCTTTAGCCTTTCTTTGGAATGGACAGAATATGGAATAACATGGACATGTCTGATGTGCATCAATAGATAGGATGGCAGTGCATAATACTTCTTGGAACTGCAATATGATGGTTGTATCTTTTGACATTGCAGCAGGTTATTAAATAGAAATGTGAACTATTAAGAGATGATCTTGACTCTCAATACATTTTTTATCAAAGTAAAAAAATAGTTGACATCATTGAGTGGTTCCTGTCTGTGAAGGAGTAGGAAAAATCAGGCATTACAGCCAAGTCAAGTGTCATAACTGCCCCATTCTTGAAGAGGAAGTCAGACCTCAAAGCACAGATGTTTCACAGAAGTAAAAGCAATTAACAAATCTAAACATGGGTATTTATACCAGAGTATAAATAAACAGTTAGCATTTCAATTTCATGTGTAAGGCTACTGGTGAATTAACCCTGAATGCATGAGCTGGAGAGGACACAAAGCAGACTCTCACACTGTAAGAGTCCCAGGCTTCAAAGGTAGTTGATCCAGGTTCAGACTGGGAGTATGTCATGTTCTCTCACGCAGCTGAGCCAGGAGGCTCACACGGACATCTCCCTGGTTCCGATTCAGATGGAAAGCCGCTTTCATAGCTTGACCCTGTCTCTGAGGACATTAGTGTCTGAAATATTATCCCCTGCAATTCCAAAACCGAATGAATAACACTAAACTATGGGAATGTATTTAAATCTCCTTCTGCCAAAAGCATCTCATTCTCTTTTACCATTTTGGATTACTGTTTATTTTTCTGGACATTTAAAAACATAATTTTCCTTCCTGACTTTTAAAAAATGACATCTTTTATTTCAACCCAAATGTTCAGTTCCTGCGGTTGACTCTGTGACACTACCTCCCGCAGAGCTTTGTAACATTTTCACAAAACGGAGGAGATCTTGCATCCATGACCCATTCAGACAACTCCAAAGGACACACTATTGCACAGCTCTGTATTTTCCGTTGCAAAGGAAGGGTTAGCATGGGCAGCTTGCAGTAGGATTTATCCTCTTATGCCCATCTGTAATGTATGCAAGAAAGTCATAGCTTTGCATGGCTATTAAACACCCTATAGTCTATATAAAAACATGCGAAGTTGAGGCTTAATAGCAATAAAATATTATGGGTACTGCCCTCACTCATGGCTGAATGAGCATGTCCCTTGATTGGGTAATTGGCAAACTACACGCTGTAACACGCTCATGAATAGTCATGCTTTTTCATTACGGCGAACAATAGGTTGCTTAACTATATAACTCTCTGCTTTCCAAAATGTCTTCGCATTGGTCGCAGAGGCTCTTCCTCCCCGCGCAAGCTATTACTTCCTGAGTCCTGCATTCTTCTTCCCAGCAGTGTGCTCGCAAGGCCATTACATGCTTGCTCAGTGGCACTGAGGCTCTACTGTCTTTTATTTTTCCCTGAGGCCTGTAGCCTTTGGGAGGGACTAAGACACATTAATAGAAAAGATCTGCTCCCTAATTCATGGCATTTCAGAGAGACCTTTGAATATATTGGGCTCCGGTTGAATTAATGCCATTTCAGTCAGGACAGTAAGTTTACTGTAGTTTGTCAACTATCGTTCATTTAGAAAGTCCGGTAATTTAACATGTAACAGAGGGCAGTGGAGATGGAAGACGGACCTGAATGAATGATGTGTGATTATTTTTAAAAACGTGCATGTAGCCACATGGGAAAGCATCGTTCCGTTGGTCAGAGTGCAGTGGAAATACATTCATGAAGTGGGGCTGATGTCTGCAATAAAACCAGCCTTAGTCAGCATAACCAGTAACGCCTGGACCCTCCTCCTTCTCCCCCAACTTCTGAGAGGTGAGGTCTGTCCCTTTAATGTAGGAAATTGATTGATTTATAGCTGTGTGATAGATAGAACGATTGTCATCGGAATTACACTGAATTATGGTGACACTGCTTCTGCTCCACAAGCCACTCCCCATATGTCCTATAACTCAAAAGCAGAATGACAATAATACTATCTATGAAATTTATATTCATGATTATAAATTAATTCTTTTTGGCCAGACCAGCAGCGGCAGCAGCCTGGCTTTGCAATTTCCAAACAGCATTTATGGCATTGGCTTGGGAATACTATCTATCAAGCTTGGTGACAAATGTGGTAGATGATGGTCTTTCCCGCCGCTGGCTCAAACATCCAGTTGTGTTACAGGGAAAAAGAAAATGCTATAAAATAACAGGCATCCTTGAGCAGCTATTTCTGAACAGTGTTCCCAGCCTAACATCAAGCTGCACAAGTCTTCTTTAAAATGAATACTTCTTGGGAGAGAAACATGGAAACCAGGCTGTATTCCGATGTGGAGAGAGAAGAGCCAGAGGTAGTAGAAAATAACTATTGGAAAATGGAGAGGCTGCAACCCAGAGCAGGAGCGCCTGCCCTCTTCAGGGAAATTCAGCCTCTGATCTGGACCTGCAATCTGCATGTCGGCAGTAGGGTGGAAGAACCTCTGGGGCTTTGCCACATACTGTTGGCTAACATTTTTTTAATTTTATGTGAAATACCGTAAAAAAGGAAAAAAAAAATAGGAACAAGGAGAATGAAGTGACATCTTCAAGCTCTGCTAGTAGTGCTGAAAATCTTGAAGGTGTGCTGTCAGCAGATCTGGATGTCACAGTGATGGCAGACCAGTGTAAGTGCAATGAATGCAGCAGAGCAGTGGCTGACTTACACCAGGGACATGAGAGGTGCAGAGTCACTTTACGGACATTCTGAATAGCCTTGAAATGCCAGTAGCGCCCTTTGGAGGTGCTTTTTACATTCTGGTAGCTACTAGTTGATGCATGGCCACAGAATGAATCCCACTGATGGCCGGTGGTAGCACGGTGTTTAGGCTTTCTGTGTTTTCTTTCCAAATGAGCCGCCTTCGTGACAGTGAAGGCTGTGGTATGGTGAAGGCTGGTAACTAGGATGCGGCTTTATCCTGTGCACTTCCTTTCCCAGATCACACCAAATGCAGAATTTTGATTCATACATGTTCCCAGGCATTTTGCAAACACTGAAGATCTTTTGCCCACCTTACCTTATCATCTACCCCAAACCAAACTTTTAGCCTGAAAATTCACCAAGCACACCATTCGGAACTCCATCCTGTATAATTTGTAACTAGTGCCATCATGTTAGTCAATCATAGAAGCCATCCGATCAGCAGAAACACCACCACGTGCCATACACAAGCAGCACAGGTAACACACCACAGAATCACAGAATCACAGAATGGTCAGGGTTGGAAGGGACCTCTGGAGATCATCTAGTCCAACCCCCCTGCCAGAGTAAAAGAAGTAAAGAAGTTCTTTCTCATGTTAAGATGGAACTTCCTATGTTCAAGTTTATGCCCATTACCCCTCGTCCTATCACTGGGCACCACTGAAAAAAGACTGTTCCCATCCCCCTGGCACCCTCCCGTTAAGTATTTGTAAGTGAAACATTACAACTGTGCAGAAGAAATCTGCTGGTGGAGAGTGATTAGCTGACGATGGGTGAGAGGAATTAGGAGTAATGATTACATTTGTGTGCAGACACTTGTTACATTGACGAGGAACATAAGAACAGAAACATGGTGCAAGATGACGAGTAAGTTATTTCTTTTGAAATATTCAGTTGGCAATAATAATTGCTTTTTTGCTTTAGAAGAAGACATCCTTTGGCAAAGTGCCTAGCTGTTACTATTGCTTCCCTTCATTCACCTGTCGTTAGCCTGAACAACCTCTAAAAATTATTAAAGTTGACTGGCTCTCTCAGAGCTTTTTAGGTTAGGTTTTTTTTTCTGGCGAGGACCAATAAACATGTGAAGTGTCTCATACAGGTGTGGTGCTGAGCAGTTTGCACTGTCGCTCACAGGATCAGCAGGGTTGGCTCTAAGCACTGCCTGGTGCCCCTGCTTTTCATCTCTTGTCTGGGGAGTGAGGTCCAGGAGCCAAACCATTGCTGAAATTGCTATCGTCTGAGAGATCAGCTTTGAGATCTTTGCTTCTCCTCACCATAGGAACTCAGAGGGCAAGAGGAGCATTTTAGCATGACCTCTTGCCACCTGCTGTCATGAGAAAGAGGGGCTGTTTGCAAGGCTGTGACTTTCCTAATAGCTCTCTGGCACCTTTCAACTGGTGTAGCCCACCTTACCTGCTCTTGCATGGGTTGCTATGGCGTCAGCAGCCACTGTTGTCCTTTCCGACAAAGCTTTACTAATGGCAATGACATGCTTTCAGGCAAGAGTCCTTCCGTGTAAAACGGGTTGTTGTGGCAAAGGGCCATGTTACCATTGTGACCCCATTAATGTGTTGGTCTCGGGAGAGTAGGACAGTGAGAAGCTCTTCAGCAAGGCACTGAATTATCTTGAGTGTTACAAATAGCTGGGGACTCCTGCCGTTGTCCTGGTTATAAACACAAGGTTGTGGGAGCAGCTTCAGGTGAGCCCAGTCCCATTGAGCTCTGCCTCTGCACTCCTGCCTCATTTGCCTTCTCTGCTTTCTCACTGCAGCCAGGTGAGCTGGCTTCCAGCACTACATACGGCCCTTTTCTACCCGTTTCTTGCCTGGATTTATTTCCCACAGCCTCTTCTTAACTCTCCCGTCTGAAATATAGGAAGAACCTGCAGTCCAGCCCTGTGTATAAGATACCTTGGGAAAGTTGGCATCCAGTAAAAACTCCAGTTCATTTCTTCTCTGCTGCCTCCCCCCACTATCAATAATAACCTGCCCATGTTACCTGCGCTTTCCCTGCTCTCTATTTATTGCTTTCATACCCCACTGCCATTCTGTCCACCCCAACTTTCTCCTCTCCCATCATCTAAATGCTTTTCCACCAACCTTCTATGTAAATTCTGGCTTACGCTTGGTTATAGTAACAGAAATGCATGTTTATTACACTGTAAGTCTCCAACATAGTGAAATCCATTAATCGAAAAGGTTTTTCCATCCGTTCCAAGTGAACGGAGATGCAGCTGTATGGAATATAGCTATGGTACTTGAAAATCTATATAGACAGCAGCCTGGAGAGAAAGGAAGATTGTTCATTTACATAGTTTGTGGTCTTATTTAGAAATTCAAGGTGAAAGATGGGCACATCTTAAGGCACCACAGGAGTAGATTTCATTTGATTACAAGTGGTGTGCATTCTTAAAAGGCCAGGTGGGAGTAAATGCTATTGCTAGGAGAGCAGGCTAAAAATGGGGTTAATTCCTACTTAGGCCAGCTTTGAAATACTTTTTTGTATAAATCCAGAGTGACACCGAGGAACAAAAGAGCCTACTGAACACAAGTACAAGCAAACCTAAGCCTGTGATTTGGGAAGAAATTAAATAAACTCAAGCCCCAAACAGGTTGCCATGTTCTGAGGGCAGCCTGAGGATGCTCGCCAAAGGTCTGTGGCCACACAGGAGACTAATCCTTTCTCTGGTTATAAGTAGATGCCTTCCAAAAAAAATGTGTTCCTTGGCTGTGGATCTGCATTTTGACTATCTGATGAATCAGACATAAACTATCACGGGGTTTGAGGAGCTCATTATTCTGAGCACTTCACTTGCTGTTCTCCACGGCCAGCTATCACAGCCTGGAAGAGTTTCTGCTGACTCGTCTCTTCCAGCCTTTAAGACAAAATCCTGACCTTGCACAGCGTACTTAATTGTGCTGGGGCTCAGTGGAGACCTCGGCAGGAGAAGTTCCACAGAGTAATCCTTCACTTCCACACCTGCAGCACTGGTAGGAGTTATTGAAGTCTGCTGAAGGGAAAAATAGATTTAGATCCTTTATCTAAATGAAATATCCTAATGCTGGTAGTTCCAAAATCAAGCACAAATATTAATCTAATGGAAGGTAGAAACTGTTGTATGTTAGTTGTTCTAAAATTGAAGGGTGGGAATTAGAAATGTAGCAAGTCATCAAGACCACGGCTCTGCCGAAAGGCTGTTTGGATATTACACTATGAATAGAGGAATATTTTCAAAATTACTAATTTATGAATAGTCACTAGGTGCAATTGGATGTGAAATATGTGGCCTTTTTTATCAAAAGGGACAACTTTATTCTGTCTATTTACATTGCATTTTCCTCCATACATCTCTGATCAAGCACTGAGGAATAGGGATATCATTAAAATAGAAAAGACTGATAATGAAAATTAATAACTTGTTATTTGTGGACCTTGATTTTAGTGTTTCTAATCCCTTTCATCTTAACCAGTCCCCTGGAACTGAAAGCAGGAGCTACTGCCCCATACTTGTAGTTATAGCAGTTTCACAGTCTCTAAGGATCATCAGTGGAAAAAAAATGTAACACAAGCTGGGTATTATGTTGCCTGAAAGTATCTGTAAATTTGATAGTTTTCTTCATCTGTATATTTCTGTTCCTTGTTTTCTAATTTTAGACTTCTGGTCACCCTTGCAGTGTGGAGGAATAATAGGTATTACATGATACATATTACATGATGGTTATGTGGTTCTTGGTTTGGAATACCTTCCATAAATCTAGGAAAATAAAATGGCAAGAACCCCCAAAAGCTTGCAGTTAGGCACACAAATGACAGCAAACCCAGAGCCAATTCCTTCCAGGGAAGAAGAGCTGTCAATAGCTTTTGTGTGTCTGCTGTGATGGTATGTTAGTGACAGGAGCTGGACAACCAGATTTTAGCAGATCCACAGAGGGATCTTACAACCACAGGCTTCAGGGAGCAGTTTTATTTTCTGTGTCTGCAAACACCGGTGCAAAAGTGTGAAAATATGAAAAATATTGTAATTCCAGAGACTGACAGCATTGATGAAACCACAGTGCAGCCAACCCTGTGGATCAATGCTACCTGTTTAGATACAGAATAAGCCCAGGAAAGACAACAGGAGGAGAAATGTCTTCAGGCTTCCCCAGGGAGGCTGAAGATTGAGGATTTAGTTCGTGCCACTGTCCAGTTAGCGCCTGACATTATTCTGCCCTGCTGGTGCAGGATTTGGGTCACGGGCCGGATTGGGAAGGTGGTTAGATTTCCTCTAAGCTGCTCCCTGCTGAATTGAGCCTGCTGCTTACTGGCTCCCTTCCCACCCTCCCTGACTGACCCACGAGCCCTTTCCCCATCCATAACCAGAACCTGGTTACTGTTCCTGTTACTGTTCCATCTTGCCATGTTCCCTGAACCTCGCTCTGGCTGAGTCACATCCTGTGTGACCTCCAGGTACGGCCATCTGCAGTGTTGCTCACTCTGTGCCATGATGGGATTCACTCTCTTTTACCTTCTGGGCATCTCTGCATAGAAATAGGGACAAGCCAAAAAAAAAGCCACTATGAAAAAATATTTATTTATATAAGACAAATGGGACCAAAATAGTTTTAGATGTGAAACAACAGAGGTGAATGGAATTCCAGCCAGAATGAATCTGTAAAACAGGTGGTAAAAAGTACTGTTGAAACTTAAAAAATATTAATGAAACTGTGGAAAACAGAAGCATCCTCAAACATTGCTCTTCTGGGCTGTCTACACTTTTAATGGAATTTATTTTTCAAATCTAGTTGAAAAAATTAATTCCTCTGCTGAAATTCCAACTTGCCAACTCTCAACCTCAGGTGGATTTTTATAGCCAAGATCTAAACCCCTGAAAAATAGCGGTGTACAGTATAATGGAAATGCTGACACAACCTACATTACAGCTGCACGAATTGTGCCAGTATAGTTTATGGAGAGCACATTTTGGTTTTGTCAGGTTTTTAAACACAGGCTGTTGTAAATTTGAAAGAAGACTGTCTTGTTAAAGCTTTAAGACTGTACATATTAGCGGAGATGGGTCTGAACCAAAATCTCCCCTTTCGGATGCCTTCCTGAACTTTGGGAGAACTGGAAACCTCACCTGAGCATCACAGTGCCATCATTATTCTCTTTCGGTTTTGTTTTTGTTTTAACTAGGAGGAATTAGTTCTGTTATGAAATACAGTCAACAGGGGCAAATACAAAGTAGGAGGCTGTTCCCCTCAAAGAAACAAGCTGGAGAGAAAAAGATTATGAGGAGAAACAGAAGTGCAGTTCACACTGCACAAGTCATCCAGGTCAGTGGCAGGATCAGGATTAGGCTCCCAGTCCATTGAAATGGCAGTTCTAGTACAGACGCTAAAATTATGCTGTTACCTGAAGTCTAATGCCTGTGGCAGGTAAATATTTATCTGTACAAATTGCACTGAAACAAAGGTGGTTACAGACTGAAGCCATAGCTGTGATTCAGAAAATTAAGTATTCTGTCTTTAATAAGTGCCTGTGGAGGAAGCTGAATTTAGGCTGAAAACCTGTTCTCAGTAGCTTTCGGGAAAGTTTATCCTGAACTCATAAAAACAAAGTCATTGTGGAAATGCAGATATAAACTAAATGTCACCACTCGGGCCCCAGTGTAATTTGATTGATAACATCAGCAGGATGTCTCTCTAGTACAAATAGAAAGGTGGCACCTTCCTAAAGTATGTGAAAGCTGGCTTACATATGCATAAATTAACCCAGCAGAATATAAAAAGGAAAAATCTATTTAAATCTGCATTAATCTTTTATTAGCTTTTCCACTTCTCATAAACAGTTTGTAACCATACATATATCATCAAACCAAACATCATGTATATCTTCTCACTCAATAATCCAATTGATATCGAGGTGATATATTCAGTAGCAACAGTTCTTAAATGGGCCATTTTATAACCTAGGCAAAGGTTAATCATCCTTAGCTTCTTAAGTGTGATCTTAACAGTACTGCTCATGCTTACCAGTGAATTTCAAGCAGTGCTGTGGTTTATAGTTAATTAGGAGACAGATTCTTCACTGATGTTGAAAGGGAAGCCATGACGTTAAAATATAATTAGTAGTGCTGGGTGCCCTATGTGTGGGTGCTCAGCCGTGACACGTGGGACCCTGACTGTCAGAAGCCAAGGTCTCAGCATTTTGTGATTATCAGGCTCTTTAAAGAGATGTCACGCCGAGAACCCAGGAATTGAGGACGTTAGAACCAGTTGTCATTTTTGTTATAGTTGGCTTTGTTCAAGTCTTCTTGTAGGCTGTCAAAAATCAATAAGCAGGAAGCCAAAACAAGACATCGCTCTCCATCAGATTCATATTCACAGTGAAGCAGAACATCTGACCTGGTGGCACCAGAGTGACATCGTCAGCAGGATCAGCATGCTGGCGTGGTGGCTACACCAAAGGCTTCCATCATGCCTTAAATGTCTTGGAAATAAAATGGTGACGCAGCTAAATTTAATCTCTCTGATCCCTCTTGAGAACCTCTCTTCTTCGGGTTATTCCCACATAGACAAAAAGATTTTGTCTCACTGAACCTATTTATTGACCGCAGCTGTCACCCCTGCTCTGACCAGTGACCTTATCTGAATATTCAAATCTATTGTAGATCACAAGTTCAAATGATTTTCTTACCCTTTGAAAGCCCTGTTTTCATAGAGAGCTGATGGCAAATGACAATATTATAAGGGCTGTAATTGAGATTCTACAAACAATTTGCACCTCAGATTTACAAAAATAATGTCTAGAGAGGTGTGAATGCTGCTGACATTTCCTTCCCCCATCAGACTCTTGAGCTGATCCTGTTTGTGCGAACGGGTATGTCCCCTTCAGGTACTGAAAGACACATTGTGCAGAAGGATTTTAGAGGGACTTGCCAAATCTGCTGCCACAAGATACAAACCACTGATTCCAGTTCATCCTCTCGGCATGGGTGGGAATCAAAGCCCCAGACAGCATGGCCCACTTTCCTTCCTTCTGGGAGGGTAACATGTGCCACAGAGGGCAAGCACAAGCTTGCACCGTCCTGGGAGCATCCCAAGCTCAAAGTCTATCTGCTGTCTGCCTTAAACACGAGCAGATACCGAAACCCACCTTTCTTCCTTCCCCGAGCACCGGTGGCTTCCCTGAAAAGGGAACCTCCATGGGCAAAGACAGGGGGATTTCTGTGCAGTGTCTGTAACGTGAGCTGGAGAGGTACAAACTCAGTATGCAGAAATGTCCACAAACTGTTCTAGATACTATCTAGTTTCACGGTATTTGTTTGATTCCAAAATGCTCCATCCTTTGAGTTATTTTTTCCTCTAAAGAGGATCCTTTTTTATTATTATTATTTTATTGCTGCTTTGGTTCTAGAAGAAAACTTAGTATTTTTTAAATAGTTGAGAGCAGGCAGTTACAAGCAAGGATGCTATATAAAAATGTTAACTTTTGCCCTAACTTAATTCTCCTTTTCATTTCCTGTTCTATTTTATAGCCACATGTTTCACGTCCAATTTTATAGCATTTCCCATTTCCATTGTGACGGTATTTCCTTGATTTTTTTCCTTCTTTATTCTCTGATATTTTTTCGAAACTAGCAGAAAACAATCTTTACAATATTGAACTTAAACCTTAGTCTGTGCTAACGAAATGACTTAAAAATTGTTAGAGTTAACTGATCCTAATAGATAGAACTGATCTTTCAGTAGAAGCCCCGTATCTCACGTGGTTCTTATCTAGCTATCCGCCTGTCCATCCATCATTCCATTGACTTAGTCACATTGCTCAAAGATACCGTGTATTTGCTGTTTTAAAGAATAATGAATCAACGGACTCAGAAGTACTGGAATGTCAAGCTGGATTAAGTTGGACTGAGGTGCACACGATATTTATGAAACTTAAACTCACAGAAAACTCAACTTGCTCAGACTTCTGTAATGCAGCATGAATCAATCCGAGTCTTTTCGGAGTCTGCAGAGGTTCATGAACTTCACAGACCACATTGGTGTAGCCTCAGCTGAGAACAGGAGGCACTCTGCAAGGAAGCAGATTTTGAAATTTTATGCCATATCAGGGAAGAAAAAGGTGAAGTATTACGAAATAGGGAAATTCAAACCCACACAACTGAAAAGCAAATAGAGGCTGTGGGTGAGAAATTCAGCAAGATAACTCCCTTTAGTTTCATAATGCCTTCAAAAGTCTTTTATTAAAAACACGAGGAGAGACTACCCAATCTGAACGTCCAGCAGATGCCAAATGTGCTGCCT
>NW_009648149.1:3409586-3434586 GCF_000708025.1 Charadrius vociferus
GATATTCTCACGAGGAAAGCACAGACACAGAAATCCCAAATCTCTAGACTCCATTTTTCACAGACAACATGCAAAACTATGTGGCAATCTCTTACGGGGCCTGATTTTCACATGTGAGGAGTGCTGCATCTTCTGTTGGTGTTGGCTGGAAACAGCAGCAGAACTTCAGAGCTTTTCTAACATGTGATCTTTTCACTTTCCTGTCCCTCAGTTTCCCCACCTATTAGAGTCACCCTGATAATAGTTCCGGGTGCTATTTATTCTTACATACATTATTATGAACAGTCCAGTGTGGAACGTAAGGCTTAAGTGCAGCCACATTCGGAACGCCTTTGGAGATCATTACATGGATGGTGATACAGAAGTGCAGAGTATTGTTGTAAATTTGAATTTTCTGCCGTATGTTTTCTAAACGCCAATATAAATAGCGCAGGAAATAATAAAATGAATAAAACACACGACTTCATTCCAGTTCCATTTGGAAAGACAGGGTGTGAAATGAAGAGTTTTGTTCTCCAGGTGGTGATCTCCATGCATAGTATAGTGTTTGTCCTGAATTTCATTGCTTTAGAAAAAAGTCATGAAAAGTCTTGATTTAGTTGGCGTTTAATGTGTTTTTTATATAACTTCTGTGATATAATCAGTTACCGAGGGAATCGATGAGGAAACTTAAAGAGCAGTAAAAGCTTCAGCTATTGCTCTCTCTGCCCGGCGATTGGCTTGCTGGGTACACAAACCTAAAAATCCCAGGTCACATATACCTGCCGCCTGCGTCGCTGCCCGCGTGGCTGCGGCACAGTCCGGCACCCTCCCACCGGAGCCGTCGCCAGCCAACCCGCGGCCGGCGGAGACAGTCGGTGAGCTGGGGCAGCGAGACAGCACGGGGGGCTGTAAATCACCTTGCCTTTCTGCATAGCTGGGAATAGTAATGCACAAGCCATAGGCAAGTATATTAATGTCTCCAGCTATCCATAAATGAAAAATCATGTACGGCAACATTCTCTTTATTGTTATTCCAACAGAGGGCTTTTTCCTTTTTTTTTTATTTTTATTAGGGCCTCTGTTTTATTTTTTGGAAAACATTTTATCTGCTCAAAGCTTTCTGTCCGCTTTGGCACATGAGCATTCTTTCCCATAAATAAAACCTAGTCTCCTTTCCATTGATTGAGTGGCTCTGTATTTATAAAATGATAGCATTAAATTACTCAGCCTCTTAATGGACATTGAGAAGAAAGTCACAGGGCCAGCGATTTCGCCAAACTTGGGCGGTCACCTACAATTCTGAGAAACCATAGCCACGTTGAAACCTACTATGAAGAATGTTGGCAACGTCTTAAATTAAGTGTTTTTAATATGCTTAACCATGCATTTAATTTAAGCTTAATGAGACAGTTATTGTATGCTAACTAAATACCATGAGGTTATTAAAAACATATTTACAGAGATTAACAATGATGTAATGGCTACATATTTATTCCATCATTGGTAAACCGTTAATACTACATTTTTAATTAATTGGCAGGTACTCGATATACAGTAGGGCTCTGGAGATACTTATTATATTTGGTTTATGTTGATGAAACACCAACTGGTTTAATGAGGGTTAATTGATCTAACTAACTGTTAAAATAGACATTTCCTATTCTGTGGTTTTCAGGCCTTAAATCAACATAACATTCAAGCAACTGGATTCAGTATGTGCTGGATTCAGCAACTGGATTCAGTAGGGACCACCAGAATGATAAATGAAATTGAAAAAAAAAAATAAAAGAAATACCAAGCAATAGATAAGGCATAACAAGCAAAAGCCCAGAAGGCTTCTGCCATGCAGCAGGTCTTCAGATTTCCTCTCTGAATTTTGGTACTCAAATCTGATCAACTGATTTAGAGTTACCGTTGGTCTAGTTGTACTAACTGGGTTTGTCTTCATGCCGTGATTAATTCGCACTGCTCCTGATTGCATTGCAGTAAATGAAAGTTTGCTGTGGCCATGATCCGACCCCAAATATGTCCTGAATAGCCAGCTGGTGAGGTTCATTTAACATGCAGTATCTGTTTTGATAAGTCTAAATGGTGTGCAATATGCTTCCCACAGACACCTAGTTTTACATGCTGCTGGAATGTGTGTGTGCCTAATGGAAAATCTACGAGCATTTTCGGAGTGGTTAAAACACACTTTCCACTGGTTTTAATTTAATTTTACTTTTTTATGAAGAATCTTATAGAAAGGGCACAGTGAAAAAGCAATGAAGACCAAATTGCTGTACATGAAGTTTCATTTCTGGAGAGCCAGAGAGATTAATTCACTTGGCTGTGACTTGTTCATTACTACCCCAAGCTAACCAAAAAATGAAATATCACAGAGAGCAGCTCCTCTCTTCCGTAGGTCGTAACGGTGTCCCGATCGCAGCAGTGCAGGACCACGGAAGAGGAAACTACTCTGGTTAATACTCTGACAATACCATACCTGCACAGAGCAAATTATTCTGATGCTGCAGTTTTATTTACTGATTCTGATATGATTGGTTTTCTGGCCTTTATTTTATTTTATTATACTGTATCTGGACAAGGGGCTCGTTTTTCAAAGTGTTTCCAAGACTCGTATGAGGATGTGGCACATCATTGATCAGGAGGCTTTTGCCAAGTATCGCTGAATCACTGGTTGTCCACATGGCTTTCTGATCCATACTGCCAGGGAAGGGTGTACAAGAGTATATGTGTGTACTGGTGGGAAGGATCAAAGTAAACAGAAGAAGGACCCTCCATTAAGGTGCTTCAGGGAGATGAGATTTGTTCATTTGGTTTTTTTGGACTCCAGAAGCCTTCACAATACCGGAACCTTTATGGTAACAACTCTAATTTTTCATGCTCTGCCTCCAGTTGCGGGGTCTGGGCTTTGCCTGCACCTGACAGCTTTCATCGCAGCAGCCAGAGAAAGGAAAGGCGCTGTATAGGCACTGAGTTGTGGTCGGTCAAACATAGTACTCAGGAATATTCCTGCCGCAAGCAGGAACCGCTGTCACTACCTCGGTCCATTGGGGGAGGAAGCCATGGCACGGGACAGCTACGTAGGTGTGGAGGTTTCGTGAGTTATCTGCTGCTGGGAGCTGTTGCTCTGTTGGAACTGGAGTTTAGTCATTGTTTTGTCATTGTTTTCTTGTCTTTCATAAGGTCCATCGATCTTCAACACCAGATTACCTTTTTCTAAATATTAAATATTGAACCATCAGTAAAATCAAGATCCTAAGTGTATCTTCGTCAAGGCTTGGATCCAAAAACTGTTGCGGGTCATTATATGTAATTCATGCCAATGGTAAAATTTAGATCCAAATCAAGCTTTGGACTTTGAAAATGTTAACCTTTGAGGATTTGGTCTGGATTTTTGGTTCCAGTGCATCGCTTAAGAAGGCTAAAAATAATTATGATGATTAGGAGGATGACTTATTCTCTGCTGTATTGTCCATGAGGGTGAAAGAGGCCTATAAAAGATCAAAGGTGAGATCCTGACGCAGGGAAATTAATAAAAATATTATACTAGGCCTTTATTCGATACTTAGCTTGTGTGTAACAGTTTACAGCAGAACTTCACAGCATCCATTTATATTGCTTAAATTTTTTAATGATACTGAATTCTTTGTTGAACCTTTTTTAGAGGGGAAAATGTTAACTCTTAATAAGTGACATGGCATTTTATTCTGAATCAAAAGCCTTTTCTTTGAAAATGGCTTAATTAACATTTTCAGGTTCATAACATTTTCATTTATTCCTCTTTTTTGTTTTTAAATGGTTTTTTAAGTTTTCCAGTGATAGTGATAGAGGTTTCCTAATGTATTAAAAAAACACAGAGTGTGCCCAGTGGGATCTGCAATCTGATTAGCTTTCAGTTTGAAGCTGAAGAAGGAGATTAAGCAGAGAAGGACTGCTGTGCTATTAAAAAGAAAACTTGATTTCTTTTAGCCATTAGCCAATAAAATGAGTACAGCTGTCAGCAGAACAGCTAAATATATTACATTGCTAGATTATCAGGTAAATATTTGAAAACTGTGCAACTTTTGGAATGTGGGATAAACTAAATTCTGCTCTTAGAGAGGACTTTGAAAGCTGGAGTCATTCTACTGTAAACCACAGGGTTTGGTATTCTCTTTGAAGAGCCTCTTTGTACTGTGTCTCATCCAGCTCTCAGCACAATAGCGTCTGGTCCTTGACTAAAGCTTTAAGTTGTTGCCACAGTAAATAACAAAATTCTAATCCCACTGAAGTCACATGAAGCAGCTCCAAATTTATATCTGGAATTTAGTGCAATGTGACTTCCCTCTGCTGATTTACCTCTGTATACCAGTTTCCCCCTAAAGACTTCACAAAGTCTTTCCAAATAGTGGTAACGCTGCTTCCCTCCGTTTTGCCCATTTTGCTGTTCTGATGTGCCTCTAAACATTTTAAGTGGTAAAAGCTATAACGTCGCATGTAAAAGATGATGGCTATCCGGCTCATATTTCCATATTTCTTAGATTTTCCAGTGTTTTGGATACGTTTCACGAAGCAAAGGATGCAAACAGCAGCTTCTAGAACGGTTTCCGTGAAGGTAGAGTGTAGTTTTAGAGAGAGGCAATAGATGGGTCTTCTGAGCTAGAGACATGCTTTTCAAAGCTCTGCCAGCACCTCAGTTTCTCACATTTCTTGAGAACTATGCTTTTGTATACACACATTCAGCAGCCGTCGTATCCCCTGCTGAAACCCATTCCCATCTAGAGCATAGCAGCTATTTAACAGGGCCTGTTTTATGAGGATGTATTCAAGCAAAATGTCACAGGAAAACAATTTTCCTCCTGAAAAACAAATGCTTAGCTCAGACAGCATCATGTCAGAAATTAAATGAGAGTAACAGAGTGCTGTATTCGATTAGAAACAAGGTGTTGCATGGAAGTTCTGAAAGAGGAAGGGTTGGTGGTAGATAAAGATGTGGTAGAGGCTGTGAGTTTCCAAATGCACTTTTAAACCCCCTAATAATATGTTTAAAACATCGAAAGGGTAATGCAGGTATTCAGACTGGGGAGGAAAATAAGTCTATGCAAGCATATACATATAAATATTTTTCTCATACACACAGAGCCATTCCTGAATGGATACACACACATCTCCTGAGATGTAAATAACCATGTAAGCTGTTTAATGTATCTTTTCTACACCGTTTGTACCATTCATTTGACATGTTATATTTACATTTAGGCCCCAGCTCTGCACACCTTTATGCGTATACTTGATTTGATACATCTTTTCTGTTCATGTCTGCATAGTTAAGCATGTGCTTAAGAACTGAGTCTCAAGACCCGAAGGCAGTGGGACCATGCAGAGGTGAAACGCAAAGTGACGGGAAGCAGATGTTTAAGTTCATCAGTATTAACAAAGCTCCTAAAGTCTAAAGATAAGTGTGTGCTTAAAACCCATTGAGTTCAATAAGATTAAGGCTCAGAGCTGAAGTTAAGCATATGTTTTGGTGAACAGGGATGGACTGCTGTTGGATGCCACAGCACAAAAATTAAGCATATGTATAGTCTTAGCAGGCTCGTAGCCTTTGATTATAAAGTCTTCTGGCAGGATGCATATTTATTTGTTCTCCTGCAAAGCATCTTTCTTTCATGGAAAAACATTTACAAGCTGGAAATACAAAGAAAATAACATTAGTCTCATTTTACAATCAAGCGATTATGAGTAAGGGAAGACTGGCTCTGCCCATTCTGTATTAATTCTCCTTTTCCCCTGCTTTTTTATCTTCTCCAAGGAGTTCAAGGGTTAAGCCATCCCAACATGCCTCACTCTCAATTTATAAAACAGAAAATCTTCCATAAATCAAAAGTTACAAACAGACTTTGTAATGTCATAACTCTTGTGACGGCTTTCCTTTTGATTGATTCCTATACATACATTCTGTCTGATTACCATAATGTGTTCTTGTGGGACAATTCAAGCAGGGCAGAAGAAAGGCGCAAGGCAAGAAGTAAATAACAAATGGTCCTGACTCCTCCTCATCGAGAGTGATTTCAGTCCAATGTTCCATCATATCAACTGGGAAAGAGAGTCTTAGGGTTTAGGCAATCAATTACAGATATGTGTAGAGGCAGACACAATCATTTCACTGATTGTCACCAGTCTAGAGCAGTGACACAGGGAAGTGATCCATCAGTCTATTTCCACTGACAATCAGAGAAAGATGGCAGACACTTGTAGACTAACAGGCACCTGGATTGGCTGGCTCAGAAGATTGAAAAATAGCTGTATTTCAAACATATCTAAACCTTTAAATACCTCTGTTCGAAGATTTCATACATTCCTAGAAAGCATTTAGAGCTATTACAGGAGTCGCTCATATTACAGTGGGTGGGGAGGAGAGTAAACCTGCTTTCAAGTGCATTAGAATAGATAGAGTGAAGTAATCACATTCAAGCCAGGAATATCAAGGTACTTTCTGATTTGCCAGCTTTTATTTTCTTCTGCTTTAATGCTGTGTTTTTAGTCGGTAATCTGTTTTTACGCATCAGAAGCAAAGAACTGAAAAGTAGCTCATCTGATCAGAAATTTAGCATTAGACATTTAGCATTAGACAGCATTAGACAGCATTTATTCTATCACTTAATGCTGCTTTTTCGTCAATATACAGGATTTTATGTCCATTAAAAATCACCATGGGCCATCTGCACCATGGTGCAAAGCTCGCAGCGTGGTTGGTCCCCCGGCCTGAGAAATCCCCTCTTGCGATGACCTTTATTTACGTTGTCAGAGCCCTGCAGAAAAACAACCCGCACACTCACTGGATCGTTAGTAGCCAGCCAGTTTCAGACTTAATATACTTATTGTTTTCTTCTCATATCAAATTTCTTTTAAAATCTGGAGCCAGCAGAGAAAGAGAAACCACACGCCAACTGGTTGAAATAGAAACCGCAGAGCAGCGTCCCTCAAGCTGTGGAGAGCTGGCTGCAAGCTCGGGACGAGTGTAGAAGCTCATGGACCGGCTGCTGTCAACATCCGAGTGTTAGATGAGTAATGTTTTGGCGTTGTGAACTTCCCGGGCGCATCTCTCGCCACTCCTCCCCTCGCAGCTCTTCACTTGATAACCGAGAATCAAAAACTTACCGCCCGCGGTCAGAGAAACCGTGTTCTCCTCTGCAGTGCTCGCGCGTGGCTGTGCCTGCGGAGACTGCTGCGCGTGGCAGTGCACCTCCCGCACCCCTTCTGCCGAGGGGCGGCCTCATCGTTACCCTGACTTGTGATCCTCACTTCCTTCCAGAATCTCCCATAGCGTTTGGTTTTTAAGCATGAACTTTGAAGGAAGGGATGCCATGCTTAGGTTAGGCTAATCTCCCCTGAAGGCACAGGTAAATTAATTAAGTGAAAATCCTGCCTCCTGGCCTGGCAGGTCCTGGGGAGGTGGTGAAACGAGGAGCTCCGCCAAAGCTCGGAGCAAGGGACTGCTGGATGGGGGAAGAACTCTGCCCCTGAGGCAGATGGAATTGGGCTTTTTATGCCGTACCCCAACAAAGGATGTATTTTTTGCAGCCCAGGGAACGAGGGAGGCTCACTGGCTGCCCAGGCGTGTTTGATCCTCCCACCTCTGAGCTTCTGAGGGAGGTGGAAATGCTCCCACAGGGCTTTCATTAGAGCAGCTTCTTTCATCTGCCTGATGGGTCGTGGTGGCATCCAGCATTTCCCTTGAGGCTCCCACCCCTAAAATGACCCTGCTGCTCCCTGAGCCTTACGCCCCACTCCTCAAGTGTGTCCTCCACGCCAGGAACGGGAGCCAGTCTCTTTCTGTGTCGCGGCATCCTCAGCCCTCTCCCCAGCGAGACAGGACGTGCCGACCTCTGTGTTTATGATATTTGTTGATGTCCTGAGAGCTGTGTATAGCTGCCTGGTTGTTTGAACCTTGATCCTGTCTTCCCAGTCCTCAAACACTCCAAACACATAAAAGCATCACATGTTAGTGTTTTTTCAGGTGGAGAAGGCACGAAAACAAAATCTGGGAGCTCACATTTTAAACGTACCCAGGCCCCCTCTCTAGGATATCGCTGACAAAGTTCTTGGATAACATTAGTCTGACGGCAAAATGTATAAAATAGAATTTATTATTAATTCATAAAGAGCTTTGATATCTTATCTATTGCTCTTCTCTTGTAATGATTTTTAATGTCATCATGGTTTTTAATTTTGCATGAAACCCATCGTCGTCTGTTTTCATTTGTTTGGTAAACCTCGTCTGTTTTATTAAGAAAATCCCAAGGCTTCTGTGGGTATTTGTGCAACAATAAGAATAAAGAAATGTTAATAGTAATTTGTTTCTAGCTCAATGCAACATTAATTTCAGCACCACATTCTGAGGATTTTATTTTTATAATTTCTCAACCTGGGGAAATATACTTACCGTTCCCAAAATCCAGTAATCCAAATGAAGAGTGAAAAATCCTCAGTGTCCTAAGATCTTGTACAAACCTTAACTTACCTTTTATTTACTATGTATGCTACTGCAAGCCAATATGAACCATAACTCCATTTAGATAATAATAATCAAATTATCCAAACCTGGGAGAACATGTTTTATAGATTTTGGTCTAAATTTAATACAAAAATGCAGTAGTCCTTGTTTGGAAGAGTTTATTAAGGGTTAGCAAAGAAAAAGCTTTTTCAATAGTCTATAACTCTCTAATGGCCTTTTTCAAATAAAATGGGAAAGAATTTGAAAAGAAACCTATATCAGTGAGCCGCAATTGTAACATTACAGTACAGGTCTATAAATCTTGACATGTTCAGAAGATTGCCTAAACCAGCAATACAATCTGTCCAAACCTCATTGTCTCCACGACCAGCCAGACTCATTTTAAGAAATGTATGTGGTCTTCAACCTAATTTTATCACCTTCATTTGTAAACTAGTCAATCAATCAAAGCATCCTGTGAGTCTAAATAGAAAAAGGAGTGCATTTTCATGCATTTCCAGACAGCACAGTCAAAAATTAATCTCCACTTGATCAGACATTCCTTGCCCTCATCTCAATAGACCATCATTAGGGTCAGCAATGTATATTAAAAATAGAGTTGCAGCGAACTGTTCGCCAGGGATTCTTTGCAAGCTACCTGCTGCCAGATCAGTGAGCTCATGGCTCCTCAGGAGCCTGCGAGTGAAGACTGGGTTCATCCAGGAAAGAGCTGAAAATAAAGTTAAAAATGGGGAAAGGAGAATTGTCAAGAAATTCAGCTGCTCCCCCAGCTCTTTCTTGCACCCTGAGCACAGGGGGATAACAGCTTGCTGAAATATAAAGTGGGATCTCAGATGAGACCTCATCTTGTGTTCTCTTTCCTACTTACATTACGGACTATCTGTAGACATTATTCTTATACATTTTCCTATTTATATATGTATTTACAGTGTGTGAGATGGGACTGAGGGTGGGCAGGTTTACACTGGGGAGATGGGCAGTGGGCATGCACTGTGCCCCAAAGCCATCCTTCTTACTCTTCCATCGTGGGGTTTATGGCCTTTGTTACTGGGCGCTTTTGGTGCGCTGCTGTCCTGTGGATATAGCAAGGCATACTGGGACTGACCCCTCCTCTCCCGTGCAGCTGCTTTTCTCACCTCAGGCAACACTGAGAAACCAGTAAACTGCTGCAATGGGTCTTGTGGGGATTTCCAGTTGGTGCCGGAGTGCCGTACAAACAGCAAAGCCACCAACTGCTCATGGGGAGCTGCGGCTGAGCAGCCTGTGTGTGTCCTGGGACACTGCTCTGGACAAGCGGGCGCTGGGGGCTATTCGGGGTGGCACAAGCAAGAGCAGCCCCAGGACTGCTCTAGCTGTGCCAGCGGCTGAGCCGTGCCGGGGAAGGCAGGCAGACAATGACTGGGCAGTATCTGAGGACGCAGCATCCTTTTCCCAAATCTTTGGTTTGTTTTGGAGCGTAAGAAAAATTCCAGAATGAGAGACGTTGTACCTGAAGTCCTCTTTCCACCTTCCAGACCTCCTTTTATCTGGCTGCCTTCCCCTACATCTGCCACCTCACTGGACAAAAGAGCATTTTAAGGATATTTAGCAAAGGCAGCATGTGGCAGAAGGAGTTGGAAGCTAGTACAAGCAAAAGAACATGGCAGGCAGGTGTAGTTGCCACTCTCATGTTCTTGTAAGTGAAGCTGAAAGGGTTTGTTGATCTTAAGTCCAAGTTTCTGAGTGGGAGCTGACTACAGCAGCAGTTATCAGTTCCTCTAATGAGGAAGGGATGTTTTCTTGCTCTAGGAAAATGGCTCAGTCCCATGGCAGGTTGTGGGTTTGGGGTTTTTTTTTGTCTCTAATAATTGACTTGAAGCACAAAACACATTTCCAAAGAAATCTCAAGTCAGAATGGCAACGGTAGAGAAAGTGTTGACATGGCAGAAATGGCAGCACTAACCAGAGCCATGAATTTTTCATCTGGGTAAAGATTCCCTTTTTAAGAGACACACACAGAGAGACCTTGCTCCTCCTGTCACAGACTCAAGATCTGCTGGCAAACACTGGATCCTTGACTCTGCAGTCCTCGCGCTGGATGAAGTGCGGCTGAAGGAACCTGTTGTATAAGGCTGGTGTGAAATGGTCGTATACTCTTCCTCCGGAGTACCTGCCGGTTGTCTCCCCTATTACACAGGCTGTGCTTTTGGCTACAGGAGGGGTCATTTGGATCTTTTACACCCCAAAAAGAAGAAAAACCATTTAATATTTCCAACTGACAGACATAGTCCTGACAGACCATCATCATAATTTCCACCAGGATGCTCTGGTACCCTGCACAGAAGGGACGTAGTTGGGATGATGTGCTATTTACCAACCATCAGTAGTTCAAAAACACAAACCGAGGTTCCCTTGTATTGTCCAGAACCGATGGGTTTGTTCATGAAATAAATAGCTGGGGGCAGAAAAGACACACACGTACCACATACTGAAGAAATTCATATTTGCACTTAATGTATAGAGGAAAGTATTCAAGGACACTTCATCTTTAAATAAAATTACTCCAGTTACCACAGCAAGGGAGAAACTGAGTTACAAGCTATTTATAAAACAACATAGAGGAGAAACAAAAGAACGTTTACCCTGACTGATGAGCCTTCTGAGATAATTATACATCTGACCAGAATAGGTCAGGACTTACCTTCACGATGGCAAGAGAAAGTGGTCTCCGCTCCCACTACACCCTTTTCTTCTCTGTGGTGTATACCATTAAGTGAATGTTGCTGCAGAATCAAATCGCTTCACTCTTGTTCAGGTACTTGGCTCTCACTGGGAAAAGAAGTTGGGACAGACCTACAAATCTGTCCTGAAGGGCACAGTCCAGGTTCTGGTGCTGTTGGTGGGAAGACTCCCGTTGTTCTTAGGTAGAGCACAAAGTAAGGGCAGATGAAAGCTGGGCTGGATTCAGCCATCTGATGAGATCAGGCTGCAGGCAGTTGCAGAAATGTTGGTTTATACTTGGATTTTTCTTGGAAAATGCAAGAGGATTTCAGGGAAATTGTGATATCCTTCTCTACTTACACTTTCAAGGAGAAAGAAGTTCATATTCGAGTGACTTTGCCCCAACCCGCAAAACCTTATTAAGTGATTGCAGAACATTTTTCCCAGAGGTTTTCAGTTCTTTAATTAAAGCTAGAGTACAGAGGATGTTAGTCTTTTGGAAACAGGGCCCTGAGTTTCTGCTGGGTGCTTCTTAGCGCAGTGACAACTGTTTGCTGGATTACATGGTGGATTCAGTGGGTGTTTTAGATTGATGATTATGTGATTCTTGGCCATCTGCTTCTTATTTGCTGGTGCAGGTGACAACCTTTGCAGAATGGGATGAGATGAGGAGGCGCATACACCATGCAGGGCCCTAATCCCCCCACTTACACCTGGGTAAATCCAGAGGGTGGTAGGTTTTTTTAAAAAAAGGTATTTTTGATTTACACTACCCCTTATGAGTTCTTTAGCAACTGCAGAGGTTAAGCAGGAGAGATGGTTTCACGTGCAGCAGTGCGGTGAGGCGGTGGTGGTCTACCTCTATCTGCTGCGTGGATGGAGGAGGAGCTGCCTTGGGAGGCTGCCGTGGAGACCCTGATGACCTCCCAAAAGCTCAGGACTTCAGATAAAATGGACCCAACACTTTTCAGGCTTACTAGTCCAAAATCCCTGACCATCAGGCTCTGCAAGAACAAAATGTTTTTGCTCTTACATATGTACAAACAAATTTCCAGGGAATATGCAGAGAATTTAGAGCCGATTCCTCCTCTTTTCAAGTCTTTTTTCCACAAGGGGTCATTGCAGAGCAGAGCAAGGATGACTTCAAAAACTAGGTGATTTTTTCCTTTTCTGAAGTGTAGTAGACATTTCGATGCAACTATTTTAACTAGAATTGTTAACAGTATTAATTTGTAGCTGAAAAATACCTTAATAATAATTATTTGATTGGTGTTCATGTCAACTACATTAAGACTGAGCAATGTTTTAGTATAACTATGTATGTTTTAACAAGATACTAATATAAAGAGCCAGTTCAATGGGGGGAAATACGGAGATTTGCCTCTGTGTATAAATGAAGTGTTTAAAAGCAGGTATAGATTTCTGTGTGGTAATTAGGATAAAAGGAGAGGATTGAAGAGGAGATGTTTCTGAACTGAAAATTCAGTTCAGCCATACAGCATCTAAAAGAACATCAGAAATAATTGTCAACCATCAAACTACTGTTGACTCCCAGATAACTGCCTGATCTTATGTTTCTTTTTTCTTTTCTTTTGTTGGCAAATAAAGCCTTTTCAATAATTCAGGCAATTGGCATGATAAATACAAATAATTGAACATATTAAGCTTATAAATAAAAACATATTTTATCATATGTAACTTAAAAAGTAATCATATAATTAATGGGTGAAAAACAGAGAGAAAGATTGCCAGAGATTAAGATTAAGCCCTGCAGAAGAGAATGTTCTAACTAGAAATTGGTTTAATTAATAGCACATTTTACATAATGATTACAGTGTAATTGCGCTGACTAGCAGAGTGTCATTAAATATATCCATGCTCCTTTACAACACCCTAAGGCTAAAAATAATGAGTTACATTGAAAATCACTATGCAACAGGTTCATAAATAACATTTAAGCCTATACAAGGCGAATACTTATAAATAATAAATATTTGCCTTTTGTAATTGAAGAAAAAATGACAGCCTTCTTTTTCTACTACCCTGTAGATTGTCATGTTATAATGCTGAAAAGATTTTTTCCCCTTGCGTTCTCTAGAAAGTGTTGAATAATTTATTCAAATGCTAATATTCCACATAGTCTGACTTTGAGGAACAAATATTCCTACATAAAGAATAAATGCCAAGTTGCTTATTACCAGCTTCGTTTTACTTTGCATCGTGCAGTCCCCAAAAAACTATCACAGTCTATTACACATGTCAAATGAAGTTAGTGGCCAGATTTTCCTCCAGAATAGTTACATTCTTTTTTATTTAAAAATTACCCCTTCTCCCAAAATGTTCATCATGCTCAGAGCTGTTATGTAGCAACAGCTGCTCCTCAGCTCCAAAAAGGACGACATCATAAACCTGATAACTTTTTAATCTCTAGGTTTTCTCTGGTGAATCAGGAGTATCTAATAAAAACAGGTTTGATTTCATATTAGCGCTACGCTGACATTTGAAAGACCCCCAAATGGTTAGTATTTAGCTGCCTTACCAAATGCAGCAACCTCTCCAATGTCAAAATAAAGCAACACGCAGAAACCTCCATTCAGGAGATGAAAATGTTCTGGAGCACTACAACCTTGCAGTGGGTTTGAGCTCCCACCAGCCCTTGGGCCATGCCAATGAAGGGCACGCTGCGGTCATCAAAAGGTGGGACTGGTTGAGTGTCCTCTTCTCCAGTGGCAGAAGAGGGGTAATAACTCGGGTATTAGGGGAAAGGGAAAAGTGCAGTGCTTCACTCTTTGAGTCTAGAGGTTTTCCATGCTCTGTGTGTGATCTTCCTGACCCGTAGAGCCGAATCTTGGTCTCAGATGAATCGACAATGGTAATAGAAATGAAGAAATTTCACCTGTGTGGAACGTAAGTGCACCATAGGCTGAATACTGGAATCACGAGTCTTGGGGCACTCCCATGACTTTGACGCAAACACAGCTCTGTCAGCTTTTCACGCTTTCTAATGATAATGAGATATTTGCTGACATTCTCATGCTTCTTGTTCTAGAAGTAGGATTGTAATATTGTAATATTAGAAACAGAAACTTTATATTGCCTGAGCACTAACAAAA
The DNA here is from genome assembly GCF_000708025.1 of Charadrius vociferus. NCBI lineage: Eukaryota > Metazoa > Chordata > Aves > Charadriiformes > Charadriidae > Charadrius > Charadrius vociferus. Next base: position 3,423,885 of record NW_009648149.1, read on the forward strand.
CAAGGTGAGCACCTACAATGGAAAAAAAGCAGTTTGGTACCAGGAAGAAAATACAGTATTTACCAGTGATAAAACATTCTCAGGATGAGGGCAGAGGGAAAGATCTCATAATGCATGGAAAGGACTCTCTGTTTTTTTGATGACAGAAAATCCAATTTTCCTTACTCATTTACACATGTTTTTCTCTGTCGCCAAAATGGACACAGGTAAAATTTTCTTGTCTCAGTCAGACAGACTTTTTTCCCCTTCTGTTGAATTTTAAATTAAGCTTTTTTTTTTATCATTATCTTAAACGCTGAAACCCTACCTTGATTTGGAGCATTTGGTGAAGCAAAACAAGCGTTAGTCGTAATGGAAGTTGCGTAGTGGCAGGGCAGATCGTTAGGAGTGTATCCTGGTTTTCTGTCTCAGTCTAAAGAGAAAACTACATTTGCATCCTTGTTGGCCTCTCTGCAAAATCACTAAAATCTTTCCTTTATTTCTAATCATTTTTACAGCTTACAACATCCCACTGGGATCTCCAGAGCCCACTTCACTTCACAGAAAGTGCGAGCAAAGGCAGGAATGGACTACCAATGGGAATCTGGACTGAGGTGGCTAGAGAGCAACTGCTCCTTACACATCACACCAGAAATGCCTTTGTCGACGTTAATCAACCCTGCTGACAGCTGTGGGAGGTAAGAAATACTGCGTATTTCCCCTTCTGTCATTAAGGGACTGACACAAAGTTAGCTTAGATGACTGGTGTTGCCTCACACAAGTCAAAAGTGGAGGGAAAAGATGACTGGTGTTGCCTCACACAAGTCAAAAGTGGAGGGAAGAAGGAATCCAGGAGTTCTTAGCCCTTCGTCTTTGCTTAGTTTTCTAACATAATAGTGCACTAATGAAAACTTTGGTATATCCAACCGTTGCACCTGGGAATCTCCTGCCATTACTGTGTGCATGGTATTATGGTGCCAACTTTTGCAATTTTATTGAGGAGCCCAGAAAAAGTAATTTTCTTGCTTTTCCAAAATACCTTCAGCATCTGTAGACATGCCTACATGACAGCCTTGTTTTACCTTCGGGGAAAAAGCGCTAGCCTTGCTGGCTGCAAGCAAAAATTCAAGCAAGCAATTTTTAAAGGCTAGCACTTTTTAATTGTTCCATCTCTCTCTATTCTTGATGCTGGAGCTAATAACAATACAAATATGCTGAAACTCCTCCCTTTATGGTAAAATCAACACCCTGTGTCTGCCTGGGGTTCTCTGTACTCCCCAGGCTCTTTGTGCCCTACACTGTCCCCAGTGCACACAGCCTTTCCAGGGGGTTGACCATCATCTCCTCCTCTGGTAAGTGCTGTCTGCGTGAGCTCCACAGAGGCAGCATGGGCTCCTGGAGATCCTGGAGCAAGCCGTGCCTTGAGCTAGGAAGATGGTGTGGCACAGCATAGCACCAAGACAAAGCAGGCTGAATCAATGAGTAGTTAAGCTGCTTTTGCTCAGGTTCAAGCTCTTTAGGTTGGGAAAACAGATCAGGTCCAGACTAAGGGCTGTCATGCAGCCTGCTGTCCTGCGCTAACATTGCTTAAGTGTTTCCGCACCACGGCTGTGATTCTGAGTGTACTCATCTGAAAGCACCCAGCTTGTACACGTGCCGAGATCTGCTCCCACTCACACAGGACTGGTTGAGTTGTGGTTGAGCTGCACCTCCCCACATTGGTTCTGCTTTTTTTGTTGGGGACACTAGTTGCTTCCAGGACAGCTACCTTCCACCTGTGCAGCTTAGCAGGGATTTCCCTCCCACAGAATTCTCATTTCTGGCCCCACTCTCCTATTCTCCCTGGGAGGATTAATAACAATTAATAAAACCTTTTAAAATTTGCCTCCTGGCAGGATCCCCATCTATGTCCTGCGGGTCAGTTGTGGTGCTACAGTCACCAACACAGCCCTGAAGGAACCTTGTGGCAGGACTCTTCTGCACGGAGATTGTGCACCGATATCAGTGTTGCAGTAGCTCACAGTGCACGCACAGGCTGGAGCCCGGTGTTGGCAGGGGGCTGTGCTTTCAGGGCTGTGTCCACAGTAATAGCCACCTTTTGACTGCGGTGATGAACTGATTGAACAGCTCCAAAACACAAGCAGATCAGGAATTGCTTGCTCTGAACCTTGGAGGGGATCGCAACATTTTGTAAGGAGCACCAAAATACCTTAGAATTCCTTGGAATACCTTAGAGTTCCTTAGAATTAGATAGTTTGTCCCTTAATTCTCTCTTTTAATACTTTAATTAATTTAGCCCAATAATTTTAAAGACTATACCTGACATGGGAAACACAATGCATTAGTGTTTATTTGGATCCTGAACCAGAGCCAGTTGATACTGGAAGTCCCACAAAGGAGCTCTTTTTATTATTATTATGGAAAAAATCGGGATGCTTTTTACCACAGAAAAGGGAATAAAACCCCAGCAGATTTTAAAAGCTTAAATTTGCTTAGCTGAAGTTACGGCCCAATACTTCTACAAAAGTACAAAAGGGCAGAATTTAATCCAAGAAGAAAGGTTAAGAAAGATTAAGAAAGAATGTCTTCCCCTGTTTATTCACTTCTACTGGGCAATAATATAATTTTCAGTCTCACGTCTTTATTTCAGACCACATATGGCAGTAATATTGGATCTTCACCATCGCAGCTTAACCATGACTAAACAGGTTGATGAATGTCATGCATCTTATCATCATACATGCATATTTTTAAATATAATTCACTTTTGATCTGCACCCTTGTGCAGTGGTGAATGAAAACAGTTAAGATTTCTTCCACTGTCTGCCTTTAAATGTATTAAACAGCCCTGCTGTCAATAGATTATATTCTTGTACAATGATAATAGCCCAAAAAACTAAGAGGCCTTGTCAGGAATTGCAGTTGTCACAGTTTGATGCAAATGATTTTACTTGGTGTTCATCTGCTGCACAATCATCTCATAATCTGGATATACATCACAGCATGACATGTAAATTTCCTGCTACTCTGCTTTCATTTCCAGAGGCAGCAATCAAATGAAAACCATTCAACCTCACCAAAATGTATAAATAATTTTCATTCAAACATATTAACAGTCAAAATATGAGAATTTATCACAGAGCACTACGCCTTTTAAGAAGCAATAAAGACTTTACTTTTTAAGCATATTTCTACTTAGAAAAGTAATATGAACAGTAACTTGCGATTTTAAAAGAGGATTTAAAAGTCCACACATAACACCTAATCTTCAAACTTAAGTGTGCTGATGCTGCTTTGCTACACATTCTGCTTGGAAAATAATAGCCTAGAAAAGGGTTGGGAAAAAGGGGGACACAAGTTACTTCCGAGGGGTACTATTCAAATGTCTCCTTCTCCTCACATTTGTCCCATAAAATAAATATAAGCATTCAAATAAAAGAACAGCAAATAAAATACCGTGTCAGAGAATCTGATGACACAGCAATTAAGATTTCCTTTATTTTACGTCTTCATTTTCATTTATATTCTAGATTAGATTTTAATTTAGTTGAGTTTAAGGATTTTTTTTTTCTATTGACCGCCGTCAATTTTTGAAGGGAGGTTACGAGTGGGAGAACCCCCAGAAAGAGGTCTTTTAAAACACCTTATGAAATTAAAAAATACCCAACATCAGCTTGAACTCCAGATCCACCAGTGCCAGCTGCTATTTAACTCCTTTCTTATGAAAGCAACAGCTGAAGGAGGAAAATATTTGCCCTCACTGCCTGGCTGTGGAGTTGAGTGGGAGATGCAAGTCTGGCAGCATTTTCAAGCTAGTGGGTCTGCCTAGGTGGAGGCTGCCTCTGCCATGGAAGTTTGGACTCATTTTTTTGGGAAACGGGGTATGGGCAGGATCTTGGCTGGCTCGGTCATGGCTTCATCCTACCAGTGCTGGAGAGAAAAGAGCCAACCAGTACTGCAGGAGTGGCTGTTTGCTGTAATCCCAGCAGGGAGCAGTGCTGGTGGTTACTGGCTTATACAGGACCCAGTGCCACAGCGCTGCCTGCCAGGCGTGGGGCACAGCACCCTCTTACCACCGGGCAGTAGTACCTGTGCTATGCAGCATCGTCAGGGGTAGTTTGTATTAAGTACAGGTAAAGTCAGCCTGCGCCTACTTCTTAAATGAACCATTTTTGTTTGTACCAGCAGCAGATTTGCCCTACTTGCCAAGCTACACTTCCACGTCACTGGGTCCGTTGTTTTGCCCAAATTCATTCACTCTGGGGAATTGTTGAGGTCCCTGGAGCCGACCGTTTGCCAAGTCATGAGGGGAACAATCCTCTCCATAGACGAGGCGTGCAGGAACAAAGGACAGTTCGCTGTTCTTATTAATGGTGGTGCTGAAAAAAAAAATGCTACCGCCCTATAAATTGGGTGCTTTTTTTGAGAAACAGGTAAAAACTGCTAAGATGACAGTTTTTCCCATTTTTCCAGTGAGTGTGTCTGAGGAAGTAGAAGTGCAATAACCTGGGGTACAGCAGGCTCAGCCATTTGAAATAAAACTTTGCAGTACTAATGTTTTTGTAACTGCTTTCATATTGTAATGATATTTTTCCAAGCACTGGTTTTATTTGATCTTAAATACCTTTTTGGGAAAGTCCAGTGAGCTGACTCTAATAAAATCATGCTATTGAAAAAAGGTTTAAGTGGAATGTTCAGAATAAATTACAAAACTGCATGCAAGAATACCAGCTAGTGCTGCAATAAAAATCTGGAAATGAGGATTCTTGCAATATATTTTAAAGAAGTAGTATACTTTTTTTTTTTGTTCATTTTTTTCACAGAATGTTTCATAATAGAAAGCCTTTGCAAAGTGAATGAATAACGAATTAAGAAACTGCCAAAGAAATTGCATTTTAAAAAAAAAACAACTTGATTTTTTTTCCTAGAGAATATATTTCATATAATTTTCAATAACTCTTGGAAGATAATAGGAAAAGTAATTCTTTTCCCTTTTGCGATGCCAGAATACCTGCATTACACCATACTTAGACTGTTGGATTTCACACACAGACACACACACGTGTTCAGACCCTTTGTATCAGGAGCTGATATCAAGAAAATGACATAGTTGTTTTTTCTCCATGCTCTGGAAAATCTTGAAGACACCATAGTAAGGGGCTTCCAGAATCTAACCAAGGTTTTTCATAGACTTCCTCTCTCCTGTAGATAAGACAGTCAAATTCCTATGACTAATCCAACTCTAGGAGTAGAACAGGAGGGACACACCTCCAGACAAGTATCATTTCTCTTTCTGTCTGACTTCTGCCAGGAATCACAAGAGAACTAGGGAAGACTTTTCCGGTTGTGACACATCTGTGTTTTGAATTGCGTAGCCTGAACTACAAGCAAAACTAGGACTCACAGTGAGGTGGGTCACTCAGTGCAGATGGTGCTTTGGACCTAGCTGGAGGAGCAAAAGACGTGACAAAATATTGATGAACCTGGGGAAGTACCAACAGAAAGCTACAAACATCCTCTCAGGTGCTCACCCTCTTGCTGGATTTATGTGAAGGCTTGCCAGGATTGCCCACGTGCCACGTTTGTTCCACCCAGCACATGAGCTGCTCTGCTTTAGCTGCACCAATTTTGCAGCAGCCCGAGAGGCAGGGGGAGGACATCTCTGCAGTCATGGCCAGCCCTTCAGCCTGGGGGTGGTATCCTGCAAGACAGCTCATCCAGCCTCGCTGCTGCCCTGATTGAGTAGAGGTGTCAACTGTAGCAGCAAGCTTTAAAGAGGGTTTTGATGGAGGACGGTGCTGCAGATGACAGTATGATGGGCTGCAAAGAGGGATATATGCTTAAATATTAATCCACAGCAGCTCTACTGCCAGTCCTGATTGGTTCCTTTCCTTTTTAAGAACTTAACATGAACAAGTAGCTTGTTGCCTTGTTATACTGTTCCTCCAGTTAGACTCTCTGTTGGTCCATGTTGAGGATGTCAAGTGATGAGGAAGAGAGAAGCTAAGCAAAGGGACCCAAACTAACAGCCCGTAGCTGAAGCAAAAACTCCTTTAAATGCCAGTTCTCCTCCACAGCAGAGAAGATGATGCTGTCAGTCATCACTTGGAAATTGCTCTTGTCTGGAGTTATTTGCACTGTGAGGAGCAAGAAGGCACGGTCACTTACTCAGCTGTGGTGATTTTTGACTTCTGGCCTGTCTGTTGCCCAATCTTGAGACAGAAACCTGAAAATATTTCCTCGATATGTCTTAACCACAACTTAATCTGAAACGTGTTCAAAGCTGGTGGTCTGTCCTGTATCTCACTGCCTTCAGCTTAAAACTTAGGGATCTTCTTTGCTCTTGACGGCCTTGTGCAACTAGCTCAAATACCTGCCAGCAGGTGCAGGTGGAAAGGAATACATTGGATCAAGATTCCTTCCTCTGCCTTGCAGGAAAAGGTCTTCATATCTCCAGTGCATCCCTCAACCTGGACATCCACCATTCACTCCCCACCTCTGCCACCTTCCTTAACAGGCTCTTTAAATGAGTGCAGTCTTCTCTAAATTCATGCCCCATGCTATACTGACATCAAAATTTAACTAGAACCTTGATGTGATTACCTGGCCAGTTAGCTGCATGCTGGCAGGGCGTAATAGTTAATGGAACAAAACTAGAAAGAAGGATTAAATAAAGACCTGGAGCATAAGTCTTGAGTGGGAAGTGAAAGCAGAAAGACGGAAACTATGGACTCAAGATATTGTAGGATGCACTGCATCTGATGCTGCAAAGAAGGTCCATCAGAATGAATGCTTATCTATTTTAGGGGTTTGGCTGCCTCCTCATTGCAAAGTAGTTTGGTCAGAACCATATTAAATCAAAAATCAGAACTCCAACATTGTGAGAAAGCATGGATTCAAAGAGAGCTGAGTGGCTGGCAGTCCTGGTTGGGCTAAAATATTGATATGAGTGATAAGACGATATATACTGAAACTGCGAAACAAATGTAAAATGCTTCTTGGTTTGGGCAGCATCCCCACTGACCTAGCATCAACATTCATGACCGCCCTGATTAACACCTGTGTATCTATTTACTAACAACGCATAGCTAGACAGAAGTATCCCAGATGGCCATAACAACAGAGTGCTAACTTTTGTTCCCACTCTCCTAAGCTTCATTTTCTAATATTTAGAATTGGGTTGTTTTTTTATAGCAGAGTGGTAATTTTTTAATTGTATTTGCCTACTGCAGGAGAAAACAGCACATACAAATACAAAAATCATGCCATTTAAAGACATAACTGTAATAACCAAAATTTGAGATTATCAGGTTTAGTGCTATTTTATGCTGAGACACGTCAGATCTGAATTTCAGAGAGGCTGAATTTGAGGCTGAAACCTGTGAATCCAGACCTGAGCTCCACTATTGCTGCTTCTTCTAAGTCGGTTAGTTCTTCACTTACTCTCTTTCCAAAAGGTGAATGATACTTATTTCCCTAGCTGATCAGAGAACTCTAAAGACTGATTTATGAAATGGACATTGAGCATTTTAACAAATAAAATAATTGCTAAGCATTTTTTGAGACTTGGTAAATACCACGCAGCTGCTGAGCATCTTCAGTGGGTTTTTTGCAAGTTTTGCAGGAGTTACTGGCATTTTCTTGTATTAGTGTTCAAAAGGATATGACAAAGGCAGGCAGCTATTGCCATCAGCCATGTCTCCGATGTTGGAGTTCACCGTGCTGCTTATAAAAATGAAAAAACCAAACCACCAACAAAACAATTCCTGTGGTTTTCTTCTTTCCAGTTTCTAGTTTTCACAGTGAATGGGTCATCCAGAGAAGTAACCCTTTTGTACTAGCAAGTGCTAGTAAGAGCGATGTTTGCTCAAACCATACACAGACCCACAAAATGAGAACCTATATATTGCAATGTAAATTAGCCACACTGTGATTTAGGCAACAAACCTGAAACCCCTAAAGATTTCAGGTCAAATGCTCCTTCTGCTTCTAAAAATCAGTTTAATCTGGATTTATATAGGTGTCACTGAGATTCCGACTGGCACTTCTGATCTACCAGACAAGGGAAATTAGCCATCTTATCGAAATAAATGGCCCTGATGTGGTCAGGACCAGACAGAGATGTAGCTACTGAGAATGAAGGCAGTGGATGGGAAGACACAAGTCAAAGGAGCATAGATCCCTTGGGCTACCAGAACTGGAGAGGCAGGACGGGAAAAACAGTGTTTGGCTTAACTAAGGACCGTCTGTCATTCCTTGTACCAGGGCATGTGCCACTGATGAGGTTGAGGGAAAGGAAGAAGGTGGAGATTTTCAGAAGTTAGTGAGGTCCTATGGCAATAAAAAACATTCAGGGTCCAGGGAGAATCCTTCAAGTGTTTTTGTAGCACCCAAAATTGTGATCCAAGCAATTGGATCCAGTTGTGATTCCTCTATCACCTAATCTGGGTGCCTATAATGTCTAAAACCTGAAGGCATTTCTGTTTCCCTAAGCAGGACTGACTGCTTCTGTATGGAGATGGAGATGGATGCTCTAACCCCTCAAGACACTGAGCAGTCCCCTTGCACCATGTGGGTAACTAGAGGACCTAACACAAGGCTGCGCATTCGGTGGCAGGGCAAGGCACCAAAATATTACATGCTGTAATTTGAATGATGCCCTTGTAGGTTTGGGTCTGAACCTTCTGACTTTGTCTATTCAAATTCTGAATAGCAAAAATAGCGAGGTGGGCTCCATCTGGAGTCATGGGGCCTGGTCAGAGCAGGACTGTTCAAAGAGCAGGTCGAGTAGTCTGGAAAGAAATGGGACCGGCTGTCTGGGAGACTCTGATTTATCAGATTCTCCTTGAGGTTTCCCTTATTGCGGCTCCTAAAAGCCCCCAGGTGATATCTGAAGCTCTTTACCCCATAGTGAAATGCTTCAAATTTCTACCAGGGCATGAATCCCAGTCAGCATTCCGTTGCTTGGCAGAAGACGGGAGGAAATGGGTATTTGAAATACTGCACTTCGAAGCTTTGATGGAAAAGTTCCACAAAGAAAACCGCTGAGTGCCAAGAGAAGAAGCAATTTTCTTTATGGAGCAACCTTGCAATGTCCAATTCTAACTCACACTTTTTATGGGGAATAAATACATACTCCACAAATTTTAATGACCACTCATATTTTTATTTCAGTAGCTTAAATATTTTTCTTTCGACTCGAGGAGGGGAAAGGGGCGGCGTATTTCATACTGCTATCCCCCAGATTTTCTGCTGTCTGATTTGGGTGCTCCAGGAAGATTTTGCTGCATTACGAGCTGGATGCACTGAGGAGTCCAGAGCAGCTCTCCTGAAGACCAGTGCTGTTTGTTGCCTTCTGCCCAATCAATCCAGCAGTGAGATCCAGGTGAGCAGGATCTTGCATCCATGCAAGAGTTGTTCTTGACTGGAGTGGGATCCCTCAGCCGTGCCAGCCTTCACCACATCATTTCAAATGCAGGATGAGGCTCACCATGCAAAGCGTCTTCAGCAAACATAGACTGAGGCTAACCTCCAACACCACTTTAACAGGCCAGTGGTTTGGTTTTTTCCCCTGCAGAAAGTTCTCAGTTGCCCTTGAAAGCTCAGAAAGCCCTGATACCTTACAAGGGCATTTCTGTTCTGCAGTTTTAAAGCCCAGATTTTAGACTTTTTGGATGATGCGATATAATAATAAAAGTTGTATCCCAACACTGGAGTCATACGAGCAGGAGGTAGTATTTTTTATACCATTAGGCTTACTTGGCTTCCCATAGGTGATTGGATAGAAGTTCATACAGAAAGTGTTAATAGTGCCAGTGTTAATCGTATATTATACTATGGCTGTTGATGTGAAATATGTCCATGTGCACACAGTATACCAAAAGTTCAGTAGTAAAGTTGCAAAATGAAACACATTTAAGTTAGAAAAGATCTATTGAAGTTTTCTGAGTGGCGCTAGTTCAACTCACTTGTCCCTCAGTCAGTCCCTGTTATGGTTATCTCATCACCTCATTGTGGGTTTTCCATAGGATGCCTGCCTGAGGCAATACAGAGATCTAACTTGCTCTGGAGGTGACTTGGAATTGTTTTCTTCAGGATTCTTTAATATGTACCCTGAAGAATGTTTTATTCATTTAGGTTTTTATCTTTTCAGAAATACTTGTGGGCTTTTCTAGTTTTTTTCTCGTAAAGAAAACAAAACGAAACAAACTCGGAAACTTTATCATGTGGTGTCCCACTGACAGCTATGGGTATCATCAGCAGATGAAACCCTGATGTCCACCACACAAAGCAAACGGAAAAAACTGTAGTAATAGTAACCTGTCAGGGTGCACGTGGACTAGCATGTGGGCAATTTTATTTTCCAGAATATTTCCTTGTGAGAAACAGATGACAAGACAGGTATCTCAGATCTTGTTTCAAGATCTAGGGAAAAGCTCGTTCCAGTGGGCCATACTTTTTTGACTCAGGCAGGACACACGAGGAAAGGGATTACATGAGACGTTAGCACACGGTTGTTGTGAAACTGGTGACGCAGACAATTCCCAGATTTGATCTGGTTTACCCTACTCCAGTCTCTTTCTTGTAGCAAACCACAATCTCCAACCACCCATCTCTTATTCCCCCATGCCAACAAATCAAGCAGCTGCCGTGCCCCCCAGCGCCCTGTCCCGTTGCAGAGAGGCAGGGTCTGCTCCTGGAGATCGTGTGGGGCAGTCTCTTC
>NW_009648149.1:3437318-3477300 GCF_000708025.1 Charadrius vociferus
GCAGAAATCACAATAAGCCCAAAGTCCACTCTTTCTTCAAGCTCTTTGTTACATGTGCACAGTTGATGGAGACCATCTGATTTCCAAAGTCTGTCTCAGCACACAACTAAGCCCGTTGCAACACCGCGGTGCTGGTGAGCTCAAGGAATGGACAAATACACTTCCCTTCGAAGGTCTTCCTTTTCCTAGCGGGTCAGTGGAGCGACAGAATTGAAAGCGCTGCTTTCATATTCCAGGCCAAGTACATATCATATAGTCTGCCTGCAAAGCGGATTAATTATCACCTACGCCTCCAGATCCATCCAAAAAAAAAGTTCAACGTGAAAGTTTAACAGAATGAAGCCCAAGCCGTTTCTCCTCTGGACTAGGGCTGAGAGCAGCGTTTGTGGGATTTTGTTGCCATTTTTAGTTGCTCTGAAGAGTGGGGTTTCTGCAGCCACTTCAGCCGCAGTGACAGCGCGTTTGCAAGGCCACCTGGCTTTCAGGCTTTGCATTGCAGTCCCTGCCAATCTCCCACTGCCGGGCACTGGATTTTTTAGTCTCATCACAAACGATTTTAACAACAAAAAAAAATAAATAAAAATCACAAGCTCTGTATTCCCTGACGCCTGAGCTATCAGACTTCATCCTTACCTCTTGGGCACAGAGGAACCCAAGACACACCAACACACGCAGATCTAAAAACTCATGTAAGGTGGGGTTGGGAGAGGCGGCGTTGGCTTCTCCCCAGGTTGGAGGGGTTATAAAGGACTGCCCTACTGCCTGCTGTCAACACCAGCCATAAATTCTCTCTGGTTTTGCCAACTGATTGATGGTGGGGAATGCGGCTCTCCAGGGTTAGAGAAAGCGGTTTACGGAGAGACCGAGTTAATGGGGTGAGGTGCTGGAGTCTGTGGGGCCCTGGGGATACATAGCCCTCTGAGGTCAATGCTATGGGCCTGTACAGACCTCCAGCTTCTGGTAGGAGCCTGTGCGGTGTCGGAATACCTGGTTTTGTCTGCACACCAGTGCCACTTGATTGAAAGGCAGACATCTCCCCATCAAAGGAAGTACCGGGGGAAGCTGGAGGTAATGTTCATGGTCTTCCCAGAACCCTTTTCTCCTGAATTCTCCATCTAGGAGGTGAATACACGGATAAATTTGGAGGGGGTTTTGCAAACGTTCAGTTCTCCCTTCATTCATCAACTGTGTTTCATTCATCTCCCGGACCAAAGTGTTTCCCTCAAAGTGATTCATTCAGGAAATAAAATCCAGTGGGACAGTGGGTGGACCTCTGAGCCTCCCAAAGCTCGCTGAATGTCATTCTCAGCACTTGGGAATTTTGCGTTGCCACAGGACTATCACCTTCAACCACAGTACAACTAAAAATGGAATCTGAAGACCTTACTGATTTGTCACATTACATGTTACCATAGTAAATTTCATGTAATTATAAATACAAAATCAGACAATTATGTTATTGTTTAAAAAAAAAAATCTGTTCTGAGCTATTTCTTTACATTGTTTTGTTTTATAGGAGTCCTCATTTCCCCATTTGGCATCTTACACTGGCAAGAAAAACTGAAACCCATTGAAATTAAAAATGTTGAGAAGTGAATGTGAGGCAGGCTATTCTGTTCTCATTTCCCAAGGGGAGAGAAGAACAGAAAGCAAGTAACTTAAAGAAATGTTGCCACATATTTTAGTCTGGTAGAATTCTTACAGTTCAAGGGCTGTTGATCATACCGGGCAAGAAAATTTGCTTTTGAAGATAATACATATCATTTTTCAACCTGATAGTGACCACTCGGTAAACGTATAAATCTTAAGTAGCCTAACAGCATTTTAAAAGGAATGAACATACTGCCATTTAGTATAAACACAGACAAAAATATCTTCTGTCATATTTTGGAAACCCATTTTCCAAACAGGCTCTTTCGGGTGGTACATGTATATTTGTGAGAAGTAGCTAACAGCCGTGTGTATTTGAAAGGGAGGAGGAGGAGGGAGGACCCACTGGACAAGGAGCTAGGACCCTCCCTGTCTGTCTAGCTATCTCAATAGGAGAGGAAATACTGTCAGTCCCATTTTACAGATTGAAAAGTGAGATTTAGATTAAGTGTCTTGCTCAAATTCACAAAGGCAATCTTTGATACCACTTTGGGTCCTGCATCCTATTTCAGTCTCTTAATGTAACTACGCTTCCCTTCAGTTATTACAAGTCCTTCATCCATTTATTTGACTTTTCTGAATATTGCAAAATTACTCGCTTCACAACTGAAGGGAATTCCTGGGGTTAAATGGCCCCAGCACCTTCTGCTATTCCAACATCTAAACTAAAAAATACGTCTTTTCACACTCATCAAATATTTTGCTATGATATTATATATTTGATCCAAGAAATGTCAGAATACAGTGAATATCCTGGTAATCTCAATGGACACGCTCATCTCAAATGCGTAAGTCCAAAATCTTTTTGAGTAGCGTGGTCAGGTAATGTTTTTGCAGTGTAATTCTTTTAGCGATGCAGCAGTCTATAAAGTGACATTAAATCAAAAATATCCCAGGGTGGAAAAAAGAGAAAATGCTGATGCATGACCAAGGTATGCTTTGCTGGAAAATACATAGCTTTTCTGCTATGAAGAAATACGCACAACTATTCCATATTTTTCTAGATTTTTATCTATAATCAGGTCTGTTGAATCTCAAATTTCTTTTTTATTGAAGGATCAGCTTCAAAGGATGCTCAAGTGAATTCAAGGTAAACATTTATATTTTTCTTTTTATAAGAAGAGTTGCTATGAAATCTGTTATTTTGTATTTAGGTAAATTCTTTTGTCATTTAATTAATCACCGAAGTATGATAATGCTTTACAGACTACTATGAATAAAGGACATCCTTCTGAGGTTTACATTTTACTCATGAGGTCCAGGATGAATTACGCTGTTCTTATGACATTTAAAAAAATCAAAACCAGTGAAATATCTGCTCTGCGTGTATAAGAAAGATATAGAGACTGAGACATTACTCTACATCATTTTAAAACTAAACAGAAAAGTGTCAGTCCTGGTACTCCAGAGCCAAAAATAAAAATAAGCAGAAATAAAGGCAGAGCTGATCAGTCTCATTTAGCTGTCTAAAATTAGTGAAATGCAAACAATAAATTAGATGCAGGATTTCAAGGAAATTGTATTTTCAAAATTCTATTCAGTGCTAAAAACTATGGGTTATTAGTAAGAAAACAAGCAAGCTAATAAATTATTTCAGCATAACGTAAAACTGCACTGTTAGCCTTAGAGCCAAGGAGGAAATTACAAACAACCTACCCAGCTTTATATGCTGGATAAGCAAATGAAACCCCCTAGCTCTTTCTTTTTGTACAAAGATTCACATGATGTACATATTCTTTGTGATCCCTTCAAATTGCAGTGTTGCTCTCTTGACCGGGAAAAATGCCGTAACAAGTCGTACTGCTGATACTCTTCTCTCTCTCTTTTTTTTTTTTAAACACCTAAATGTTTTAGCAAATGGTACAACTGAGTATTCTGTGACCAAAACTGCTGCGCGCAGGAAAAAAAAGGCACCGTCAAATCCGTATTGCTTCCATGTTAATTTGCGTTTATGTGGTTGGTTTACATATTATTAAAGCCACCCATCTGATCTATAATGGCAGCCCTGCTGACACTGTCTGACCCAGTTTGACAATCTGGATAGAAATTGTAGGGCTGGCTGTTCAATGTCTGTGACTTTAACAGCATTGCTTTGGGCCTGGAATCAATTCTCTCTGTTTACAGACCATTTCACAGCCCTTTACCTGCAACATCACTTGTGTCAGTCCCATAAATACTTTGGTGTATATAATGCTTGAATTAGCATAATGGTTTAGGCACAGAGCTTTAAGCACAAAGAAGGACATGTCAACATGTTCTCTTCACTTAAGCAATTAAGAGCCATTATGCTGCTTCAGTGGAAATATCATCAAGGTTAAAGACAATCCCAAACACCCCTCTAACCTTTTTATTCTAAGTCTAATAAATGAGGCATAGAAATTGAAATGTTAGTAAACAGTGCTACTTGCAAGCTCTTTTTGCATCATGTTTAATCAGACCTCTCATTCACCACTTGTGAAGTGTAAGGAGATGTGCACGTTAAGCATGGTCACAAGTTTAAAGGATTATTTATCTTTTTGCAAAAGCTCACCTCTCTGCAAAGCTTTGCTTTACATCTAATGTCAAGTTCTCGGTGCTCTGACATGGCAGCGTAAAAAAAATAAAGTAAACGTATGCATAGGTAACACGCAGACTGGGTCAGACGTAGTAATTCTTGCCAAAATCTTTGTGTGTGTGCAGGTGGGTATCCTCTGACTTTTTTGGGGTGTTTAATTCAGGCTTTGTATTTTTCTCTCCGTTACTTAGGAAGATGACCCAGTGGAAATTATAATGGCTTTATTTTTGTTTTAAGCTGGCGAGATTCAGCCAAGCCCAGAGCTGAGCTGCAGTTGCTCATGTGTAATTCTGGTGAGAAGGAACATAGGCACTGCGTTTTCACGGTTTGATTTTGGTGTGGGTGGTGATTTGTTTGGGGTGTGTGTTAATTCATTCATAATACTCAATCCCTTGATTCTGCAGGCTTTGAAAAGTCTTAGGAAAAAGCGGGAGAGACGGTGAGCTGCTGTAACAGAGAGAGAGAGAAACCTCTGAAAAAAAAGACAACAGAGCAGTGTGAGAGCAATCATTTCACTCTGATGCTGCCCTTGTGCCAGAAGACAACAGAGTAACCCCTTCAAAGCGTGGTGGAAGCAAGGTAACCTCTAAAATCGTGATGATTCAAAGAGAAAGAATCGCTTCCCTTGGAAAGGTTGACTGGCACCACAGACCCCAAAATCTGTATCCCCCCTCCTGCAGCAGCACACGCAGCCCACGGCATGTCATTAGATTAGCTAGGCAGCCCAGCACCAGCGTTTGCACCCCACAAGCCTCGTCTTTAACCAAAATGGGCTACTTTGGTGATCAAAAGAGCCGCTCGGTCTCCAAGCTCGGTATCTTGAGTTGGTAACACCCAGGATGGAGTTACTTCAGGGCTTTCCCAGACTATGTCTATCTACCGAGCACCCCCCTAAGATAAATCCTTCTTTTCCTACTACAGTATTTGAAGTATTTCATGTTTGGGAAATACTTGAGCTCTGTTGTAGGCTAACATAAATGTTGGAGATGAAACAACTTTCCTTTATTAATGCTTTGATTAATTTTTAATTTTTTTATTAATGCTTTTATTAAATTTTAACTAATGTTTTGAGTCACTTCCCCAAATCTTTAGGAAAAAGAGAGTGAGTGGGCAGTGTGGGCTACCTCCGTTGTCTAAAGGCTGTAACAACTATATGGCAAGCACATGTGGTGGCTAAAAGCCAGGCTTCTCGGACATGCCCTGCAGTAGTTGCTCTCCAACAATTAGACTCTTCCTACTTGCACCTCTGTAAGCTGTACTCCTCTTAGCTTTCCTATCAGGAATCTCAGTGGGCATCTTGGCTACTAGAAGCAACGCTGCTGAACACTCAAAGGACCAGTAGTCAGTGGCAGCTCCCTTCCTGTCACCCTAGGGAAAAGGGCAATGGTTCTGAACCACTTAGCTGGGGCTGTGCTTAACAGTCTCACAAGCTTTGTGGGCACAACAAAATTTGCAGAGTCTCAGCTCAATTCTTAGAGGGTTTTTTTTAAAGCATATGATTTTTATGTGCTCCGAAGAGGACAGTTTGAACCACCCTAATTCCAGTTTTCAAGAACCTCACCATTCTCCAGGAGAACATGCTGAATTTTTGTATGAATCATCTCATCCCGCCTGGACCTAAACTCCATCCCCCCTCCCCGCTGCCACTCCACGCTGAGATATGGCAGCAGCTGGAAATGGCTGTTGCACTCCAGAAGAGGTTTAAACAAATCTCACCTTCATTTCAATACCATCAGCTTAAGCTGCAAACCCAGAAGCCTGATGGAAGTGAATTGCCTTCTTATTTTATGCTACCCCCTCAGGACCATCCTGAGAAGATTGCCAAATTACAGCGGAGATTTCCTCAGAATGAGGCAGAGCTGAAATTAAGTTAGGCTCACTTGTAAAGAGATCCAGCTATGGTAACTTTATAATTGAGCCATTTTGTTCTGCTCTCAATCAGCTTCAAATCGAAGGACAAATTGCTCAGAGATAGCATAGGTTGCAGTTTGAAAATTGACAATAATAAGCAAACATTGCAATCTGATTTGATCTGCTTTCACTCCGGTGTAATAACTTTCTTTGAAGGTTGGTTTGAGATACATGGTAATGCCTGGAGGCCAAGAACTTGATTTTCTTCTTCTTACAAGTTCTGTGCGCTGCAATCTCTGTGCTATATATCAGAGGGTGCTTGGCAGCTTCTCTTGACTAACCATGAGTGTCATTCACATTCTTCAGGTGAGAGAACCATAGAGCATATCCAAGCTGCGCTGAGGTATCAGTGCGTAGCCATCCATATTTCATAAATCATGTGGTTAGATTAAAAGCTGCAGATTGCACGTTCAAGGTGTGCAGGAGCACCGGGGAAGCTCCTGCAACAGGATTTCTGTTGTGCGTTCAGAACTCATGAGGCAAGTTGTGCTCCTTCCCATAAAGTGATGTTCGTCTTCCATTGCAAGCGTGCTCCCCTGTTTCCTGAAGAAAATAGGCTGGAGGAGAGTAATTTGGTAGTGTTTGGAGCTTGGATGGGAAAACTCTCTTACAGAGATGAGAGTCATACAGAAGGGTCATTGCACAAAGGTCTCTGCTTTCAGGAACAGAGGCAGTACGTTATGCACTCACCGGGTACGCTTCATACAGCACCTTCCAAACTGACAGCTAGTTAATAGTCCCTTTTCTCTTCTATGTTTAGAGCTACAAAGATTGTTTTTAGTATATAGTAACACTTTAGCACCTTTTGAGGATCTCAAAGCAGATATTAATTAAGCTTCCTAGCACCTATGGGAAGGGAGTAAATAGCCCAATTGCCACTTTATAGAAAGGAAATGACTAGCCAAGGTCATCCACTGAGGCAGAGCCAGGAATAGCATACAGGCGATAAAACAAGAATTACACAGCTGCCTTTTCTCCAAAGAAAGATGGCCCAAAATAAGAGCTCACCCGAACTTTTTCTCAAATTTGGGGGAAAAAATGTGCAAAACAATTCGTAAGAACTTTCCCATCTACACCACAAAATCTCTGCTACATTTTCCAGCCCTAAATCTGAATGCTCTCACTCCATCTGAGACAGGACCTGTGCTTGATGAATGAATACAGCAGATATAATGCTCCTGGCAGGAGTCCTTGATAAGTAATTTTATTTTTTTATTTTAGCCTGATTTCCTAAACATAGGGATACATGAAGATAATGTTAATACTGATATGTTTTCTGTAGCTAAGTATTGGTCTCATTTACCTATTACAACAGCCCGCAATAGATCCAAAACGATGGATCTACATTATGCCTAGAAATGCTAATCCTAGTTAAAGAAAAAGAAGTCAGTAGCAAAGGATTATGACTACAACTGAGGATAAATGAAAAGAAGGACTTTTGAATGTATGAGTTTGCAAGTCCTTTTGGGACCCAAACAGTGTTGTCCCATCCCCTACAAGTTACAAAGATAGGGCTGTATTTACTTCCAACCAACTGCTACAATCTAAACGCCTTGGTAGAAATAAGAATCAGAGCAGTCTCTGCAACACTGTGGGAACTGTTTCTTCTTTTGTCTTGGGCTGGAAGTGGTTCAGTAGTTACTTTTCAGAGCTGTTCTCAGCAATGGGAATTGAGAACAAGAAACAGAATCCAGAGAACATTTTGAGCAATACAGCAGATCTGTGACTATTTGAAACTTACTTGTTAGAGCTCCATAACAGCAGCTGTGACTCAGAACACGTCTTCACCTTCTGAAGCCTAAATACCTGCTGCTTGCATTCAGGTAGATTTACCATCTTCTGTTGACAGTGTGGGACAGTCATTCCACCCAGCAAGAAAGAGCAGGCATAGCCACCAACATTCTTGTTGGTTTTTGTCTCCCGTTTGTCATTCAGACATCCCTGTCCACTTTCACCCTATTAAAGAAATCATAACTGAAAGCATCTTTGTATGTTTTGAGGCTAGAACGACCCTGTGATCATTTAGCTTTATCCAGGCTTTCACAAATGCTGCCAAAGATGCTTATTCCACTTTTTTCTGCATGAAGAAATAAAGAGCGCTTGTACAAATGACATGTATGTCAGTCTTTAGGTCACAATACTTCCTGCAGTTGTATCCCAAGTAGGAGACGTCAAGCTAAAGGCATTTAAGAATTAACAGTCTGTACGCAACACAGGCAATGGAGTTTATAAAACAGGTGGATGAAGACCAGTATTCACTTGCATCACATCATTAAAGCATACCATTTTTATTTTATTTCCTATATACTGACTTGGATGTGCATTTTCACGATAATCAGACTCGGCAGTTTCTGTAGGATATGTGATATTTGCAGGTGGATTGGTATGGCCTGGTAGACCTTCAGTGTAAGAAATGGTCCACCAGAGGAGAAGAGGGAGACACTGTCGAGACAATTCTGTCACGATCCACCAACTGCACCAGCCAAGGGTTTGTCTTTCCACCCTGAATCCACACATAGATCATAGGATTCTTCTGTAATGCCGTAAATCGTACTTAAATACAGGGAAAAGTTAGCACCCGGTGCTGTAGGCAGCGATGGTTCTCTCGGTTTTTGTGCAACTGCTCACTTACATTGGTATTGCTATCCTGGGTGCGTATTAACCATGATTGAAACAACGCCCATTGGAAGTCTTAAAACCTTAACCACCAGTTTTACTTCTAAAATAAAGTAAACTGCCAAAAGTTCTGATAAAAGTGACAATTTATATTTTTAAGTAGTACGTCCGGAATTTTCCTATAGCTGTAGACAAAGGAATTCTTACCCAGATAAGTATAAGAGCACCAATAAATTTAAGGTAGCTTATGCAAGTTAGGCACTAATGAATGTCATCTTCTGTTTTGTCATGAAAAAAGATCTTTCTGCTGCTAAAGGAGACTGATTTAGATTATGAATAGCTGTAGTGATTTGCAAAAATGGCTCCAGAGAGATAGACTGAGATTCCATATACTCATGGCACTTGAGGTTTCTGCCCTTTTTGTTGAAAATTAATTTGTCCTGTGGGTTATTGGATTCTAGCTCAGCCAATGTATATTGCTCAGTCATCACAAATTTACTTAAAATTTAGTGTAGCTGAAGTTCATTCAACAAGACAAAAGTCTACAGTTGAAAGCTTCTAAAAATCTTTTTAAAAAACTGGCTAAAGGTGTAATTGAAAGCGCTGGAATCAAAGTAGATTTACCAAATGCTTTGCAGGTATCAATATATGGTTTATTATATTAAAGAGACTCTTCCGTTTCCTCTTTTGACAGTGAAAACAAACGATTGCTTTACTGTCCCCATGAAACAAGGGGCTTTTAGTCTTTGGCCCCATGCCTTGAACCCAAAACTTACATTTCTAAAATGAGAAAAGGCGCCTTGGAACACATTCTACAGCTTGCTACACTACTTCTTTAATTTGACACATATTCTTTTTTATGGAATAGGGAGAGAAACTCCGGTTATGAAATGTCAAATGCCTCCCCTTATATACTAGCTCTTTTCTTTTTTTCCTCTCCTTTTTTTTCCTCCTTCCTTTTTTTTTCCCCCATCTTTTATTTGTTTACCTTTGGTGCACGAGTAGAAATACTGTCTGTATTCTTGGAATCCCCATCTAGTTAGCGCATTTACTTCTCAGGATTAAACATTGCTGATGCTGGTGAATTTGATGTCCCAAAGACAAATAGGTTAAGGTTAAAAAAGAAATCTAATCCTATTCAAATCAGCAAGCTTCTTGTTTAAATTAAAAGGCTGTAACTAATTTGATTGATGGGTCCAAGTCATCTGTTAGCCTCCATGTTGGTGGCTCTGACTGATGAACCACCACCAATAGGCATCCGGAGGTAAAGGTTATCCGAAACACAACCACACAAAGGTAGCTGTGGTGCAAAAACTAACACGGGCAATGATGTAAGGAGGGATGATTAAAGAATAAGCAGATCTTAAATGTTCACAGGAGAGTGGTTTTTCATTATCTATAAAGGATAAAAATCTTCTTGAGGAGAAATAATTCTCCTTATTTTAAGCTTTATCGGAAACAGTTTCATGTCTCATTTAAATGATGGGGATTTTTAAAAAGAAAAATATAAAGGCAAATAGAACTGATGGCATATGGGAAAAGCTCATTTTGTGCACAACTACTGTGGATGGTTCCCAAGTAGTAAGTCTATAAACAGTTTGTTTGTGTTCTTTCTACCAGGAATTATGCTTCAAAAAGACAAACAAGGATTTAAAAATCAGTTTAAAATTAATAATAAAATCACTCCATACACGTCTCAGTGAAATAAGAGGAAACATTCTGAATAAAAATTCATGCACAGTCCAAATCTCTGCTCAGCTGGCTATTTTTTATGTTTCAATTTATTATTTTTTTTTTATTCCTGGCTCTAGTGATATATCTGAATACAACCGATCAAGTTTAAGCTATGAGGCTCTCATCTCTTTGCTTGATACACAAGGCTTATACAATTGCAAGAAATGAGATACAGTGCGATAACCAAATCATGACACAATGGACTGGAAATTTTAGATTAATAAACCTCTTTCGGAAGAGAACTAAATAACTTTTACAGTTTTATCTATGGCTATTTGTTTCTTTGAAGATTTATGGTCCTTGCAACAGATATGCATCTTATCTTTCACTCTTCAGATTAAAGGAAGATGATTTTAAAGAGGCTTCTGACTGGCATAATCTGGAATTGCAGATGATCTTCCTTTGAAAAAATGCTAAAAGTGAACTTGCAAGTCAAATGAGAATATCATTACATATGTCAAGGGGTCTGAGAAAAAAAAATCTGCATAGAGCTAAACAAGATCTAATCTTTATTATCACGACCCGGTGTCCTCAGGCAGCACTTTATCAGCCAGGTGCAATCCGTAATGCTTAACATGGAATTAAAACTTTCCATGCTGCTGCTGCTTTAATTGATTGATGCTAAAAGTTTAGAAACTAAAATCTAACCAGCTATTACAAAGCTCCTTTAACCAAGCCTTCTCCTTTGAAAGCGGGATCCTCAATTGAAACTGGCAGCCCACATTTTTAGGTTTCAAGCAGCTCTGTCATTCTAGGAGGAATGTGTCTGCCACTTCACACGATAGCTTGAGCTGAAAGACATGTACTTTGAATCAGAGAATCAATAGAACACTTAATGGACAATTAGGAGAACAGCTGTAGGACTGTCAAAGGCCCATCTGTACACAGCTCAAACAGCCTCCGCCTGGACAGGGCACGGCAAACACAGCTTACTGCCCCAGGGCACCCGCTCCCATTACAAAATCCCCCTTTCATTTCACATTTAATGTTAATATAGTAGTCTTTTTTCACTACAAATTTTAACACGTGTAGAAAATTATGGAAATTGCTCGGGCCATTTGTCAACTTATATCATGTGAATTGATCAATAAATTTCACCACTTTGTTGTTAATGTAGATAAATTTTGGCATTTAATTAAGCTACAGCGAAAATGTGGCCACTTTTAATTTCAGCAGATGCTACCTTTTCATCTGTAATACAAGAATACATTGGCAAATACAATCCAGTCGCTAAATATTTATAGACAACATGACAATTCCTAAAAGAGTTATCATCAATGATTTTGATTCTGAAACAATTAACATTGTTTAAAAGAGCTCATGTGGAAAGCTGAAATAAATTCTGAACAGCAGATTAAGTTAAGGCTACACAGATACATTGCATATATATAAAGCACATAAATCTACACATGTTATAAACACGTTTGCCCACACTGATTATCATAGGAATACTCTCTACAGCATATATGCGCACAAACATATGTAAATTCTGATAAACGGAGGTACAAATGTGCGTACATACATACATCTTTACAGATATCTCTATGATTTAGACCCGTGTAGTGATATTTATCTTTAGTGGAGCTGCTTTGCAAAAATTTAATGAGAGAGGTTGATCTCAGGAAGTAACATCACAGAAGGAAACATTTCATATATAAACAGTTTATGTAGAATAACTAAGCGTTCACAAAGGCATTGTAGTTTATAATAATAAATGTATTTAACTTCTTAAAATACCAAGTAAATTTCTAAACCACAATAATCAGGGATTAGTCTTTAAACTTCTGAGTATTTTTTAAGCACACACAGATTTGGCCAGACAATAAGAAACATAAATGAACATTTTAGGCTTTCTATATGGCCTTAGGGACCCCAAGATGAAATCCTGCCTCTGACAGCCAGAGGCCCTAGACACAGCACTCAGCAGCACGGCTTGACATGATAAACTGCTGTATCTCATCGGAGTGGGTAGGGGGAGGAGGTTGCCTGGTGGTGATCTTGCCAGTGCCTCTGGGGTAAGAAAAGCCTTGAAATCCCATCGCTGGTTTTTGCTATAATCCCCTTGACCGAGCAGGCTCCCACCCTGACCCGCAAATTTTGCTGAAGAACTTGCTTATCATTTAGAGGAGAACCGTGCTGGCAGCGTAAACTTGTGTACAGGAGAAACCACAGAACAGGGAAATCCGCGGTGGTAACACACCTAATCCTTATGAAGGACTCTTAGTAACTTGATGTGGACGTCAGGCGTGGACCTCACATCTTCCCACGCTCAGGCAATGAAACAGTCCTATATTCAAGCACCGGGCAGATGGGCAGCCATCCAGCATCCCATAGGTAAAATTCCTTTTGTTTGACTCCATTGTGAATTTCTCAGTTTTCACGGCTAGGTAAAATCATCTGACAATAAGCGGGGCGGGGGCGGGGGGAAGAAGGAAAAAAAGAGACAAAGAGACTCACTCAGACACACCGATCATTTTTAAAGTGGAGTTTCTGGTTTTGTGGATTTGTCACCACTGCAGCATGTTTTATTTTCAGGTTTCCAGAGAAACTGGTCAGCAGATTTCTTGAAGTTGTTGGGGAGCGCAGAGAAGAGGACTGGAATACTGTTCAAACTGCGACTAACTGGCTTTTAGCCGAGGATTTGCAATTCACACAGAGACAAGAGGGAATCCAAATGCAGTGACTGTGGTTTATGTATGGTATTTGAGCCACAGGGAAATATCTGGACAGTACAGAACATACTCAATAAATATGGAACATTCTAACCAAATCTTGAGTCATTGAAATTATCTCATTGGCCTTTCCTTTTAAACAGAAAGCATTGTCTCAGCTGACCAAGGCTTGTTTTGCATTTCACAGCAAAGGCATTTACTCCTCCTGGACTGGATAAACGCATGAGCTCATCAGTGCATGGCTGCGACTCCTGTTCCTGCTGGCACCACCAGGCAGCATCTCCTCCTGCCGAGAAGGAGCGCTGCTACAGAGGAGGTCTCACTGCGGCTCCTGCGATGTGCCACCCAGCCTACCTGCACACAGACGGGCTCTCCTGACGCGGCTACACTCCCAACACCCTCCTGTGCATATGTATGTAAAGAGCCTGTGCATATGTACGTACAAAAACTCACTTGTACGCAGGCACACACGTAAGGAGGAGAGCAGTTCCTGTGGAGGATGATCCAAAGAGAGATAGTGATGCGTCTCCGCAGCTTCAGGCCAGATGTTGTAACTTCTGTGGGACATGACACTGGTGAGGCCTGTCCAGATGGCACATGCAAGTTACTTTTTTATCTTTTTTGTGGCCTGGCATAATGGCGTGTTTCATGACAATTTTTTTTCCTGGTGAAATTAGAAGAATTTTGAAAGACTTCCCAGCTTAAAGGTCTAAAAAAATCTCATTGCCATCTGCTGCAGTTTACATTTCATGTGCAGCCATAGTGAATCAATGGTGGTACACACTGCTGAGCTGTTTCTCGCCCTTTCTCCCCATTTCTGTAGCAGAGGCAGTGAGCAGAATGTGACAGGACCATCCCAGCCAGCGGCGCAGCACCAAACCCCTCAACCCTGCCTTGGAAACTACAGCTCCTACGTCATGCAAGTCAGCCATGCCATAGTGTCTTCTTCAGTGAAGTGAAAAATGCTTGAGAGTTTGAGACAGCAGTGTTTGGTTCTCAGCCTGATGGCGTTGTAAGGAATATTTACGAAGTTTTTAATCGTGAAGACCTAAACTCTAGATGGGAGGGGATTACACTAGAATGAGCAACAAAAAAGGCTGCTAAATAATCTTTGTTTTTAAAAGATCTCAATAACAACAAATCCATTTGGCTGTTTCACCAGTAGAGCATTTTTGTGGGTGATCCCTATTTATCTGATTTATTAGAAATGCTCCATTGAGACACAAAGCATTTTTCTAATAAACCTAGAGGTTAGCACTATTGTTTTCAGTACAGCTGACCCTTGGATTTGCTGTAAAACCAGAATCATTAGAAATGCTCCATTGGTTATATTGGAGCATTTCTAATGAATCAGAGGGTCAGCTCTATTGAAATAATGTAAAATATCTAGATTCATGAGAAAAACTCCATTGAAATGCATGGAGCGTTTCTAATAAATCCCGATTTTAGTGGAGCTCAACCCTGAATCCATTAAAACGTTATGAAAAAATAGTTACTGAGCATGCACCTTAAGTACTTTTTTCTGTGTTAATCTCTCATTTATTTTAAAATGCGTTGTAAAAATAGCAAAAGGCATCAGTGAAAATTTGTTATTTAAAGTCTGCCGTTTCCTCTGCTTACATATGAGCAGAGAGCCACTGTTGCCACCAGGAAGACAGCCCCTGGTACCTCATAAGATGTGCTCGCCTCGCGTTGCGCTGGGGCAGCTTCCAGGAAGGGGGAACGCTCAGGCCCAGGGCTGGGAGCACATCACGCCGCAGCGGGGGCACGCACAGCCCTGCGCTGACTGCAGCCTCCCCGCCAGCAGGCGCGTACCAAATGGGGGTGAGCAGCTTGAGAGTTACAGAGCTTCAGGTTGCACCTTTCTGGAGAGGGACTGTTTGCCAAGAGCTCTCTTTTCTCAGTGTGGGACTTCACTGCAGGAGAGGTCCTAATTTTCTTCCCAGCCACTGAACAGAGACTGGAGCAACGCTGGTGTCAGTTCCCAGGAGAAAGCTTCCCGGGGCCCCACAGCAGGCTGTTCTCAGCACAGTCCCCTTGTTCAGAGATTGCTCTGAAGGGAAGGTCCAGTTCCTTAGCTGGATATCTAAATGCCAATTGTCTACAGCAGCTGAAGGCAGTTAAGGATCATAAGCAGCAGGTTCATAGGTATTCTCCTCCCAGAAATACATTGTTCCTGACTTCATAAAGGGCCAGCTCGCTAAGAATAAGAGAAATGCACGTATGATGGCCAGCAGGTCAGAAGTGTCTGGCTTGTGTATCCCTTTAAGGGAGCTGAGCCTGGAGTGTCTTATCCTTTACTGAATAATAGATGTAGAAGAGGATCTCTCTATGTTTGCAGGAAGGGGCATCTTAAGTAAAAGCCTCAGTACCAGATACAGGTGTCATGCACTTAAGGCACGTCTCCCAGGGATGAGTTGCCAGGTACCTTGAGGCTTCCACAGTTAACCACTGTAATTACTGATGGAGAGATTATGTTGTCCACACTTAAATCACAGCCTGCTTTCCCCTGCAAGTTAGATGTTTATTCTTAATTTACAGTCACAAGGCCAGCAATAGAATGAGATTTTTTGTATTACCGCCAAGTTGAATTGGCTTTTTCTACCATTTTTACTCTACAACACTATTCAAAACCTGTCGGACTTTCAGGTTTACTTTAAGGCAGATTCAACAGCTGTAATCTTCTAAGAGTGTGTGTCCTAAAGATGGGATGGGTTTGGCTCAATGCAATTTCAAACTTTGTTCTTGCCAAACAGCTAAATTACCCATCCATGGCAGGTGACATCTGTAACCTATTCGTCTATTCAACATTGTCAGCTTGATAACTCCCTGAAAACTGAGGCCTATGGTAATAAAAATTAGTTATTAATAGTAAAATGTTATGGGCCAGAACATGAAAAAACAAACAAGAAGTCTTTCTAATTTATTGTTTTACAACATAGCAAGAAGAAGTAAACATTGGCAAATTTATTTTAAGGGCACGCATGAGTCAGTCCCTCAGTGCCTCTCTTGACGGTCAAACCCTCCTCAGAGCAGAGTTGAAGCTAATTTTGTCAATTTTGCAGATGAACTTCACGTGAAAGTTGCTCTGGCAAGTTTTCATGATGGTGATGAAGATGATAATGCCCACTTCTCTCTTTTTTTCGCAGCTAGTGCTTTATTATTGCACCTCTTATCTTCCAGAATACTACTGCTGAAATGCAGCTGCTATAGACGTGGCGCTGCATGGCCCAGCCAGGTACAGCACTGGGGAAGAGTTTTGAGAAGGATTTGGCTCAGCGACCCTCTGACAACCCCCTGCTCTCAGGTAACACATCTCAAAAGCTCTGGAAACACAGGCAAAAGGGATGCTTGTGCTTAAGGGTTCAGCCAACAGACCCTGAGTGAGTGGCGTGGCGTTCAGTGTACCTGATGCAGTAGGTGAAGGAGCTGGGTTGATTGTGCCAGAATTGATTGGCCCAACGTTACTTAGGCTATTTTCTCCCTGGTGTTTATGATGACTGTCTGAAGGCAGGGTAAGAAGGCACCTGGAGGTTTGGGCATCACTACTCTGTAATCCATGGCGCTCTGTAGCTCAGCTCTCAGTTTCAAAGCAATTGGGAGACATTGTAAAAAGCTTGGGTTTAGTTCAAGGGCAAGTCACGTGCCACTGAAAAACAGCAAACCAGTTTTGGACAAAGGAGAATCTCCTCTATGCTGTGTAACACTGGAACCTCCAATACCTCATATTGGTTGTTAAGGGGCCATGACAGTAGCCTCACTGGGACAGTGAACAGCAGGGCTGTGAAGTCCTTGAGCAGCTTCTCACGTTTGCAGCTTTACAGCCTACCTTAAATGTATTTCAGAATAGTTTGCTTAAAATTAAGCACAGAAAGACAATACATTCATCACATTCCCTTTACAAGGCTGTTCAAGGAACTAGGCTTGTGTGTGTCGTAGCGTTTTATAGCAACGGTCTTTCTATAGGTCCCCATGCTTTCGGCAAATAACAGAGACGCTGGCTCGCCTCGCATGCAGACTAGGTTCTGTTTATTTTATGAATGCATACAGTCAGTGTATCTGCAGTTTGTCAACTTACGGTGCTGTTCGTTTAGCCGCTTTGTACCTATACACACGTATATACATAAAATGTATATGAAAAGTATATTAATGTAATTCTATCTCAACAGATTTAATTCTTAAATGCTACATATACTTGTTTAATCTCTCATTTTAGAAGTAGGAAAGGTTAGATTATAACATCAGGTTAGCTCTCTTTGAAGCAGGTAATAATTAAGTTGATTCACTGTTGCAATTACTGTCAAATCCCCCTTAATTACCACGGATTTTATAGCAGCTTCATTATACGTCTGCTGTAATGCATTGTGGCCCAAAGGAGAAGTGTTGCAGGAAATTCTGCATAGCATGTATAATTCTAACCTGCAGTTAAAGCTTCTAGTGAAAGCCTCTGCACTAAATTTATCTTTTTTTGACATTTTTCCCCCTATTATTTAAAGCAGTTGAACTGGAGTAACACCACTAAAATATACACCTAACTTCATAAGTGAAAATTGATCTCTTCACAGGTATTAGGAATAAAAATGGAGAAATGATAAAATTAGCAGTGAATTGTTCTTGGGAAGCTGCTCAGCGAAAATGAAGAACACTTCTGGTCTGGCGTCACGGGGGTAGAAAACTTCTGCCCCATCCTGCAAATCACATACCCCTGAACAACCTTTCCTTGCTTGAGTAGTCCCGCTGAATACAGCTTTTATGGTGGTAAGAATCTGACGGATAGGTCTGCTATACATCGGTATTTTCATCCATTGTGCATTTTATGTTTTATAAACTGGGTTAGACAAATGTAAGGCACATGCACAACCAATAGGTTTGGCGGGTTTTATTTCACCTGCATATTGAATATGCTGTTACAGTATATTAAAAACCTATTTGATGAAAATAGCAATTTGGACAATAATAACACCTATTTTATTATCAATCAGGCAAGAATTTTTAAAGCAACTCTTCTTCAGAACTGACCTTCCAACTAACTTTTGTAACAACGTAGCCTCGTGAAACTGCTGCTTTATGGCTCATGTGTCACTGCTTGTTTCCATTGGAAAAATCTTTACAAATCGGGGTCTGTAAATTGAGCCTGCAACAGTTCAAAACAGATAACTGAATAAAGTGTCCCATGGATTCTCTTGTAATGAAGGAATTTACTCCACAGAATATATTAGATGCAGAAAGGGCTTCAGTGTCAGTGACACTATTGGCAGCTGTGTTAACAGTTAAGGAGCTGGCTTTGTGCAGCAGTACAGTTATTAAATTTCTCCAGAGACCATGACTCATTAATCAAATATTCATACATCTCTGTAAATACACACTGAACAGAGAATACCCTCAGAGTTGAGCATCCCAGCACAAGTGCTCTTTCATGTAACACTGACAAAATCCTGAGAACATGCGGTCATGTTTTGCATTTCTAATGCTGTATGTACTCTTTAGTACCCCAATTCCTAAAAACAGAACACAAATGTTCTTACTGATCGCAAGTGTTACACAGTCACAATTAAAATTGCTTCACTATTGCTTCATACCATCTTTTTAAAAGTGAAGACAGTGAATCAATTCTTCTGTTCTTTGTTTACCATCAGACAAGTAACTTTTTCCCATACGGATGGAGAAACCCAAGGCCATGCTCCTATTAATACAAGAATTTGTATTAGCATGAAAACAACAAACCACTGGTTGAACTGTGAAGGCCAAAGAACTTCATATATTTGCAAAGACACGAGCTTGTTGTATTTAACAAATACTGTATTTTGTGTTTCCACACTGCCATAAAACGGCACATCTTCTCACCTGCTCCAGGGGAGGCACAAACACGTCTGAACTGAAGTTTTGACCTTGGTCAGGTTGAGATCACGGTTCAGAGCTGAAACATCTCTCTGTGATCAGCCAAAGCTCTTCTCTATAAGCTTTTGAAAAAAATCAATTTTCTGTTTGAACTCCCCATCCTAATGCATTCATATCTAGGACTTTGGTTTTGACTGTTGCAAGTTCTGATTTATAATTCTGATTCAGGCTTTCTGTGGGTTGAAGTAGTCAGATGCCTTTATATAGTGTTATTTGTAAATGGGGATTGTCATATTGCTGAATGTAGATTTTTAAAACCCTGTACTATTGTGCTTTGCTGAACTCAAGGGGACAAGGGGATGGAAGGGAACAACCTGAGTCTGCAAGTCCAACCCCCTGAAAACGTGGCCGGCACAAAATCCCAAATGATCTTGAAAAGAGAGGGGGGATTTACAGATAGATCCTGGAAAGAGGTGAGTCTCAGATTATGTTCCTTTATAGTTTTTAGAGGCTGGGATATAGAATTCACCCCTGGAGCCGGTCCCTAACTGCAGATTTTGAAGGGAAATTTGTAAACTTGCATAACATCCTTATGATCTGTAAGTAACTTGCAAGTGGCCCAGTTTAAGGATTGAACTCTGATCAGAAACGACTTCCTTTTTCAGTTCCCTTTCCAATAAATATGGATACTCTAGCTGAAGCACCTCCACAGTTCCTACCACAATCATTTCAGTGCATTTTAATTTTCTTTAACAAGGCTTGACATTTACATTTTAAAAAGAAAATCCTCTCCGATATTTAATTAGGGCACCGGTTGAGACAGGATGGCAATAACCTCCCACACTTCTTCTGCGTACGACAAAACCCGCACCACCTTGCTGCCCGAGTCAGCACGTGCCAATAAAGCAGTGGTGGGTATATCTGCTGTGTGCCATGCAGAAAGCAGCAGATCCCCCTTGCCTCTTGTCCACCTAAGTAGAGGGCCCCAGTCCTGGGCATTCTACGGATGATCCCACTACCCTGCGTGACCTTATCCACTGACCCAGCAAGCTGCTGGATGTAGATAAATACCTGAAACATTGACTTTAATAATGTTCCTTTGGGGCACAGATATTCACTGGCAGGATCAGAGCGTAGGAGAGGAGGAGATGGAAAATAAGAATAACGTGTGAATGCTGAGCAGAGAGCCCACAAAGCCTTGGTTTTAACACATGCCTAAACACCCACCAGAGCTAGGCGAAAACAGCAAGCATTTATTTGCGCATCTTCTTGCATAAATAAAACCCTGCTGATTTGCTTTGATGGCATTTACGACCACATTTATTCATAAACATTAGAGTGAGCAAGTTTTTATTTGCAGGAGCGTTCATAGAAAACAAAAGCGTCGTGAATTCTGGTGTGAATAAATACCGGAGAGCTCTCACATGAGAAGGGCTTCTGCAGTCATTAAGTAAAGCTCTTTTTACTATTCATTCCGTGAATTCAAACAATTACAGCTGCCCGTGAACTGCTTACAAACAGGGAAGGGAACTGTTTATAAAGCTCAGTTCATCCAATTAGGCAACAGAAACCATCTCTTGGAGATACCAATCGTAGGGTCAAACGATGATTACTCAGGGCTCAATCCTGACTCCCTTGAACGCCTCTTTACACCTTTTTATCAATGCAAATAAGTCACCAGCATTTTAAGACCCTTTGACATAATGTTGGCATGCCCTAACCAAGGCGGTGGGAGGCTGTAACACCTTTGTGCTGCCAAAAGGCAGCTATAGGCTAACGGAGGCTCCAGCCGTAGGGATCGCATATGGAGCATGAGGCTGAAATACTGCTGTGTGTTATACCTGCCTGTGCTCTGCAGCCTTCCGCGCAGGGCTGGGGAAATGCGCTCCATGCACTGGGAAGAAGAAATGCATCCATACTCCTGTAGTAATCAGCTGCAGGCTGGTAAAGGACCGTAAAGTAACCCGGTGTATTCTGCCCTCTTGGAGGCTCCCGGTAGCATGAGACGAGCCGGTGCTCCAGCCTCCCCGAAAAGCCATACCACCTTGGATGGAATTATTGCATAAACAGAAAGCGGGGCGGGCTGGGTTTCAAATACGCTGCTTATATTCCTTTGTGGTATTATTGACCTTTCATAACTCACTGATGGTTGCTTTTCATTCCATCATTCCAGCTAAGAGATTGTCAATAACTCTGGAAATAAATCAGGTCTCCAGAGTGAGTCCATTTTCTTACTGTAATTAATGGCAAACAGGAGATCCCTTCCCTGCCTCCCCAAGAGCCCCGTGGTGTCCTTCTGGCTGCCTCGTGCATAACGGAACTGCTCGCCTGCTTCTCATTACCAACGCTTCTGGGTTTGGAGGGGTAAGTTAAAGAAAAAAACCAAACGAAACAAAACGCAAAAGACTTCCTTACAGTAAAAACCTTGTAAGCCAAGGGCAGACCCCAAGACTGGGGCCTGTTATTGCAGCTCTAGCACAGCCGGGCAGTGGCAGAGTCTGCCCGTGGCCACCACACAGCCAGGCAGAGCTCAGGGGAGGAGGGGGACTCCCTCTGTCACATCCGCACTCCCTATTTTCCAACTGCATTTTCTTGCCGAGTGCAGATAAATGAACCTGGTGTTTAAGTGCCAGTTCATGTACATAGACCAACCACTTGTTTGCTGTTACTGCTTTAAGGAGCGTGTCACCATGCTAAATGTCAATCAGGTGTATTTGCCACATCATTTTAAAAATGCAAGGTCATGTATTCTCCCCTGGGAGCCAGTGAACTCGCCACGAACAGGTCCAGGCTCACACGGTCTTGCCTTGTTCGGGAACCAGGGAGGAGCAGGTTTTGTTCTGAACGTGAAGCCAGGGTTGGCTTTGAAAATCAGGCGAGGGGATGCATCGCATCACCTCAACAGCAGTTGCCATCACACCAGTGAGGAAATACAGCAGCTGCCTTCATGTAGTTCTTCCAGTTAGCTACTCACATTCTTATCGTTTAGTGGTGTCTCATTAATACTGTGGCAAAAACGTAACTGTCAAGGGGGACGTGCGTGGTGGACTCCCACCTAGCTGTGCTCAGGAGCAGAGCTGCTTGGAGACCTTCAAGTAGCAAATTAGGTTGGCCTCAGTTTTACAGCTCTGCTGAAGCACGGGGGACTGGCAAGAGGGAAAACAAGTCTTTAAAGAAAGGCATCACAAAGAAGCAGTTCTGCTGGTAGCCACAGATGGGCACTAACTTAGTAACAGTGTTGAGTATCTTTCCCTTGCTAGACTTCTGGAAGTTAGTCTACAATTCTCCGGGCTTGGTTTCCCTCTGAGATCAGTTGTCTCTACCAACCTTAGTAAATAACCCCCTCTCCTAAACAGCCACTTTTCTGTTTCATGAATCGGCTTGTTCCCCGTGGAGTTAAACCAGCGCACCAGGTTTCTCCACCAGTCACACGGGTAAGTCCTTTACCTCATACCACGCGGGCTGCCCGAGCTCCCAGTCCCAGCTGCAACGCTGCTTGGGGAGGGACCAACACCAACACCAACACCTCCACCAGCAGTTCTGGGTGTGGTGGGGTTTTGGTCGCTGGTCAGGTAGAGGAAAGTCAAAGATGACCCTGAGCTCTCACATGAGTTCAAAAAATGAGGCCAATACCTTTGGTAGAAGGGGAAGGCAGAGTCCCAGCTCATCATTTAGAGTCTGGAGGTTGTGGCAAGCTAATATTAGATATTATAAACACACAAAGAAATGATCCTTCTGAGGAAAAAAGAAACGGCAGAAAATAAAAAAAGAAAAGGTTATTAGGCGATTGAACGCTCAGACTTTGAAAAAAGCCACTATTTGCCACCTTCTGGGGTCCATGCAGTCTGGTTCCGTCAGGCAAGCGAGTGATCAGCCAGTGATTTGTGGAAGTCCTTTAAGAAAATAGGCCACTGCTGGGTGTGTGAGTAACTAATGCTCATTTGGTTTGTGTTTGAAGGCAGCAGCGGCAACAGTGATGACACAAATTAATTGCACAGTTTTCAGGAGATAATGCAGACGAGGTAAAGAGAATTACTATGCGATTAACATAGTTTCCAATTAAAGTCCCCTGCAGTTACTGAAAAACATTAATTTCTAGTAACTTGGTAATTTAACTTGTGTCACCACTGTACACAAGTGCACCAGGGCAAAGTATGGGCTGCTCTATGCTTCAGCCTTGTATGAAAAACATGAAAAAAAATATCTCAATATATCTCAAAAAATATCTCAAATAGCCATTAGTTTTTAACAACCGTTTGTAGCAGGCTTCAAATAAAGCACCACTGTGGTAACTAAAAGATTTGCTCACAGATTAAAGGACCAAAACCCAGGTGCTGTTCTAGCACCGAAGTTTTTCTTGCTCTTAGTCAAATAAGGAAAAAAAATCCACTATGTAAATAAACTCAGCAAAGGTGTTTCAGCCATTATGGTTCTTTATCAACAAGTCACAAAAAGACTGAGACGAATCAAACTCTTTCGCCCATCCAGAGAAGTTTGCTGTTGGGATGGCAGAACTACATTTTTAACACTTACATACTGTAGCTCTTCTATTTCCCTTAGACCATTTCTATTACAAGAGTGCCAAACCAAAGGTCTTTTGAAGAGCAGCTCATTTCGGGGGACACAGCTAGCTTAGGTGGGTACGTGCGCATGGGATTTTCTGTGGTACCTGACCTTCAGCCAGGGCAGTTCAGGAAGAAGGAAAATTCATCCTTTAGTTCCCATCTCAGATAAAGCTCGAAGTGTCCTCAAAGCAGGACACTGCTGTCCCGCAGCGGGACGGAGCAGCCCGTGATGTACTTGTGAGCGTGCAGCAGACCAAGAGGTACAAAAGCTAAGAGGTGGAAACCTCGCAGAATTATCAGGCCTGAGCAGTTTTGGTTTAGTCCGATAACAAAATGCAATCAGCAAGTAGCGTCATTACTGTTTTTATCACGTGCATTTCCAGAACATCCGTCTGTTCTCCCGCTGCCTGTTCCAAACCGTCAGTGTACCTGGTGAGCCCCATGGGAAGAGTCGTTCCTTTGATGTCTTCCCGATTGCCAAGCTTCTTCCCAGCTGACAGCTGCAGTGGGGTAGGGTGGATAAAGTCTTTCAAAACATATGTGGGTCTTCGTCTGTATGGCTTGAGACATATATCAATGTTGTACAGTAACTTTCATTAAAAGAAATAAAATTGGGGAAAAAATGGGAAAAAAGAAACATAATTGGGGAAAAAGGTCCACTGTCCAGCTATATATTTTTGTTAGTTTCACATAATTCAGGACCACTTTCATCTTCATTACAAATATCACCCACTCCTGCGCATTAAAGCCTCTGAAGCTTATTACATTTTATTATTACTACAACAACAGAAGCTGTACATGGAAAAGACGTTACTGATTCAGCTAATCCGCTGAACGCAGGTTGTGTTTTACTGTGCATTTGTTAGCCTTTGGGCCAGTCTGGTTTTTAACCACTGTACTGGGTAAGACTTTGCACAGTTCTGGGCGAGACTATCAGCCAGCCCTGTATTCCCCTGCAGGAAGCTTTTCCGTGAGCATCTTCCCCTTGCCCAAAGACGTCTGTCCTTTCACCATTCCCTCAAACTCCTCTCCCCCTCACCAGTGCACACCCCGTCGTAAACTGCAGCGCTTCCCTCCCTCCCTAACCGCGCTCTTCAGCCACAGAGCAGCAAAGCCACAGAGCTACAAGTTAATCTTCCTTAAATCCGTCCCCGCGGGCTCCTGATCATTGTCCCTGTTCTTCTGTGCGCTTTAATTAGTTAATGCCTTCCTCGTGGAAAGGTAAGCAGAAAGGAGAGCATCAGTGAAACCAGATTATACCAATTATATCCCCCTGCTCTGTGACAGAAGCTTTTAACGCTGCAGTGTAGGATTGCATTTTTTTTTTTTTAATGTGAAAGCAAAGTACAACTTCATGTTTAATTTCCTGCCCGCTGCTACCCAAAGGAACCACTCAACGGTTTTGCATTATTTTTGCTAAAGCTACATTAACTTGTGCTTCGCTAAACAGGAATCTTCTATTTTCTAGCTCTCACTGACATCCACAATTCTCCTCATTTTGACATCTAAATTCCATAAATATGTTGTTTACTCCCTCTTCTGGGCTATTAATGAAAAATATTAAGCAAGATCAAGCCAAACACTCTCACATACATGCAGCATCTAAAAGTAATATTATGCCAATTATTAGTAGGATTCAACAGTGCAGAAGTTACTAATTTAGATAAATGATGTGTGGGTTGGTGGTTTTTTTTCCTGAAAACAAGTGAACGCAATCTCATTTTGGCTTTTTGGAATATTAACTCAATTAACACATGCAAATGCACACGCCAGCCCTGACACATACACGTACTTGATCTAGTTCTGCCTGAAATGTATCTATTAGTCACTTCTTTCTCATAAAAGGGAAAAAGGTGCTTTAATGAATACACGTGATGCTTATTATTTGGATCGGCAACATTTGTGCCTCCTGTGCCTCAACGGCACTTAGAATAGGTTAACATTTGGTTTATAACACAACAATAAAATTTGCCTTTATTGCAGATAAACAGAGTATTCACACCTTACAATATTGTTTTAGATGCAGGATTATATTCACTCTTAGTCAATCTAATATTAATATAAAAGGCACATGCATTTAACGTTTTCACACCTTTTTTATTTTCCAAGCAGTGTTAATATGTATTTTTAAATATTGCATTTTACTTTGTTAAAACATGAAACTATTTATGTACATTTGTTTGCAATCTGAGAACACACACCATCAAGTAATCATTTGTACAGTAATAACATGTATCAAAACAAAACAAAACAAAAAAATCACAGCCCAAAATTTTTACCATCCACTCCCCCATTTGCTTTGATTGAAAAGCTGCGCTAACAGGAGGGAAACCTCAACATTATACTAGTTGAAACAGGAAACAAACACCGCTCTCTTCTAATAATTGTCTTTAGCTGCTTTGATTGGTTGCAGTTAATATTAATAGTATAACCTTTAAAAATTGTGGGGAAAGGTAATACTTTATCTTCACTCCTCGTATTAAGGCTCCAAAGCAAGCTTAATGAGAAACCATTATAAAATCATACTGCTAAATAGTATCTTAACTCACAATTCAGCCTATATAATTATATCAGTATTGCAACTGACAATTACTACTGATATATCAAACTTACCTTTCTTACACTGTGCTGCTCAGGATGCGTGTCACGATTACAGCATGAACTATTATTTGGGCTTACGCAGCGAGACAGACGAGAGATCTACCCTTACCAACATGAACACAGAACTCAAATTTTGCTTACAAACAGAAATAACATGGTCTCAAAACCTACGGATATGCGCCCGCAACATAAAACCCACGTGCGTCTAGCAGCCTCTGCTCAGGGTTTGTCCTGGACTGACACGAGATTAGGGTGACGAGTTTGGCTGTAGGGACTGGCCAAGCTTTTTAAGAGGGCAAGACCAGGCCATAGGCACACCGCAGCACACCTGGCTCTAAACAATGCCTTCTGTCTTCACTGGCACAACAAACTCATCCAACTAGGAGTAACCAAAAATAATTAGCAAGTGCGTTTACCAATGACATTTTAAAGACTATGAACATATAAAACATTATAATCTCTATGAAAATAGACCAATTTCAGCACAGGCTTGCCTTTCGAGGGGAGGGGGGACACATACATTCTTTATTTTTTATTTTTTAAAAGGCAAGTGTTCTCCTGGACAGCTGCCAATAATCCTGTGTAAAATGTCCTTAAAGCAAGACAAACTCCTCCGTACTATATCTTTTTAATCTTTTCTTTTCATCCTCAGAAAAAAGGTTGTTTTCTTCATGGAGCGGACTGGAAGCAAAGTCATAGTCTCTGGAATGACCCTTCACAAAAGTAAACAAGGGATATTTCTCCTTAGATGAAGATTTCAGCATCTACAATGTAAAACACATACCCGGTAAAACGTTAATAGGAAATGAAGAAATACAGTAAGTAGTGATATTTATCTGACAGTGACTGCAAAGTAAAAAAAATGCATTTTTTATTTTTATTATCATCATATTAAAACAAAAGCTTTGCACAATCTAAACATCCCCTCCTCCCGTTAGACAAACATTTACTTCCATTTCTTCTTCAGGTAGCTGCTGATTTGATGCCTAACCCTGCCTCTCGTTCCGTACGGATCACCTCTACCTGCTGTTTGTTTCACTGCAGCTGGAGCTCTCGTAGGAAGATAAAATACTCGACAAAATAGTTAATGGCCGTAACGTTCTCCTCAAACACAGGTACGAATTCTGCAGCAACTAAGCATCTCAGAGAGGTATTTTTATTGTAGAATCAGCGTCTACAGTAATCAATGTTTTTATTAAAAGTTTAAACACATACACCTATGTAAATAAGCCAGTCAAGAGCACATGGCTACAACCAGATTGATGACAGTAACAGGCTGTGGTAACCAGGGTGCCAAAAATCTACATTTATAAATAAGAAAACCGAGCATGTAGAAGGCAGGTGGCGGGGAATGATAAATACTAAAACAGATCAGCAAAATACCTTTAATAGCAGATAAAAGTCATCCAAATACTGAAAGACATTTCAGCCTTTCAGGCTGTTTCAGACACTTAATTGTTCACTGATTTGGGTTTTTTAATTATTTTTTTAACGTCTTACCTGCTTTGAAAAATCAGCACAGTGATGCAGTGACATGCAGAACTACATTAGCCTAGAGGTACACACTATGTGGAACTAAAATCACTACACCTGATTTCATGAGAACAATTAATCTAAAACAGTAAAAAACCCTACATAGATCTTTAAACAGTAAGAAAAAAGGACAGCTGGGGCAGGGGGGTGTTTAAAAAAAATAAATCAATCACACTCACAGTAAAATCCTTGATTTTTACTGTGGTCTGAAATTTTCCACTTTATTGTAGTCTATTTTAATTGCATTTGGCTATTGTAATGTGAAACTGGGTAAAAAAGCAAGGAGATACAGGAGAGACATGCACACAGTAATAAGCAAAAGCAAAAGAAGAGCAGCAAATGAGCATTAGGAAGAAAAAAAGTTTGTAAGATGTACAAAGGCTTTGTTTCTTGAGAAGACTAGATAATTGGATGCAAACCCTTTCATCTCTAGGGGCTGAATACAAGCGGGCTTAGTCGGAACAGAAATTGAGAGCCACACGAAGGCTGTTCGCTGGTCTGTGAAGTGGACGGGTGGACTAAGGCCAGCTCCTAATTGCAAGTTTGCAACAGAACACTCATCACTGCATCCCAGGGAAGGCACGGCGACTGAACAACCACTGCACCTTTAAAGGTGGTCCCTCCAAATCGGGACAGAAATACACCCGCAGTTCCACTGCCCTTGTCCGTGTTCAACCCTCCCCAAAACCTCCTTCTCTGCAGGCAGGTGTAATACCTCTCACTGGGCACTACGGGAGGTGATGAAATGCAGAATGTAAACGGGGCAGACAGGGAAGTGCCTAAACAAGAGTCGAGTGGAACTTGGTTAAGATTACTGCAATTATTATCAGGCTATATCGCACTCAGCGATCACAGATAATTTGAAACTCTAAAGAACTTGCGAGTTCTTTGGATACCACCGTGATGATTTCTCCAGAGAAGTTGACCGATAAACATCACTATTTTTTAGTATTTCAGTGTTAGACTTAGACTGCTACTGTTGTCGCTGCAACAATTAATTCTTTGTGCTGAACTGCATCCAAGTTCAACGCTCAATCAGTCCAGTTCTTCAGAGAACTTTTCATTTCTGCTGAGAACCTGGGCTCCAAACACGCAAATGCAGTTGTAGCCCAACTGGAGTATTTATTTGCTGTCATGGGTTTCGACAGGGAAACAATTCACTGCATTAGCAGAAAGACAAGCCTACTACCAGTAAAACAGCAACGTAAAGTAGCAGCAGAGGCTGCGGCCTGGAAAAGGCAGAGCCGTCCCAGGTGCCGAGCAAGGCCAGGGCTTCTTGCGGACCTCTTGGATCTGCCACATGGCGTTGAGAAGCCCAACAGGAACTGCGGTGCCTGCTCGGTATTTGTGCTGGAAAGTGCAAAACAGAAGTAAGACTACAGCCAGTCAGTAAATCCATCCTTCTCAGTCCTTCTCCTTAATCTATCAGCTATTTAATTCCAGGTATTGTTAAACTACTTAACGATAGCTGCCTACCTAGCAAGTACAGAAACCAAGGGTAACTTGAATGTGATTTGGACAGAGTTTCAACAATCGCTCTATTTGGGGCTGTGATTTCAATGCCCTAATTTCTCTATCACTCAATATATGGCTCATAAGGTTTATCCTCAAGTAATAAAAGCTAAATCTTTTCTCCCACCTCCTCCTGCCCAGAAAGGAAGCTAGAACCTGAATGTTTTAGTCTAGGCTACATAGGGCACACGGGGAGTACACTGCACTTTATAGTTCAAGAGTTATTGCACTCAAATTGCAAACAAAGGGAAAAATAAGGGAAGAGCAGGAAAAAACAATGGATGTGAAGGAAAGACTGAAAGATCATAGAATGTTTCTCACATTGTATTTGTATCCAAACCTTCCTCTATTTTCAAACTTACTGTGCCTGAAATACATTTATTTAAAATAATGTTATTAATATTGAAAGAACTACTATCTAAAGTGCCAGGATAATAGCTCCAAGACTTAGATCAGCCATGAGCATTTTCACAACATATGTTCAGAAAAAGAAATGTACTTAATCCCAAACTTGAAAGAAAAAAAAGGAGGAAAAAAGAGGAAGAGAACTTCCAGTGCAACCGATTTTGTAATTAGATTTTTTTTTTTTAAACAATGTTACTACATTCTTTCTTATACACAACAGAACAGGAAAACATGATAGAATGAAAGTGTCACTATTTAAACTTTCCATATATCTGTTGCTTAAGGACTTCCACTTATTTAAATCTATTTTCTACCTCTGTGTAAAAATCAAAGAAAACTTCAGTATCAATCAACATCTACTAAAGATTATATACAGTATTAAGTTTAAAATCTTTTTTTTTTTTTTTGCTATAATTCTAATGCCACTTAGCAGGACATTCAGAATGCTGTGCAAACGCTCTTTGTGCTGTTGGGATAACTATTGTGGTTAAAATATTAGTATTGCGACCACCTTCTGCTGCATCCTTTCATAGTCTTTTTTTTTTAAAAAAAAAAATAATCACAAAACACAGTTATTTGCTACCACTGTTAATGCAACATATTCATAAAGCTGTACTTCATGCACTCACATGCTGTAATAAGCAAGGAAAATAAGTCAATTATATTTGGACCTAAATGAACCTATACCGGTGTTTTTCCGAGTGGAAGGATGTGACAAGACAGATTTGCTGGGCGATACCTGTTCTGTAGTCTTCAAAACATTGTTACCAAATCATAAACACGCTGCTTTACATTGAAATGCCATCAGAAAAAGCACTGAAAAATAATACACTATTTTGGCTTGCTCAGATTCTTCCACTGCCACCCCCTGTCTGCCGAGGGCCCACCGCCTTTCGGCATTCCCGCCGGGCAGGGGGCAGTCCCGGCGCTCGGAGCGCCGCAGCAATATTCCCATTTCACGAGTGCCACCTCGTGGGCCCGCCTGTGCCAGCTCGGCCGCCCAGCTTCTCCCCAGCTTCTCCCTATAGGTAAAATCGGATAAAACGAAACACAATCTCGATTTCTCATGATTATAAAAGCAGCAATAAACATCAAGAAGAGAATGATGTCTATTTAGAAGAGCAAAGCGGATTCTCTCCCCTTACCCATACAAAGTACACACATGCTGCTCTGGCTGAGGAGTCGATTTGGTGACTTCGATGCCTACCTTCGTTATTTCTTCAGAAGCCTTCTCAAAGTCCTGCACAGTTCTACAATAAAATCCTATTGTGCAGCTCGGATCCATTTTTTTGAATGACATCTTTTTGGGAGAAGGACAGTGGAATGACTGCAAGTTTCAAGATTAAAAAACATGAAATATATGGTTAAGGTTGAGAATGGTACAGACCAATGCATTTACTTTTTTCCCCACTAACAGCTTTACCGTACAATGCCCTGTATCACTTGAATTAAAACCCAGCACACACTTCTGAAGTTCTCTCTTCCAACCCCCCCAACCCCGAAATGTTCAAGTAATTCCACTCTTCTCCCCATGTATAAAACCTCCTGCTGTTTACGCTGTATTCCCCAAACTTGCACACACCACCACGCTAGTTTGAAATCTGTCAAAGGTCTGCTGCTCCGAGCAGTACTTTATGAATATTCCCAAGGCAGAGGAGGTGAATGCTCTTCTGCAAATTGAATTTGTAACAGCTTTTGCACTATCTTACAATTACTGCTTTACTACCACCTCCCATTGCCCCTTTCCCTCCCCCAACCTCTATAAAAGAGACATAATGGAATAAACCAACCTCATGCATTTTCCTTCAGTAAATGAAATGGGTTAAAAACCCCACAAAAACCACAAACGCAAAGGTATATTACAATAATCCACAAGTAGGAAAAAAACAAACAACATGCCCTGCTTTATAAATGGTTTTTTCCTAACGTGAAATCTCTTTTCATGACAGATGATGCTGTGACAGTGCTGTGAACCGATACTATCAGCAGCCGTGCTATAAGAAAAAACAAACAAATACAAAAACCTCTTCCCCGCACTCCTCATTCACAGATTATGAGAGAAAAGGTAAGTATATGCTATCTACCCTCATTATGTGTTTATTTATTACAGGAACTGGAGTTCTGGTGAAGCTCATTGTCTAATAACTGAAATTATTTCGTCACCACTGACTGTCTCTCAAAGGTAGTCCTCTTTATTCCGCTTCTAACATGCAGAACTACCCCGTCATCCGACCTCTATTAAATCACTAGTGACCCTGCTACAGCTGCTCAGTAACAACTGCGAACACACTGCGTCTGCACCGCGCTGCAACAGGGATAGCGCGGTACTAAAACACAGATTTTGTTTTTCATGAACTTCCCCCAGTGATCGATATTCTCCAGCGAATACTCTGTGCTACTCCGTTTCACGTTTACATGTAAGCTGTACACAGCTCACAGCTCCTCTGGCGCAGCGCCGGCCAGCACAGGACCAGGACAGCTTACCAACACAACCGAACACCAGGACGGAGCCACGCAGGTGATTTCTTACCAACACCAGTGCGTTCCTCTGTAAAGGATAACTCACAACTGCTACAATAGAATTTGACTACAGCAACAGCAGCCCCTGACAGCTAACATCAAGCAATCTGGATACTAGAAACCCTTTTTATCTTTTATTTTAAATCTTTTTTTTTTTTTGCCAGTCAGAAAAGTCAATCTACAGAAGACGACGGTGCGTTACCTAATCTGAGAGTATCTGTCAGTTTAATAGTTTTACATATTGAAGTATATTGTTCTTTACTTGTGATTACAAACCTAAGAGAAGTATTTCTATTAAAGCTCTGCTAGAAAATACAAGCAAAGATGAGAAGTTCTATCCCTACAAGATTGATTTTAATCACTGTTTTTTCTCCTA
This sequence comes from Charadrius vociferus, assembly GCF_000708025.1. Taxonomy (NCBI): domain Eukaryota; kingdom Metazoa; phylum Chordata; class Aves; order Charadriiformes; family Charadriidae; genus Charadrius; species Charadrius vociferus. Next base: position 3,469,806 of record NW_009648149.1, read on the forward strand.
ATTCTGGTCAAATTTTATATGCAGAAATTCTATTGAGAACATTCATTCCTAAGTCATCAAATACAGACATCGAACGCTGCCTCACCTACCACATTTCGGCAACAACACTGTAACTACGGTTGTGCTGTGCTGTTCAGGGCAGGAGTCTTAATGCTACACAAATCACTGTACAACAAAGAGAAGTGGGTAGGCATTTTTTTTCCCCACTCCTCCAAACAAATGGATTCTGGAAGCCAATACAGAGTGGATTGATTTCCAACTTATTCTGGACAATTTGTCAATTTTGAAAATACTCCCTACAGATAAATCTAACAAGCAACTATCCACACTAAGAAAGCAATTTCTGTTTACTTTTGACATTTCTGGACAAAGATATAATACTATTAAATGCGCTAAGCATTAAATTGCAATATATTTTCCGTCTGCAGAAAAGCATTAGGATGCGATCAAGCCAAGCTGGCAGCTCGCGTACCTTCAAAATACATTTTAAAACCTTATTATTATTTGGAAATTCATATTAATGCCAGCCTGCAGCACAATCCGGAGGATTAGTCATGGGAACAGAAACCAAAAAGCTGTGTATTTTTTGTAGCTTGCCCACTGAGCTACAGTGTGACCTTAAGGAAGTCACTTCAGCTCTGCTTCTTTGTGCTCTTCCTATCTTTTGTCTGGCTTACCCAATTAAACTGTAAAATCTTCAGAGAAGGCACTGTATTTTACTACGGTTATTAGCATAAAGGGGCGAGGATCTTGGTTATAATCTCTGGCCACTGCCACAACACAAATAGGTAGAGCTGGGACTCACCAACTCTTCTTCAAAATATCTCAATGGAGTAAATCTAAAGGCATCTCTAAAAATAAAGTTTCTGTCTAGACTATTTTTTTATATATTTTGCTGCTATGTTCTTTTTTTTTAATTCAGAACCCTCTCATTTTCTAGAGAATCTTATACTCCTACATTATATGTCATGCTAATTAAAGCATCTTGTTAAGCATAAACACTGAAAAAAATGTCGTGTTTGCTTTAAGTTGGCCCTAGAATTTAATGTTAGCACTGTATAAGCCCTTTGATATATATAAGCACTTTTCCTAAATAGTACTTGATGGTACTTTGATTAAGGTATTGTGATCAGCTTCAATGTATGTTAACAAATTTTTCTTTTCATGGTAATAATAGACAGGACCATTGCAGTTCACTGCTCGCAGTTTAAGTTAACTCTTGGATGCTATACAAAACGGAAGCCATGAGGATATCTAACTTCCTTACACACCATTTAACTTACGTTCTAAGGGTAAACAGTCAATATAAGACCACCTACTCAATTCCACAGGTGAGAGTTTTGAGAGCTGCGTATGACTCGCTTCCACTGGTTACAGGACTTTACTGCAAAACTAAGAATTCTACATTAAGTAACTAGTATTTCAGGGGTGACGGAGATAAACCCATATTCCTCTTCCTTATTTAAACGCAGTGTGTGTTTTCTGAAGCTGTGTTTCCATGTTTAGGAGTACTTAACTTCACAGAACACAATGGCATGAGGAACCTCTACAAATGACCAACTCTGTTCTAGAGCAGTCGATGCTGTCCTAAGCAGCGAATGCACCTAGACGGTGTTTCTACACTGACTGAAGAGTTGCTCCAAGGAGGCTGCATGTTCACGTGGAAGTTGGAGACAAGATCAGGAAGGAGAGTTTGTATGGATGGCACCGAGTACTTCTACTGTGAGTACTGTGGTATTGAACACTTACTTCTGCCACTGATAGTGTTTTCCCATGGTACCTGTAAATTGAGTTCTTTAATAACCTCCTTTAGCTCTATCTATTTTCAATGCAAGTTATTTGGCAAGAGGTTAAAGAAAAGGGAAAACACTACTGTAAACAAAACAAACCTGATTTTTAAGACCTAGGCGTAGCCTGAAAGTTGCATTCACTACATCTAGATGCACTCGGAAAGTCATGGCTTAGAAAGGGGTCGGGGGGAAAGAAAGAACGAACAAACACAGCACCTACACTTTCAGACCTGTCAGTTTCCTGGAAACCACTATTCCATAAAAGTAGCTTGACTAAAAATAATAATAAAACTTGTTAAAAGAAACAGTTCAGAAGACTTGAGTAAAATTCATCTAGTCAACCACAAACTTCACTGATTATCTTCACACAAGTGGAAATTTTTGAGGCTGATTCAGAAATGACCTGCAAAGTTGTTAGGAGCAAAAGTTACATTTAAAATGATAACCACCTATTCCAGTATAGAAACATTGCGCACTCCTGGATAAAGAAGCAGCAGGTAAACCTATAGGAACTCTGGTTCCAACCTGACAACAGGCTCCTGCTATTGAATACTACAGTAATTCTCTCCATGATGTTAATTGCAACTTGAATTTAAAATAAAAGGAAAATGACCAAAAAGACAAACTAACAAAACCAAATCCAAATAACTCAGGTTTAAGTACTCCAAATATTGTCTATTTTCTTTGAAGGAAAAATACTTAAATGAAGTGATCATCTATTTTTGAGGTTTTCTGTCATTAAAAAGAAATAGATGAAGATTAATGAAGTAAAAATTAAAACCCCATATTGAGTTTTTAACCTCTGGTCATTTTTGTTGATTATAGTCCTATAAAGAAGGGCAGAACTTTGATAAATAACATGTAACTGTAAACCCATAAAGCTGCAGCTAGCTAGAACATCTCTAAATAATTAGTGTTTGATTCATATGGGAAGAAAACAGTGCCAGGTCTATATCCATACTACCTCAAGAGGGAAATCCTTTATGCTGACATCTACAAAAGATTGGCAGTAATGAGGATCCATGTAAATCAAACTGTCATCTACAAGGACAAAACAGAAGACAAGTAATTCAAAAAACACCTTATTATTACACTGCTTACAATCCAATTTCTATGCAGAACAGCTGAAAAAAAAAAAGCCAGTAAGGAACTGCTTGCCAGGCTGATATTCATTGACTGAAGCATAGGTTTTTGCAGGACAGATTAACTTTTGCATAATCAAATATGCTTGTATAAGCAGAATTTTTATAAAGTGATGAGACTGTCATTTAATTTTTGGTGATAAAATTACTTTTACAAACACACAATTATATTCTGGAGTTTGCATATGAAAAATGTATTGTGCTACTTCATCCTGACAGGAAGAATATATTGCTTGTCATTTAAGCATCAACTAACACCACTTAAACTAGTAAAAAGTAAATACGTAAATAAGAACTGCCAGATAGTAACAGCAAACGCTCCTGAAGTTTGGTGAAACAGATAAATTATGCCTTGTTTATGCAACAACGGAAATTAAATGTACATTTTACAGAATCCAATTACTATATGGGGTAAATGACAAATGACTGGACTTTGGTAGATATGATGAATTAATAAGGTACTCATTTTGCTATTTTAATCATGCTATTTCCCACTGGTTTGATATTAACTTCCTAACTCTTAAAGAAAAATATTGAAGAGACATAACATATTAAAACACTAACCTTGAAATCCGGCAAAGTAATACGACTGCTTGGGTTTGCCACCAATAATACCAATACAATACTCAAGGCTTAAGATTCCCTATAAGCAGAACAGTAAATAATTAGGACAGTGTTAAAACACATTAAAATCTTTGCTCTTTCTCTACTGTTTTTAGGCGAGTAACTTTGTTTTCTTGGGGTTTTGTGTGTGTTTTTTTTTTTTTTAAAGACTGACTTCATGATTTTCTGGGGCTTAACTCAATTGTTAGAAGCTTACAACTGGCCAAAGTGAAAACATACCACCAGATATTCCAGAGAAAGTCCTCCCTTTCCATGAGATGCTCATACATTGAGAGAACCGTCAGTGTCATTTTCAGGGAGGAGACAAAATGTAATGTCATACAAGTTCAGCACTGGTTGCTTAGTCAAAACATAACAAAGTATTCAGATTTACAGAGTTCATATACATTTACATTCTGCGGCCCTGGGGGTTCTCTTCTTTTTGCATTCCAATGTAGAAGTCTGTCTAGAGTATGAACTTTTACATCAGAGGGAGAAATGCTGATTGAAGCAAGAGTAGTTACAAGATCCAGCTCTAAAATCAGCAGCCCAAAATATGGGAGAAGAGACACACAGACCCCCCCCCCAGATGAGCCCCATAAATCTTAACTGGATGTTGACTGCGAGGGTAGAGGAATCAGAGCCATTGGTATGTGGCAACTTTGAGAAAGAGACATTGCTAATACACCTAATGGGATTTCAAGAGGGACGTGGGGTGAAATACAGGAATCTTTTCAGTCTGAAGGTGTAAAGAAAGAAATATACTCCTGCAGCCACTGCAAAGTAAGGGGCCACCAAGGACAGAAATAGTTGGGGTATCAGCCGTGGGCTACAGTCACACCAGTGCTGCCAGTGTATTTCTGTTCATCCAGATTGAAAAGAGTTGGGTTCTGTTATCCGTGTGTCTGTGCTGGCACACAAACCTAGCAGACTTAGCATTACGTAAGAAAATGTTGATTTTATGGATATACATTCTAGCACTGGGAATAAGGGTTTACCCATCAACTCACAATTTTGCCAAAGGAAGAACATTGCAGTAGTTTAACTAACTGAAATTCCTCTGTCACCCACGAGCTCTGGATGCAGTCACAGACTATGGACACCAAAGAAATCACCCTTGATGGTCTCTCTGTTGAAAGAAGTACCTAGCAAAGGAATGGAAGAAGGCACGGGGGGCTTTCCTCCCTCTCCCTTCAACATATTTCTACCCTTCTCGCTTTCATAAGGTTCCGTTTCTTAACAGGGCTCATTAGGATTTTTGTGAGTATTCAGTCTTGGCTTAACACAGTTCTCCATTAGTTATCCCACCAACTCCAGTGGGAGCTGACTTGTGCCAACATTGAGTACTTTGGAAAGCTGAGCCCAACTGTTCTAACGCAACTGAAGTCCAAGACCATTAAATACTCTGAAAACTGAACAGCCTTGCAATGTCCATAAATCACAGTGCTTTTCTTGGGGCACTAGACAAGTGTTGGGTCCAAAAACTTGGACGCTGGCCCAAACTGGGACAGCAATCCAGAAGACTATCAGTGGAGCTAAAGTGAAATCTCCATCAGCTGGCAGTCGTTATCTACATCCTTGCCTCTAAGAGATCAGCCATTAAAAGCATAACCACTACATTATCATTATATAAGTAGGGAAAACTTCTCTCAACAAAATGATTGATATTTCAGGTACTAATAAGACCAAAGCTGTTCGGGATAAAATTTTCTCTGCGTAGTAATGCAACGTAACAAAACTGTTGTGCTCCTCACCTGAGATGCTAACAGAGTCAACTTCAGCGAGGTTTATATGGATTAAGAGAAAATGCTGCCTATTTAAAATACGAATGAGAAGACTTTTTTAGAAAATGCTCCTCAATGGCTGAGCACTCAGAGCATTTAGGCTGATCAGAGGCAAAGGCTGAAACAGCTATGGAGGACACGTCCTCTGCCAGTGAAACAGAAAGGGAGCAAAGCTACTTAGAGTAATGAATAACTGTTTAATCTATGGGAATTTTCTTGTAGAAGTGAATTATAAAAAATTTATCAATTTTCATCCATAAATATAAAATCCTTTGTAAAAATTACCTCTTGTACTACATTCTAAAATCTGCATTTTTAACTTAAAGCCAGACCCCAAGAAATTTAGTCACTTCTTGTGAACAGTCAAGCTAAAGATCGGAGTGACTAATATATGCAATTGAAAGCCCTCTTATCACAGTCTCCATTATAACAGACTGCAAAAGGCAGTACCAGGCTTGGTAAATGAGCAGCAGAAATCACCCCAGTAAGGCCAGTTGTACAAGGCAAGCTTAAATAACATGACTCTGCTGTGAAACCCAGTGCCACGCAAACATATTTTACTCTGGCAAAAGCGTGTTTTTGAGAGCTAAATTGAGAAAGCCTCTGCAGGGTAAAACTAGCCAGATATCCGTCAATAATAAAAGCTGGTATTAAAGAACTGGAGTCACTTTTCTTTTGCTGAGAAAGCCTTATGAAAGTTGCAGTAGCAACTGTTTGTTAGCTTACAAACGAAGGCACTGTGTGCTTTCCTGGACCTGACTGATTCAAAGGCTTTTTTGCAGTTAACATTGAAAGTAAAGTAAGGTTGCCGTAGATCATGTCTGAAGACCGCAGGCTTATCTTAACTGTATGAACTAAACTTTTCCAAAATCAACTGTCTGAAAATACATGGAAAAGAATCAGGAAAGAAAAACAATTTAATATTTCATCGCTAAAATAAAAGGCTTCATCGTTGTGTCTCTCCATGCCATTAAAAAACAAATGTTTTCCTAAAATTTTACAGAGAAGAGAGTGACAAAAAAAAAATAATAATTACAGACTCTCAAATTTTGTTCATGCTACTACTACACTGTGGTATTTTAAAAATTAAATTAAGAGTTTAAAGACACATAAACAGCAGCATGGAAAACGATAAAGCAGCAGGGCTAGGAGAACAATCTCTTCCGTAAGAGAAGTATTCTTGTGCTGAAGAGGCAGGATTACCGCACATCCTCAGGTGCTCGTGCTATAAGCAGAACCCCTGCTGAAAAAAAAAAACAAACCCAAAAAGGGGGGGGAGGGGGATGGAGGGACGGACAGGACACACAGCACAGACTTTCCTCCCCCTCTGCTTTCTCCTTGAGTTTTACTTTTTTCCAGCTCATTTATATTTGTGGTAACTGCTTGCTACTCCTGCATCCCTGTCCTTAGAAACATTCATCCTAACGTCCAGATAGTGAAAAAAACCACTTGAAGTAGTGACTAAAGGTATCAAAAAATTATAACCCCTCTCTTAAGGGGAAGAAAAAGACAAAAGAAAATGGGAAGAACAGAGAAGCAACAACCTTAAGCCATTTACATTTAAGAAAATAAGAAACAGAATAAGGAATTTAGTATATTTATGTTTTAAAATGCTGACTGATACTTAATATAGCACAACTCTAATAGCATATGTAACTAAATTACCATTTGTAATTTGAGCCACGGCATTAATGACTTTTCAGGTAGCTACTTTAGGAGCAGGACAGTTATCTCTGCTTTACCAAGGGACATCATGTGCTCTGCAATTATGTCTGATCTTGTAATAGGGAAATTTAAAATCTGTAAAGTCAAACTTTACAACCTTCAACTGTAAAATCACCACCACACATTTAATAGGTAGAAGATTACCATCATGAAGTCGCTTTTCATATCACCTAGTCCTACTATTTAAAAAATGATTGAACTCTCATTTCATACCTTTACAAACTCTAAGTAGTCCATGTTTGTTCTCTCTCCACCGAGTCTCACAGGAACTAATATAATTACAGCTTTTGTGTCTGCTTTTCCAGAATCCATAAAAGAACATTGTCTGTCAATAACATCTGAACTGTAGACTGAAAGGAGACACATGCAAATGTTCATATTTAAAATACAATGCTTACCTTTTACAAAGACACAACTACAACCTGTCAAGACTTAGTTTGACAAACTAAAA
>NW_009648149.1:3477336-3489570 GCF_000708025.1 Charadrius vociferus
TAACTCCTGAGCGACTGATGAAAAACAGTGTTATGCCGCCTTATTTGCAGCAATATTCTGTAGAATGGTAATGTGCTGCTGCTAGGTTAGGAGAAAACCAATAAATATTTATTCACTTGATATAAACTTCTTCTAAAAGGAGTAATTTAAAACTGGAAAGCCTACACCTAACAGAAACATCTACATGTTAAAGGAAAAAAAAGACAGTAATTGATTTTAATAAATACTCAAAGTTCACTGTCTAAAGTTAACACAACACAGTTCCCGAAAATAAGTGAAAAAACTTAATGTAGTATTACTGCTTATTCCCTCCAAACTATGAGATGCAAAAAATCCTCACCGGAACAAAGAAGCGAAAAATTAATTGAATTTTAAAAGTTGCCACTGTCACAGGAAGTCAGGTGAAACTGGTTTGTAGCGTATGATTAAACAGTATCTCTTTAAAACCAGTTTGATTGATTACCCAGGGATGTCGGTCTTGTCTGTCCCATCCCAAGATCAGTTATGACATAACTAGAATTTCTGGCAGCTGAACATGGCTACTGAAGTAATACATTGTGCTTAGCTTTGAAAGACTACAGTCATTAGCGTTAAGTTTCACTACACGTTTAGTTTATCTTGTCATCATTTTCTGCTTTTGAACATCCAGAGCTCTAAGCTCCTCTGCCTGTTACTGATTAGTTAAAATGCCACATTGGAGCAGAAGAAAGATTACCACTGACTCAGATTCACTATCCTGCTCGCATCTTTGAACTCCAAGCGAGAATGACCTCTTACTACTAAGGGACTGGTGCAGTGGGTGTTTCCCCTCTAGAAAAATGGGTAAAAGAGAATCCTGTGATGCAAAAGACAAAAAAAGGTAACTAACAAATCTACTCTAACTAGACTGAAATATTTTTCAGTTGTTTGGGGGGGTTTATTTTTAATAAGATACGGAATTTCTTCCTAGCTAATTGCTAAAACAACATTGGAGTGTGTACAAAGCAGATTATTAAGTGATTTAAATCCAACACAAAAAATCACAACAGGCAAATGGTAAGAAAAAGTTATCTTGCTGGATTTGAATGCCACTTTTCCACTGTAAGATACCAAACAAGCAATGTACAAAGCTTTCAAGTTGTGATGTCTGATTCTCAAAGAGAACAAACATCTGCATGTACCAAGAACACCTTTGTCTACAGAATCTCAATTCTGAGGATCCATTTTTTACTTTATTTTTACCTTTAGAGCTCTATTGTTAAGTGCTTACTGGAAGGCATAAAAAGCATCTAAAATATTTGCAAAAATCTACATAATCACAACATTTACCTGTACAATCCTGAGCAACATAGACTGTTACTCCTTGTAGCTCAGGGTCTCTTGCTTCTTCAACAGCTTTTCTAAGTACAAACACAAAACTATTTAACTCATCTCTGATTTTAAAGAAATTAACAGTAAATAAATATAATTAATTTTATTTTTAGAAACAGGTTGGTTTTAATTGTTTGCTGTTGGGGTTTTTTGGGGTTTGGTTTTTTGGGGTTTTGTTTCTTTGGTTTTTTTAATTCATGACACCTTCTGTTTCTGATGCAGATTCAGGGGGGTGTTGTTTGTTTGTTTTTAAACACTGGATACCAAGATCGGTGTATATTGCAATGTGGTATTGCCAAGCAAAGATGACAATGTCTGGCTATTTAGAAGAAACAATGAAAACCACACACAAAAAAAAAAGCCCAAAGAAACACATTAAATTACAATGAAATTTGTATTCGCTACCTAATTTCTTTCTGTTTGTAACGATTTTCTGTCATGCACATTGGGATAACAAAGGTTAAATTTGCTGACAAAAATATTATTTTCATCTCAATAGATCTCTTTAGTTGACCTCAGTTCATCTAACTAGCCACAAATTAGCACCTCATGTCTATGGAAATAAAGGCTTGCACATAAAAAGCTGTAAGGTTTCACCAAAACTTTCAAAAAGAAAATTGCAATACTAGGCTATCCTCAAAAGAGTAAGAGTAATGGACCTAAAAACTAAAAAGAAAATATATGTCGATAGTTTGAAGCATGATCATCAATCAAGGACAACATATGTAAAGAAATTAAACTGTTCAAAATAGAAGATTAGCCTCTGACTTCAATACACGCTTGCATTAAATGGTCACTATCCCTTTATTTCACCATATATTTTGAAGAATCGTTTAATACAGTCGTTCTCAAGTTATGAGAGAGCTATACATTGTTAGTGCTGCTGTGAGAGAGAAAGGAGATGTAGGAAAGGAACCTTTGCAGTTGGAAATCACCAGTGGGATTGTGTTGAATGGAATTCTGAACCAAATCCTCCCCACCCCCCGCTCCCGTTAGGTAAACAGACTACTGCAATTTAAAGCAAGAAAAAAGAATTCTGACAGTTCCTATCATCAGAAAAAAAAAACAACCCAGAAGAAAATACACGAATAATGCTAACCTCTCGCATCCCTCTATTCATTAGCATGTATGCACACATACACATCTGATTATTTCAGTACAGGTTCACTTAAGATTAATGTACTTTTCACATATATATAGATATATACTATATAGATAGTATGAACTCTGACTTCTGTAGCTTAAATGACTTATTAGTGATTCAGTTTATAGGTAAACTGGAATCCACTAAAAGCATAAGCATATAAGGCTATAAAAAAACCAAACCAAACCAATCAGTAGTATTCAAAGAAATAGCATGTAAAGGCACATAGTATGGAGAAATTTGACTTTCGACTTTTTTTTTTTTTTTAACCACACTGAATGTCATAGACCCTTTACTTTTACTGTGATATAATTATAATATTAATAGTCCCATACATTTACAGTTTCACAAGAATTTGATGTGTGCAAAGAAATGCTGAAAACATCAATTTTAGCTCTGACATTTCATTACACTATCAGTACATTATAGCCCCCAGGTTACAGTATAAAAAAAAAAAAAAATCTATAATGTTATGCATGTTCCAAGGTTGAAAGAGTGGTTAGTTTTTAGAACATTTCATTAAATGCAGCTCTCCTTAAAACCCCCGGTTTGGGAGAGATACTTGGGACTTCTACTGCCCAAGGTACAGGAAAACGGGAATGTCGTTTTTTTCCTGAAATAAGATTGAACAAAGGCTGAGAGTTCTGTTTCTGCACCTACCGCTATTTCCCTTCCTGCCTGTGAAAAATCTCTAGAATTGCTACTAATATGGACGTTTTACAAAGCCAATAATGAACAGTTAGATGCTCAATTAAGCTGAAGTAATCTCATGACACTTTGAAATGCTTCTCCTGTAATGTGTAAGGCACGATAACAACAAAGAATAAAGGTATTTTTACCTTAAAATGTGTGCAACAACTGCAGGCCCGTACCAATCTCCAGCAATTTTTCCAGACTTCTTTCCATATTCTATTAGCTGATGTAAGCCAAAAGCTGCCAGCGGAGAGTCGCCAAACCAAGAGATTATTTTTCTGTGATAAACTTCATTTCTCTTTTCATTGTCATCACAGTTTCTCTTTAACGTTCCCTGGTGACGATTTGACAGGATCTTGGGTTCTCTTTCTGCTGTAAGCGATGCTTCGAATGATGCCGTCAGCTTTTTCACCGTATGGGCTGTCCACGATTCAGAATCTGAATTGTCAATGTCCAACGCATCTGGCCAGACCCAGGCTGCAGCACAAATTTTAAGATGCATATTAGACTTAATACTAACTTTTTAGTATAATTAGCAAGGCACATCCCCTTCTCCCCCATGTTCCCCAAACCAGTAATATGTACTTTACATATCGAGATCCAAATGTCAGTGTTAAAATGTAAACAAAGAATTCCAGTGAAATACAATTTGCTTTTATTTTCTGCTGAATGATAGGTGAAACAAAATACTACCAACAGTACATTTGTTAGCAGTTTATGCTATCTGAAATAGTAGGTCAGACTCTATGATCCCAGTCAGTTAAGATACATAAGGCACAGAATTAGAACTATTTTACATATTAAAAATACGAAAATTAGCTATTAAGTACCATCTAACAAGTTTTATCCAAGTCAAACAAGCAGTTTCAAAAGCTGTTGTTATTTCTTCTGGTTTGTCACATTATTAAAAAAAATAGACAAACCTGAGGAATTATTCATGTAAAAGCAAGCACTTCTTCCTGCCAAAATGCCAAAGGAGATCAGCAGAAAAATAGTCAAGATTTCTTTATTCACTAAGTTTATGAATTCTTTACCTAGATTACAAGACAAACTTGTTTAAATATTATTCAGCACAGTATCTACAGTCTGCATTTCTAGCAAAAGGTTTCTCTAACAATGCATCCTACATGCAGCGTTCCTCTTACAGCATAGCGGCAAAAAAAACAGCAAATCTAGAGAACAGCAACACTTCCCTTGTCAGATGATGGAAAAACCTCTCCCACAAGTTCAAACAACTACCTGCAACACAGGGCATGCGAGGAAACCGCCGCAGCACAGTGACCCGCAGTCTGTTAGACCCGAACGCATCCTGCGGAGCACGCCCCAGCAGGCAAGAGGAAGGCTGCCACGTGCGAGGAAGGAACAAACCCTACAGATGAGGTGCTTTCCCTCAGCCAGCCACATCTGGGTAAGCTCCTGGAGGTTCAGAAAGATGCCATTACAGCGGCGAGAGGGACCTTTCCTGACAGAGAGCAAGAACCGCAGCCCTCCTCGTAACTCTTACTGAAGTATCCACGTAAAAGTCTTTGAGAAACAAAGAGGAAGCACAGAGGCAACTATATTTTAATTGTAGAATCTAACTTGGGGTTCCAGTAGTGTCACAACTACTGCTGGTAATGGCCGTAATCCATGTCACCCACTCATTACAGTGTGACAGCCACCACACGTCAATGCCCCTTACCACAAGTGACACCCCTGTGAAACTTCGTGTTAATTTTTCACTGCAGACCCAGGCAGATGCATGCATAAGCTCAATGTAACATCACAGATTTTGCTACTCCTGTACTGTGAGCTTCAAATTTAAGTCAGCGCCTTAAGCACAGGCATTTCAAAGTAAAACTTAGCAGTACCTTAATATCTAAAATAAAAACTCATTTACAACATCATTCAGCAATATCTGGAACATTCCACGTAGCAGTGGAAGTGGAAGTATTCCAGCTAGTAACCACAGTCAAGTTTTGCTTTGTAACAGAAACAATACCATTAAACTATAATGAAAACATCTCTGGGAAAAGAGTAAACAGCGATGAAAAACTTCACGGAAACACTTAAATACGTTTGAAAAGCTACCCAGACCTCATAAAAAGCTTTTCAAAAGATAATTCACCAGCTGTCAGAAGACTAGGTGATGAGAAAAGTACTCCAGAAAGATCATACATACTCCCATTTTTCTACACATTTGGATTGCCACAGAAGCACTAGCACTCTGGAATCACCAAATCACTTTCCAGATTACGATGCATGGGGGGCGGTGCAAGGAATTCTTTGTAACCACGGATTTTAAAGATATAAACCTGGGGCTTTTTTGTTTGGGGTTACTTGAGAATGAGCCATTACACATCCCAACTCACAGGTAGTTTTCTGATCAATTTTTTTTATTTCTTTAAATGTATGTATAACAGAAGTTGTATTTAAGGGATTTGTGTTCTCAGCAGAAGTATTTTCATACGTTCTGATATTTGCAGTCAGTTGAAAGGGATAATGTATGTTTTATGACTTAAATATCTACCGCCAAAGGAACATTCAGTAAGCCAATCTGACAATTCGGTCGTGACACTGCCAAGAAAGATGACTTTGTGATGCAGCTGGTTTGGGACTCTGTTCACAGCTTACATCATATTTGCACAGCGAGTACAAAGTATTATCAAAACAGGCTTTCAGAACTATCTTCGGCTAAAGTATTCCTGGGATCCAACAAATGGCTGAGTAAACAATACACTGTATTCTCTCTAACTATCATGCCTGGGTGGCGTCAGGCCCACGTCTTGGATCATTTTGACAACAAGCAGTGGCGACAGGGCAGGACTGACTGTTTGAAAGGGGCAAAGTGGTCGATTATGAAAAGCATGGGGAAGTGGATGGCAAGAAAAGGTGGTTAATGATGAGAACCAAAAATACCTCTACGCAGGACTTGGCTCAGCTTGGAAGAATGGGCAGAATGCGCATGCTTAGCCTTTGAAAGTGTTCCGAGTCTCCTAAAGCTACTTCTTTGAAAGAGCCATGACTGAGGGAGGATTTTGAGATAGACAATGATAGGAAAAAAAGGGAAGTTCCTCTGTGAGTACTCAGGGGGGAAGGGAGGAAATGAAATAGTGAAAATTTCAACACTAAGAATGATGTATTGAAATTAGATTAGAATCCCTCTATTAACTCAATATATGAATACTAGAAGAATTGAATAATGTACAACTTTAGAACTGATAAAAGAACACCACTTTTACCATAGCCCACAGCTATGGGCTGTGGAACCTATTTCCACACCTTGAGTTTAAGAAACGAGCAATATTCAAGAGAATCCCAGGTATGGGATCACAAATTTTTGTGGTATTTTACTTCACAGCTAGCTTCTGTGGAGTTTCCAGTATCTTCCTTTGCCGCACCTTGGTATTCCCTTTCTCAGAAATGGAAAGTAGGTCAACTACATCACTGCTCTGATGCCACGGAACAAGTCCAATGTCAATGACAGGAAGTCCAGAACCAAAACCAGCACACCCTTTTGATTCTGGCTACATAAAGCCCATCACACTCCCTGCAGAACACCTGTGCTTATCATACCAAATCTAGAGATCTTCTCTCGTAACTTACCTCTGCCAAGAAAATGAAGCATAAGACCTTGAGCCAGCAGCATTTGACCAGTTCTCAGCGTGCAACCCCAACCACAGTCTGTTGTTAATGCAGACCCCTTTATCTGAGGAAATTCCTCTCTGTAAGTCAGCCATATTCTAGAAATAAAATCTTTACGAAACTCCTCAACGTTGCCTGAAATCTCCGTGTTGATTTTATCAAAATTGGACCCATCTGTAGAGAGTTCGCCAGATTCTGTAGGGCAAAGCACAGTTTAAGTTATAACTTCTGTTATTAGAAGGTAAGTAAAACACATACAAGCATTCTGTTAGAAAAATCAGGCAAATCTGCAAAAGTAACAATCGCTTCAAATACAAGCAAGGAAAACTGGAAGGCAAACATAATAGAAATGTGCCAGCTGGGGAGAAAAAAAAAAAAAAAGAAAAGAAAAAGAACAACGGAGCCAACATCACTGTGCCAGTGGAACTGTTGACTTGCAAGTAAGCAACTGCTTCATTCACCTAAACGTATATGGTCAAATAGAGAGATTCTTAGAAAACTGCACGCTGGAAAACGGTCACTAAGGTGCTGGTGTAGTGACTCTTTGTACAGGTATTGTCCCTATTTCATTCAGGAGTTTTTAGAAAGAAATAGGTAAACAAAGTAAATTGCAAATTACAGCACTAATATTTACAGAAAGAACAAGACTTCAGTGTAAAATCTGAATAAAGCAGGTTTGGATGGGTTGCATTAGTGGTGGCATTGGACATGCAAGTGATTTCTAAGATTTTCATATTCACATTTTGAATTGGGTAATTATTAGTAGTGGTCTTTCTAGAAGATTAAAAATATATCCACAGAGAACAAGACTGGAATGAGTTAAGTGCTATGTACATACCATCAGTTTTGAAGTGGTAACATTTTCCCAGCAGAAAGACTGGAGAGTTTCTACTGAAGTAAGTTTTTGTTTTCAACACCCAACCTAAAATGGATGCAAAAAAAATATACGAATTTGTGACTAAAGCATTCCAAAAAGGAATTTCTAATAGCATCTGATTATGCCAAAGGTAACCCACGAAAGGGGAACATAGAGAAAATATACTGAAATTGGCTTTTGCTTTCATAAATAACAAAGGTTTAATAGTTCTACAAAACACAGATTAAAGTTCTGGTTTAAAACTAACGATGTTACCCATATATGAATGTTTGAGTATTAATAGAATGGTACTACTGCGCAGAAATTGTTAGGACACAGAAATGCTAACGCGGAGCTTAAGTTGCTTTGTCTTTATTGTGAGTTCATTACCTCATTCTTGAGGTATCTTGAGGTATCTTGAGGTATCTACCTCATCCAACTCCTATAATAACATAAAAGTAACTTCACATATGACCACTGAAAATGCATGAAGAGTACTGCTTTTCCCGTAGGATTAAACAAATATATTTCATCACAAAATTAAATTGCAAATTTCAGACACGAAAAGAGTAGTATAAGTGGTACAAATTCAAAGGGACGGAATTTGCTTTTTAGGTTTTGACAACGTCCCCAGACAGCGGCTTTTTTCACTTAAGTCTAAATCCTATGGTTTTTTATACCCTAGGTCCATAGAGTTTCTTGAACTTTTCCTATGACATATAGGGTGTAATGACTACTATTCCCCTTCAGCCATGTGATAGCCTTAGAGAAAGTAGAAGAAAAGTATCTTTTCTTCTTGCCAGACATATCCAAGGCTCAGTTATGAGAATTAACAAAATTTATCAGAAGCCTGGTGGTAAATCTGAGCAACCTCAATCCTAGAGGGAAAGTAGAAAAATTAAGGTTAAGGACAGATTAGTGAAGGGCACACCTGAAAATCTGGTTGCTTATAAACAAATTACGGATGTTCAACTGTGGAAAAGTACATTATTCAAGTGTGTGCAATATATTCTTCAAGTGGAGTTTGTATTTCACACACCATCCTATTTTTTCCAGAAAAGTACATATAAAAAATAAAATATCTTTATACAGATGAGCCCATATTATCCCTGTTTAAAAGTCCATGCAAATCTGGGGTCGTGTACACAATGTATTTACTGTTTTCAAAATAAGTCATTTAAAAAAGGAATAGTGCAAATGTCTCTGAAAAAAAGAAAAGCTGAACAACTTTGTTTACTCAGGCTGTTCATAATATCAAAGTAAAAATGGTTTCAAGTGCCATATTGCATTTTTATTATTAATATTAGTGAAGTTTCTGAATCATGATCCCATTCATGTCAAGAAGTAAAATTCCATTCATTTCAGTGGAGACAGGATTTTACTGTTCAGTGTTTCACTTACTGTATTTCATGTTGTGCCATGCAGACATAAACTTTGATTTTATCTTTTCTACTTCATCTGTCCCTGTGGCCTCCATATTCAAATTCTAGAGAAAAAGCCATCGCTGTCTTGTAAGACGTTCAATTCTGCTTCTGTAAAAACAAAAATATAAACATATCCATGGGCACTGAGAACACAGGGTATCGTATCACCACCAGCCCGCTTTGGTACTTAAGCCTAACATGACCAGAAACAGTAATAAACTTGCAGAATCCTCCACTTCCAGGGACTGAGAAGCAATCACATGTTCCATGAATAAGCAATAAAAGCATTTCATTCCAAATACACACCAATAAAATTACTATACAAAACTAAATAAAATATAATGTTCTCCAACAGCTCTCTATTGCACAACAAGCTGATCTACAGCATATAAGCTGTGCTGGCATACGAATACTCTCATTCTAATCGGCAGCGAAATGAAGAGCTACAATGCATTTCACTAAATAAGAGTAGGTGCTATTCTTTTCTGCTGAATAGAATACAATAAGCACTTTTCTCCCCACATCAGGGGTCCTGAGCACCAATAAACAAATCTTGATTTTTAAAACAGCATTAGTTTCAGATTTCTAATAATGAATTTTCCAAGCCAAAATTTACATGCATTGGAGGAACTGAAATACAAAGTGCAAGATGTTTTGCTGTACATGTACAAGGCAGAAAGTGCATAGTACTGAAAATGTATGTAGTAAGTGGCATAATTTTGTACCGAATTAACTTGCTAGATAGGTAACAGCAAAAGATTAGCAGAATTCTGTCATAAAATGAGTGTTTACTTTCCATCCCTTCCAATTATCACTTGCAGTGCAAAAAAAGGCTCTCTTCTGATTTGACTGTGTTTTCTACAGTTGTCCAGCTGTATTACAAAAATGAGAGTGGCAAAATGGTGGTGAAAACCACTACAGTGCAGATTAATTTTGTAAAAACTGCTCACAAATTCGGGGGGGGGGAGGAGGGGGCTGAAATGCACTGACTCTTTCTGAACTGCAAGATAAGACAGAGCACCTTTCTGAAGAGAAGACAGAGCACTCTTTCTGAAATAAGACAGATTTCACCTTAAAAGCAACCTAAACTGGCAATAATACAGAAAGAATATATACTACCTTTATCCCTGTTTCTAAGAAATATGAGAAAACGGGACAGAACTCCCTTTGTAGTCCACCAGCACCACTTACTAACATGCAATTTGCTATTAATTAACAGAGCTCCCTTCGCTGCATGTATTCTGTGAATTGTTCGCTTTAAAACAGTTGATACAGGTTTTCTTGATGATATTTGGTAGCCCAAACCCTTGCATAGACAGCTGAAAAATTAAGAGCTCCTGCTTCAACAGGACCTCTTGTGGGACATCAACAGTTGATCCAGTGATACATCACTGCAACCTTCACCATATTTTTAGCTAAGTTCCGGTAACATCAGATGATGATGTGAAGAAAGTGAACTATCTCATGTAATTAATCAACTTGGACCGGGAGCACACACCATCGCTGATGCTATACATACCCTCCTCACTTTAAAAGGAGAATCTAGAACTGTATTTACTTTTCCATGTGTTATTCTCCACTGAATTGGGATCAAAAGCAGGACAGAGACTAAACCATGTTACTTAAAATACGCTCCCAGTGGAGAGAAGTAAGTAAAACCTAACCAGTGATAGTGTAATTGAAGAAAGTGTGAAGATGTCAGGGTGCCAGTGTCTTCAGAGCCTGAAGGTACTCACACAGATGCACTGCTTCTGAGATCTGTAGGTAGGGCAAGAAAAACAGCAATCTACTGCCCAAGCCATTCCTAGCATGTTTTTCTGCCATTTCATTGTATTATTGCATAAAAGTCTGTCAACAACTTTTTGACAGCACAAGAGGCAATGCAAGCTCACAAACGTGGGGGAAGACTGACATTTTTTTGGTAGTGAAAATAACAAATAGCTACAACCTTACTCTGATTAGCCTTGTGTTAAGCTGGGTTTTTGTAGGGGAAGGAAGAGAAAGGCAATTTAAGGTTGGGTTTTAATTTCTTGCCTTTCCCCCCCCTCTTTTTCTTTAGGAGAAAAAAAGGAAAGACTTTGCAGACATGTGTCACTGACTCCAGCTGGCAAAGCTGGTAAGATTAACTTCTTCAGGAGGTGTGTTTGGTCCAGCCTGTCCTCACATGATCAATCAGCAACAGTCATTTATGCAGGGGCCACTCATTGCCTTAAAAGCTAATACCTGTAAAAGCTCCCTCTGGCTAAACTTAGGAATGAAACAAACTCTACAGTTCCGAAAGGGCCTGAAGGAAAAATTACTGAAATGAGAAAGAAGCTCATTTTCCTTCAAAAGACAATGGTCATTGCAGCGCATTTTTCTTCCATCCCGTTACATTTCTTCCCCACCATTATGCTAAAGATGTGAAAAGGACTTCTAAGAAGAATGCTAACACAAAACAGGCACATTTATTCCACTGGAAAAAAACGCAGGCTCTTCCCATCAACGCAGGAAGGCATCAGTAATAGCTCCACTGAAATTAATGGAACAGCATCAGGAGAAGGTCACAGAGACTGCGGATTCGAGCCCAACGGGCACAATGCAACCCCTGTTATTACATCTAAAACTAATGGTTTTATACTGAAGTTGTCTCATTTAAGAAGTTATCGCGAACGGACATTACAAGGATGGTGTTACTTCACGAAGCGGCAGGACACACCTCTGAATGGAAAGTGAGGTCCTGTCCTGTCCTGTCCTCTCAGAGCCCCCATTACCCAGTCTCTGATGAGGGACGATTACAGCGTGGTGGCTGTTTGTTAATAGCGATGGAAAAAAATGCTCCCTAAGAACAGAATTTGTTAATTTTCATTAACAGAAAAAGCAACCTAACCTGCCAATGCAACTGCAGCAAAAGGGATGAATGAAGTCTAAATGTGAGTATCGTTATTAATTTAAGAACGAAGACCCCTTTCACTTCCTTCCTACCTGGAGAGAACCTGAACTAGCAGCAGCGACAGCAAAATCCACACACAAGTCCCGGACAGACAATAACGCCAAGAAGTCATTTTTAAGGCGCGAGTCCTTTCTAGCTGTAAACACACATTAAGACAGTTAGAAATAATACTTTGTAAAGGGCGGTGAAGAAAAACAGCTTTTTTTTTTTT
>NW_009648149.1:3490436-3500076 GCF_000708025.1 Charadrius vociferus
CCTGCCCCTCACGGAGCCGCCCGCAGCCCTTCCAGGGTGGTTTGGGGTTTTGTGCTTGTTGTGGGTTTTTTGGTGGTTTGGGGGGTTTGGTTTTTCTTTTTTTGTTTGTTTTTTATTTCTGTCTTTTGACTCCACTACAGCAAAATGGTTCCAAAATCTTCAAATTCTCTGGAGGCCGGTAATAGTTAAATCTCCAGCCTGAAGACAGAGGTGTTTGTTCACGTGCCGACAGTGCTTTCCAGTTCAACCTGCTGCGTTATTTCTTTTCTGAAAATACACCAGAGTAACCGCGTCCCCTCTCACTCTCCTGGGCTGGACACACTGAGGGGTTTGGGGGGGGTTTTAGTCTTTTGTAAAGTAGGTTCCTTGTTAATCTGTTTGTCTTAAGCTGCTTAAAAGTAATCGTTGGCTGTGTCAGGAGCCAAGGGTTTTAAAAAAAAAAAGGTGCAGGATTTGGGAAGGATGTGACTTGAATTTGTTGAATGTCTGGAAGTGGCGTTACTGCCTAACCTCCTACAGAAGGAGGCTGTCCCTGCGTTCTCCCTGGACTCCGGACTCAGCAGCACAAGTTTGGGTTCATGGAGAAAGTTAGGTGTTTTTTTTCCATTTTGTGATTTTACTGCCTTCTGCTGGTCAAAGATGATCACACGGAGTTTAATTTTTTGCAATTGACGCATGATTGTAGCACATGATCTAAAACTAAGCTTCAGTACAAATGTTAACAATAGCTGTTCCGTGTATTTCGTGTTGGGTTTTGTTATGGGTGTGTTGTATTTCACATAGTAGGGTCCATCAGTAGAGAAGATCGTAGGTATTAATGTGCAAAGCAGAGGACATCTTGTTTCTAAGGTCTAGGTATTGGCCTGAAGTGGGGATGCAGATCACCTTTCTAATCCTTCCCTTGCCTTTCAGCTGAATGTTTGCCCTTGCTAACAGCACTTCGTTTCTGTGTTCCTATAAATTAGTGATCACAGTCCTCATCTCTTTTAAGAATCCTTCAAACTCTAGCAGCAAGCATCTCTGTATAGCAGAGCTATAGTAGTAACACTACCATGATAAAATTTAAAAAATCCTGAAGAATGGTCACATGTAGTTACTGTTCCTTTCCAAAACTGGAAAGGAGAGGTGATACACAGAACGTGGCACGCATGCCATATATGTCTTTATATTCCAAGCAAAGATAAAGATTTAAAAATAAAAAAACATTTGCTGTTTGTACTAAACTCATGAAGGACTGTGGCCCCACCATAGTGGGTAATCTGTCAGTGCAGAAGGAAATGGGCCTCCTGCCTTCAGAATTTTATGACCTGTTTTAGAAGGAATAGTTCTTTAAAGTTTCATCTTTGCTTTTATTCTCGAAGACAAAGATGAATGTGCTTGTCTGTTTGTGTATGGTCTGGAATATTGAGAGCTGAGTAGCTAACGTGGCTTGGATTTGGCTAAATGTTGAACAAAGAATTATTCAGTTGATCAAATGAAATGACTATTCCCTTGCCTGAAAGCAGTTGCCTGCACCTTCCTGCTCTGAAATTTAATAACCATGCCCTGATGTGATAGGCCACACAATACGCTATCGGGATATACATTGTAAATCCCTCAGGCAATCAGGTTATGAGAATGAAGATATTTTTTGTGTTTTGCATCAGGCAGATCATGCAAAACAAAGCTTTGATTGCAAAATAATTATTCAGGCAACCATAAATAGCTATCTGTAAAGAGAGAGTTTTCTTCATGTTCACTAATTCCTGTTTCTGTAGGAAAGATTTGCAGGGAGTGGGAGAGAACATAATTGCATTCAGCAAACTTCTAACAAATGTCGCAGAGTTTACACTTTCAACATTTTGATGGCATAAAGGCCGTGCAAACCACCTTTGAGCTCTCTTGGTGCTAAATTAATATAGTACTAGTAAGGAAATATTTTAAATCTGTGTTCATGGAAAATATAATTTGTCTTTGCTTTTTAAATAGGTAAACCAAGTGGGTTACACCAAGTGGCAATGCCAAGAAGAGTAAAAATGAGGGAAGATACTCTCCACTTTATGGATCTTGGAGATACCACCATGGTTATACAAAATTTACCCACCAAATACTGCAGAATGGTAAGATAACATCAAATTGGTGGGCAGTCAGGGGAATGAAGCTTCTACTCCCGTATCTGCCACTAGCCTACTGGATCACCTCTGGGAAGTCATCTAAGCATTCATCAATAATCTGCAATATGTTTGGAGAAGTCCATTAAACATTTGGCTGACAGTACGTGCTTTCCAAAATACCCGTTTGTCTGTTGTCTTAACAGAGCAGACCTTGGGTGAAGGAGCTATAGGGAGGGAATTTTTCCTCATTTATTTTTAGGTTCATTTCCTAGGGAAGTAAGCCATCTGTGATCTGTTTCCCTCTGGAAAGTTTTGAAACCGCTCTGCAATTTAATCCAGTTTGCGGAGCCTCAGAGCTACTAAATACCTCCAGTTTTTGTGGAAATAGCTGCTCAGGTAAAAAGAGACCCCGGAATAGGGTAAAGGGAGAACACTGGAATCCAGGCTCTGTTAATTCTGCCGCTCACAGAACTAGTTGTTAAAATAGGTTACAACAAGGTTGCTCCCACCCATTTAAGAACAGAAAACCTCAGATGTGTTTGTGGAAGGGTTGCTTGCGCTTAGCAACACTACTGGAAATAGAATGGTTAGATAAATGATACAGAGCTTTATAAAGATGAGAAGCATTATTGATTAAAAACTAAAAGCTATGACAACTATTTAGTCTCTGAAGCAAACCCATTACTCCAGGACGTCATGGGTTTCGCACAGAAGTTGGGATCTTCAGGTTTAATAAGTCAATGCATGCATACTGTAAAGCACCAAAGCAGCATGTACTCTTGAGGGATCCTTTCAGGGAACAAAGGATTCTCTCAAGTTGCTTCTTGAGACGATCCCACCTTCACTCACAGACTCTGACTACGCTGTCTGCTGAGGGTGGCCCCGAGGTCCTTCTGCAGACTAGACTCACCCATCTACCCAAGCGTGAATCTGCTCACGTGTGCCTGGTATGGCAATCTGCCTCTGGAAATAACTGTGGCAGTAATTTGTGCACCATCCTTTCAAACGGTAATGCAGGATGAAAGGGACAGTGTGAGTGTACCCCCTCACTAGACTGCTGATTGCTTTTGAGGTGTTTGTCTCCACTGATTTAGCCAGCTTGCTTCTGCTCGTACTGCTCACTCCACCCAAAACCAGATTTTCATACTCTATCCCAGGATTAGGCTAGGGAAGAGGAGGCTCCAGTAGGATACCAGTAAGCATCTGTGCCAAGGCTACCCTTAATATAAGATCTTAGTTAAATATCTGGAAGAGCACATTAGTGGCATTTACAGGGTATTAAACTGAGAGAGAGAGAGAAAGCTGTATTCAGGGTAGAAACATAAACTACCTGAAAATTATAAGCATGAGCAGAATTAGTGGAAGCTCAGTTGGGAAGACTGCAAGCCCTTATCTGAGGAGATGTAAGTTCATGAACTCATCTATTAAAATGAAGAAATCAATGTAATAGTGCCAGGAGACAAAGAATAAAGGCAAAAATGAAGCAGACATCAAATAATGCCACATGAGGAAGCTGCAGAAAGACTAGTGCAGTTGAGCATTCAAATTTCCATTTCTTCCTCAAAAGGAACTTTTCCTGGGGTAGAAGTGTGAGTCTGGCCACCATTCCTGCCGCAGTGTCTGCCGGTCTACCTAGCTGCTCCACCTGAAGTCGTGGAGGTAAAATCCAAAAGAAATTGAGGAACAGGACACCACCTCTGCTTCCCTACCCTCAAAGAGCACTGGTGCCTGGAACTGCCGTGCTTCTCCCTGGGAGAGGAAGCATGATCCTCCTGTGGGCCGGGCTCACAGGCTGGGAGATTTTGCTCGAGGCAGAATGTTTCACACACAGCTGTTTTGCTTCGTGCAGTAGTTGATATGATTCGATTTGGTATCCAGAACTACAAAGTATCTCCCTTCCTTGCTTTGAGGCTCCTTTGTGATCTTCGGATGTCTGGGATGAAGAACACCATTCCCTATGAAACTGGTCTTTGGAACTCTGTACTCGGGGCACTCTGGCTCTGCTTCCAGCTCTACTTTTGCTATGCCTGGCTTGAGCCATCTGTAAAAGAAATAACGTGGATGTGATGGATGTAGTGAAGGCTGCAGGCACTTGGAGAGTCCTCGCTTCTTCTTTACTCCTGGTTTGTCCTTCTCCTGGCAGGATCTGCGCACTGCATAAACGAGGCTGCTCCTTCTTTCTCTGAGAACACCAGCACCTTCACTTTTGCCAAACATGTCTTGAGACGGTAATTATGCTTGTACAGTTTACATTAACCATGTGTAGTTCCTTATCTTTAAAGAAATTATTCGCAAAGAGAGGCAGAGAAGATTTGGCCCTCAATTAATTTAATTCGTTTCACTTAGCTGCCAGTAGATGGCTCTCTGAATTTGCAGTCCCTTATTTACTACATTGTTTATTGAATTACGTTGGACACATATTCAGTGGGAAATATTTCCAATGCGTTTGCTTTGAGGAAGTTTACTTAAGAACAAGGAAGCAATGGACCGAGTAAATAGACTGCTAATAAACAAGACACAGAATTGGTTCGCTTTTTGCAAAATATTTTATGGCTACAATCCAAAAGATTTTTTTTTGTGCAGGACCTAATCTTTTAACTATCAGGCTCAACGAGTAACATCTATGTTCACAGGATGCATTTACCAAATTTGATTATAACCTAGTAAAATTTGTTCTCAAAAAAAAAAAAAAGCCTTTTAGCCATGTATTTTAAAGGATGCGTGTGGTTTATAGACAAGTACCCTAGTGAATTGATGGAAATGCTTCTTCGTTCATATCCCTTCAGGGTGAGAAATGTTGTTTCACGGATACATGTGTGTTAACAGAGCACAGTGTCTAGGCCATGAACTTCAGATAGGTGCTTAGCCCAAATACAGCTCGAGATGTGTATTCAACTGTTCATTCCTCACCTTTTTGTTACACGGTTTATCAGAGAAGACTAAATGGTGACTTTCAACATCACAGTCCATGTTTTGATAGATTGCTGGGCTTTTCCACCAGCCCCCAAATCAGCAAGGTAAACTAGGAGGGAAATGCAACAGCTGTGCTGGAGATCCATCACCTTTCACAGCGTCCCTCAACTCCCAGTGTAGTATATGCTCAGTCTTTGTCCCAGTGGAGTACTAACGCACCCAGGACAAGTGAGTTCTACCTCTGGAATATGGTGTAGAACAAGCTAGGATCCTTCTTCGCTTTCTAAAACATGATGAGGAATGACAATGTGTTAAGGCAGAGTAATTGTTCAGTATCCTTATAATGCTGATAAAGTTCCAGGTTTTAAATTGGTTACTAGGAATATGTAACCTCTATCCAAACATTAATTTAAATTAAGCTGGGCTGCATGGAGCTATTAATTGCAGTGTACACAGTCCCTCCACTGAAGTTTAGTCTTGTCTCCACCCTCATTCTGAGATACCAATCACCCTTGAGGACAATACATATGCACAAACAACTTTATGAAAAATAAGCAGCGAGGCACTCCTAACACTGCATACAATTTAGCCCTGATTTAAAAGAAAATAGCTTCCTTTTCTACTGCAGGTAAAATCTGCCACACAACAGTTGGTTTTGAATCAGAGGAAGCTGCTGGCTCCTAAAGAGAAGCCTGGAGAAATTTTTTTTTGCAGACTGAAATTCCACGTAACAGGTCTCTGTGTCCAGTTGGTCACATTCTCCTCTTTGCAAAGCATGAGTTTGTTTCTTCAGACAAACCGTTTCCTTCCATTAATTCTCTTCACTTTTAAGATGAGAAAACAAGAGGCAGAAAGGTTATGTGACTCACAGTGCCTGTCAGTGGCAGCACTCACCTTAGTACTTGAAATAATACAGCGACGCCACAACATCAATCACACTGACTTGCCGGCGATACAAAGGCAGGATTTGTTGATACCATGAATTTTAGTGTTTGGTGTTATTGGATTTATAATGGTAAAAGACTGCATTTTTCTTCCTCACATTTCTTCGCTTTTTCCATGACTTCTTTTGGTTCGTGCTGCACGCGCTGCAAAATTTAGTCAATCTACAGAAGCTCTTGATTCTCTTTACAAGGTCACACGTATGTTTCTGCCACCCTTAGTGATCACTTACTAGTTAAAGTCATTGGCACCGACTTTGTAGACTTTTGCTGGGCTGTTACTACCTGAAAAGTAGGGAGGAATCTTTCTGTTATTTTTCTGAAATTCACTTGTTGATGTTGACTCTTAAATGAGTTGAAGGATTTTCTTCATATTTAGACCAACTATATGGAGAAAGCCTATTTCTCTGCAAAGCAATACCCTCCCGTTGAGAGCACATAATATATACTTGTATTTGGTAGACATCTATTGTATATCCATTTTGTATCTTTGAATCGGAAATACATATATTTTTTTCTTTTTGTACATAGATGTTCCTTATTAGATAGACTGGTGTTAGGTTTTTTTTCCATCTCTCTTGATACTTCTGTAAATTTACGTGCTTCAACAAGATAATTCACAAATAATTGGTAAAGAAGATGGGCTCATGTCTCCTGCTCTGTTTTAGCTCTGTCGCCTACTGCAGTGAGAATGTACACGTAGTGCAAAGGCCCTTCGCTTTCAAGGAGAGACTACTGCACTAGTTTAAAGCCTGACTACTCCCAGTTATTGTCCTGCTCTTCCAGCAAGGTTGTGGCCTTTCTGGCACGGGTGGTAGAGCAGGATGTGTGTCCCCACCTCAGCTAGCAATTTCAAACTCTGGTATCCACGCACAGACTTCCCTTCCTCGCAGTTTCAGATGTCAGAGCACATCTGTCGGGTGCGGCTGAGGTGCAGGCACATCTCATCCGACTGCCCTGCCTTCGGTCGCCTCCAGCACAGAGGTGGGCGGACAGCTGGAATCAAGTCTGCTAGAGCTCCTCTGGCCAAGCTTTAAGCTGCCGAAGAAGCCGGGGAAGAGCAGGGCACTGACAGAGAAGCAAAGGTGACATCCAAACTCAGCAACCAGCTGCCTCAAGGCCCTGCACTATAGACGCTGGAGATGTAGGAAGCAGCTGCCATACAGCTGGGACGCCTGTGCAGGGTGAGGCAGGCAGTATGGATGGGTGGTGAGGGGCTGTTTCAAGCTAAGCCGTCCCTGCTCATCAGACAGAGACCTAAAGTCACCCACGTCGTTACTGCATTTTGAAGTGTACCCTTGGTCTTTAAACAGCCCATGCTAACGAAGCAGCTGTAGAAGGCTTTTAAATAAGCTAGACGTAGCTTTTGGGGATTATACTGAGCTGACTTTGTGTCCCATGAATTAATCAAGTTCTTCTGTCAATTACTGTAACTGACAGGAGACGAAAATGAAACCTAAAATCCAAGAGGTCTCTTGATCAACCTTGGATACTCTGCACTCTGTATATCAGGGCTTCTGGGGCTGGACTGCTCTTTGCACCTTCTGGCAGTGATAAGAATTTCCCCTTTCAGAAATGCAGGAATCCCAGTTTCAGTATTAAAGAGTTAGGCAGTGACATTTTCCCTTAAGACAGGGCTAAGTTAGCCCTCCTGAGTCTCAGACTGATGCCATTTTGGAAAGGAAATTCCATAAGGGGTGGGGGATGGGAAAGAGGAAACATTTCTGGTGATCTCTCATGCTCAGCTCTGTTCTTGTAAGCACACACACTATATACAAGACTTTATTCAGATCACAGAATCGTAAAATGGTTTGGGTTGGAAGGGACCTTTTAAAGATGATCTAGTCCAACTCCCTGCCATGAGCAGGGACATCTTTCACTAGATCAAGTTGCTCAAACCCCCATCCAACCTGAGCTTGAACACTTCCAGTGATGGGGCATCCACTCATGAGGATGAAAGAAGGTAAATAGCTCATGGGCTTATCCTGCCCGGTCTGAGCGCGGGACATACCCTGCGTGCAATCCTACAGGCAGGCAGTAAATCAAGAAGAAAAGTCTTTGTCTTGGCAGACGTTTGTGGGGTATTTTCTCCCCTGCCCTTGGAGAAGAGCAGCCCTTTCTCGGTGGTATACAATCGGTCTTTGCTTTGCAGTATCTCCATCTGCGTGCACGTGTGTGCCTGCATCTGTGTAACGCGTGACAGCACATTTCTGTAGCAGGCCACAATCTTACCCACATGGGATTGGCTTTATATACGCAGAGAGTCTGATTAACTCTAGTGGGATTACTCACATATGTATATATTTGCAGATTTCGGGGCCTGACATTCCCTGTGTAAACACGTACAAACAAAAAAAGCAGAATAATTATATGCAGCTGGAAATCGGCAGCTTCTGCTAGTGGAAAAACTGGTGTACTCGGATTGCAGTCGCAATATGCTGGAAACATTCACACAATGCAAACAGATGGAATCGGATGAATTAACACTCGCTACTTTTGGACACTTCCTGGATTACTATTAATAGTTCTCTGGTTTAGATTAATGCACGGCATATGTCGTGTAACATTGACTTTGAATTATCGGCTAGAATGTGTCCTAGGCTCAATCTTTTTTTGAAGTCCCAAAATAGGATTATTTTTTTTAACTCTCTTCCCATCAGGATGACCACCTCAAATCACAGAATCACACAATCATGGAATGGTCAGGGTTGGAAGGGACCTCTGGAGATCATCTAGTCCAACCCCCTGTCACAGCAGGGTCACCTGGAGCAGGTTGGACAGGAACGCATCCAAGTGGATTTTGAATCCAGAGAAGGAGACTCCACAGCCTCTCTGGGCAGCCTCTTCCACTGCTCTGCCACCCTCACAGGAAAGAAGTTAAGAAGTTTTTCCTTGTGTTGAGATGGAATTTCCTGTGTTCCAGGAACATACAACACATTTACAGAGGGACTGGTAGTAACGACCCATTTGGGTGGAAAGATGGTTGTCAACACTATTCCAGCCACCTTCTAAACCACTGTTAGGGAGGACTTCTATTTGTGCAATCCCAAGCACAAATCCAGGTTGGGTGGAGTATGGATGGAGAGCAGCCCCGAGGAGAAGGGCTTGGAGGGGTTGGTGGGTGAGAAGCTCCCCATGAGCTGGCAATGTGCACTGGTGGCCCAGCAAGCCCCCCGCACCCCAGGCTGCATCCCCAGCAGCGTGGCCAGCAGGGCGAGGGGGGATTGTGCCCCTCTGCTGCGCTCTGCTCTGGGGAGACCCCCCTGCAGTGCTGCCTCCAGCTCGGGGGCCTCAGCACAGGAGAGACATGGACCAAACCAGAGTGGGGCCGGAGGAGGCCCCGGAGATGCTGGGAGGGCTGGAGCCCCTCTGCTGGGAGGACAGGCTGGGAGAGTTGGGGGGTTCAGCCTGGAGAGGAGAAGGCCAAAAAGGGGAGACCTCAGAGCCCCTTCCAGTGCCTAAAGGGGCTCCAGGAGAGCTGGGGAGGGACTCTGGATCAGGGAGGGGAGCCATGGGATGAGGGGGAACTGTTTTAAACCAAAAGAGGGGAGATTTAGATGAGATATCAGGAAGAAATTCCTTCCTGTGAGGGTGGTGATCCCCTGGGGCAGGTTGCCCCGAGAAGCTGTGGCTGCCCCATCCCTGGAGGTGTTCAAGGCCAGGTTGGACGGGGCTTGGAGCAACCTGGGCTGG
>NW_009648149.1:3501082-3520989 GCF_000708025.1 Charadrius vociferus
CTTCTCCGCCGGCGGCGGGCAGAGCCCTGTCCGGGAGTACCTGGGAGCAGCAAACCTGCCTGCTCGCTCCCTCGCTGCCTGCAAAATGGAGAAAATAGTTCCCTTCCTTTTGTGTGGGATAACCAGCTGGTTAACGTTAGCACAGCTCCTTGGACGTGCAAAGCTATTTGAGACCTGCGGTGTTAAACGTCCTTCTATTTTACAAAGTTTTGTTCTGTTTTTAAAGAAGAATATTTATAGGAAATTCCCTGCTAATACCAGGTTTCTGCAGATCTATATTCCAAGTTAGGCGTGTGGTTCCAGGTGGGAACCACAGTTTTTCCGTTTGCAGCTCCGACCATATCGCTTTCGGTGACCGTGGTACCTCTCCTAGCTGTAACTAGCAGCAGAGTGAAAGTGGGAACCATCGGTTTCGCTGGTGCTGTGCAGGAGGCTGGGGACAGTAGTGAAAGGAGTATCATTTTCATGCCACTGAATGAGAAAACTGTAGGTACAAATAGCTGCAGTTACAGAAGCTGTGATGGAGGAGGGTCACGGACAAAGAAAAAGGAGGTCAAAGGAAAAGGCCAGGTTGGAGGTAGAGAGGTGACATCGATCCCACCCTGCTGGGGATCTGCGGACAGGTGAAAACAGCGCTCCTCTCTGTGGTTCTCTGCCAACTGTGATGTGCACCAGCCAGGGGTTAATGTGACAGATCAAGGTCTCGGGAATGGAGAGAACTGGATTTGCTGCCAGACCATTTTTCCTGGTTCTTGATTGTAGTCATAGAAATAGTCACATGAGAGACAAGTACTAGAAGTGAACGCATGAAGAGTTCTGCAGGAAGTTAAATAAAATGGCCCTGGGGTGTCCACTGTGGGTGCTCACAGTGTTTCTGCCTGTGTTGGGCACTAGCTCGATGTATGTATAATATATGCAGTAAGTTCATCAGGCAGTAGCACAGATGTGCCACCTTTGTGTGCCTTTTTGATTTAATCCACTCCACGTGTTTTCAAACCAACCAAACGCAGCAGTGCGTGCGTGCAGGCAGAGGTGGTCTTTTCGATGGGTCAGATTCATTCGTGCATTTTACTGTTCATGCAGGCTGTGCCTGCGGAAGGACCCAGGTGGTCTGCAGTGGGGTCAGCTCCTCCTGGAGCAGGGCTGTTGCATCTCCAGCTCTTTCTTTTACACTTATTTATAAGAGTGCTGTATTTCTCTCTGGGATTTCCCATATTGTAGTGTTGCCTTCTGAGAAATCTCCAGTTCCTGGTTCAGGGGCTGTGCATCCAGTGCATGTGAAGGCAAAAACTTGTGGGCAGAAGAGATGTTGTACCCAGAGGCACCCAGACTGAGCTGTAGCTCTTCTCGTGCTGACACAGAATATGCTGCTGTGAACGTTATTCGTTCAGAGGATGAGAGACTCAAGCAAGCAGCACGCGGAAGTCCCAAGAGCTGTGTTAGTGGCTGCTGGAAGCCCTCCCCAGTTCCATTGTTTAAAGAAGAATAGATCCATCCCATTTTCACACTCTGCCCTCCGGTTTGGCTTACTCATCGAGGTAGAGGTAGCATTTGTCTTATTCACAGGAAATAGCCATGCTGCTCTTGGTTTGCCTGATAGTGTGGAATTCAAATGGGATGTAGTTCAGATCCACCAAGGTAAATTACTTTAAGACCTACCTACCAAACAGATGTAAGCTTCTAAGCTGGTTATTACAGTAGTGGTAGAAAAAGAAACGTGAGATCGGCTGTTCTGTTTCTTAGAAAGACCACAGATGGGGTCTTCACGGCCCTGATTTACTGCCTGTGCTTTCTTCGACCAGTGCGGTGCACCTCAAGTGTCTATACAGGACTCCAGTGCCATGCGGTGTCTGTTTATTGCTACTGGAATCTTTAGTTATGGGAGACAGCAGCTATCAGTGACTGCTACTGCAGTTTCAAAATATCTTTTTAAGACTGTCTGTTACAAGGTATCTTTTTGATTAGGTCACCCTGCATTTTTGTTGGTAGGCTTCCAACTAGAACAGATTTTTAGCCTGAACTTTGGCTATCACATGTACTTACTAATTCTTCTTGACTCCGTTGGAAGAAACTCCCGAGTTAAACTTACTATAGTGGGTTAATAATATCTGAAATCTTGCCTGAATTTGTTAATTTTTAATTGGAAATATATTGGTAATAATTTTTTTATTAAACTGTATTGCAACATGCCGTTCTGCCGCATCATACTACTTCTGTAGCTGCCTGTATGCCATTGTTTCCATCTCAGTGTAAGAACAGATGTACTTCTATTTAGTACCCCCGTTCAGCTCATACGGTGTTTGGGGGACCAGAAGAGAGTTAGCAGAAGACAGGATCCACGTCACCAGAGATGAAGTTGACTCATTAAGATGTCTCGATAAAAACCAAACAGTCAATTCGTTATTCCTGAGGAACCAGCTAAGCTGCCTGTTTGCTTTCAGCAGGGTTGGGTGTTCAGTACTGACCAAGCTGAGTGCCATGTCTGGCCCCTCTGGGGTTGTCCCCACGGCTCTCCCCACTGAGCACTCACCCCTTCACCTGCGTGCGCTTCAGATTCCCAGTTGCATTATCCCAGTACGTTTTCTGGGTATGGGGCTGCTTGGCAGAGAAATGGGATGTGGAAGCCCCATCAGCAAAAAGGTCAGTTCTGAGTTCCTGAATGTCCCAGTAATCGAAGCCTGTTGTATCCCAGCACTCCGGTCTTCCAGGGGCAGGCAGAGGAAAAAGTGTGCAGGCTTTCTAGAGTTCAAATACAGAGAAATAAAATATCACCCGTTAAACATCATGCAACGTACACAGTTCAGGCAAACTCATATAGCCTTTCACATGAGCCCCTGTCTCAGTGCCTCATCATTTCTGTTGGACCATCCTGAGATGGGGTTATCTCGGCAATCCAGAACTGCTTCTTTGGACAGATCATCACCGTTTTGAGTCACTCTTTCCTTGGAAAGAGTTTTGCTCTTCCTTTACTGCTCCCACAGTTAAAGAGGATTCTTCTGACTTGGAATAACGTACCTGCCTTACCGTCCGCTCTAGGCATTTCAGCCTTGTGCAAAGCCCCGAGTGTGATTTTTACCACTGGTCTTTATTCTTTTGCTGAGAATTCTCAATTTTCCTGTCCCCAGATCTCAGTGGAGTGTGGAGAAAATTTTTTTTCATCCTGGTAGGTCCAGCCCCTTCCGAGGTGTTTTCCTGTGAATGGGAACCTCACGGTGCCATGAGGCACTGCTGTCTGTGGCTGGGGGGGGTGTCTTCAGCAGAGCCCTGGCTGAAAGGGGGTGACCCTGCTCTCAGGCATTCAGTGCTTTGGAAATTCCCCATCATCCAGGGCTTTTACGCTGTATATGGACAGATTTCTGGAGTAATCACAGCTTGTTGCCTTTATGGTTTTGAATCGAGGGGAAAACACTTCTGTTCACTACATTCAGAGCTAGTATCTTATTTCTGCTGAAGCTCCCTTTACACTGATGGGTACTGTAAAAGGTGACTTGAGAAGACTAAATTTACATTTGTGTTCATTTAGAGCCCTTTTACATTGCCTGAATGATGTGTCAGGGAGACTGACAGCCGCCTTTGCCCTGCCTCAGGGTAAATGGGGATGGTGTGAAACCTTCACCCACTGAAACCGATAGCAAAGCTGTCACAGGCTTCCACGAACACTGAATCAGGCCAGAAATGTAGTGGTCGCAGTAGGATTTTCATCGCAGTTTATTCCCTTCCCACATTCAGATGCCATTTGAATTGTCAAAACACTATCACAGATAATTGGAAGTATTTTTAACAGAAACTTCAGAGCAGCTTTTTCCTGTTCTCCAAAAGTCATGTTCTCTGCCCCTGTTCAGCCGTTGTGGATGTCTCGTGCGGGAGTCGGCAGGGCTCTGGGAAGCCTAGGAAAATCTCTTGACCGCTTAAAGCAAGCGAGAAGGCAGGGAGAACAGTTCATCTCCAGGGCTCCGCTACAAAGCTGCTTCTTTGTATGAGGCTTCCTCGTTTGGTTGGGTTTTTTAACGTGAGATGTGACTTTGATCTCTCCTGAAGAATCCAGACCTGTGGTGATTCTCACAGTAAGGTGTCTTGGGAGCTCATTCCCTTCACTGCAGCCTGGGGGTGACGCTTTCAGCCTTAATAATCAAATATCAGAAGAGCACCACAGGCAGCGTTGTATGGTGTTTTCTGTTTTAATCAATGGTAAGGAAAAAGGGAACGCGTTGTTGCTCATCTTCTGTGTTAATTTAAGAACCCAGAGTTACCCCGCAGCAGTCAGGATCAGGCTGGGTATTCCCTCAGCTTCGGGTTGTAAATCAAACCCATTTCACTCAAAGGGGAAGGAGTTCACTGCGAAGGAAACAGGAGGAAGGCTGCATCCAGGGCACGGCTGAACTGGCAGGGTAGCTCAAGGCCAGAGCTCTCCCTCCAGCAGGTTCCCTCATCCACCGCCACGCATACCTGGTGACTCACACCGTGGATCAGGCCTGGATGGAGCCGTCTGTTCCGCAGGCAGGAGAGCCCAGGCGGAGCACGTAGGGACAGAGGGACAGGTCACCTCAACTGCAGCGGCAAGATGGACGCAACTGGCCAGTGCCGTTCGGCTTTGGAAATTCAAACCCAAGCGTAGTGAGTATAGTACGATAGACGCCTCCAGCCACGTGCAGAGTTATACGCGAGTGAGACATCTGAACAAAGAAGGATGCTTTTCCTTTGAAAAGTAAACTATGCAAATACAATTTGCTCTGCTCCAGAGAGAACAAGCAGCTTTGCTATGGATTGGCGCGGATGCCTCACTGTACCAGGCTGCCTTTCTCAAGAGGCAAAGGCCCGCTGGATGTAGAGTCACTGCACGTGACACACAAGATGAAGAACAGGCAGGAGTAACTGTTTTGTAATTAGCGGGATGGGGAGAAACAAACAATTTGCATTGCTCTTTAAAAATGGGGAGGGCTGTGGAAAAAAGAGACTTCCTCAAATCGCTGCAGCAGATGATCTGTATGACTGTATCCTGACCTACCTTTTGTGTGAAAGGGAAGAGTTCTTAACCTTGCTTGGCATAACTGCACAGGTCTTGGTGAGCCTTTTCTTGGGAAGGCAAAAAGAAGAACTGGTATTTTCAGTATGCTGCTTAAGGTTTTTTAAAAAAATAAATTATTTTTGGTTTTGACAGGGTAGGCTGCATAGAAACAGAAATTATTTTTGTGTAAAGAAACATGGAAGTGCAAACAAATGGTTTCATTTTGTTATTTGCAGCTCAAAGTACTTTGAGAATGACCAGTCTTGTTTTGCTTTAGAAGCCAGTTCCAAGGGGATTTTTTTTTCCTCTCCTTTGTTTTTTTTCTGTGTGAACCTCGCGCACACACAATAATTAACCAGTGAAGAAGGTCAGAAAGGAAGTGACTAGGGAAGATGTACTTTAAACACAGACATTCATGAGGCTGTGGGCTGTAATTAACTGGAATGTTTGTCTAAGGAGCCCAGGTTACATGTTGAATATCAGATAGTTATTAAAGAGGCGGTTTTTGATTTGTCCTTTTAATTATCAAGAGCTTTAATGGCTCTTCTGTTCTGCCAAATGGATTTTTTTTTTTTCATTTGGAGACTATTTTGAGATTTAGTTCTTTTTTCTGGTTGGGTTTGGTGTAATACCCTTTTTAACATAGGTTTGTTTAGGAAGCATAGGTCCTAGTCAGAAATAGTGTTCAGGGTTATAACATAACAGGAACTTAGTCGTCATGAATAGATGGCATTTGTTATGGACAAACAGCTTTTGGAACTGGAGGAGGAGAAGGCAAGTGTATTATCAGCTTTAGGGAAACTGTGAACCTCTGTGATGAAGCAGTGAGAAAGCAATCCTAAAAGTAGTCAGCTGAGGTGTTTTCTCAATAGCAAAATACTCATTTAATTCTACGAAGCCCCGGTCAGGCCTTATCTGGAGTGAGTGAGCAGGATGAAACAGTGTTAAAAGGTGTGATTGCCAACTGGAACAAATGGGGAGAAGAGCCATCAGGGTGATCAGGGGAGCAGAAAGCCTGTTGCAGGATCTGACCTTGCTTAGCTTTGCAGAAGGAAGGCTGGGAGGGGATCCGACTAATTTTTGCGAATACCTTGCAAGTAG
This sequence comes from Charadrius vociferus, assembly GCF_000708025.1. NCBI lineage: Eukaryota > Metazoa > Chordata > Aves > Charadriiformes > Charadriidae > Charadrius > Charadrius vociferus. The sequence continues at coordinate 3,507,189 of NW_009648149.1, forward strand.
GAAGGAGTGGGAGGAGGGCTATTGAACCTGACTGATGGTGTTGGCACAAACCCAAATGGGCATAGATTACCCATAAATACACTTGGTGATCAGATTACAGTAGAAGATGGTTTCCAAATGTCAGAAGCATGATGCTTTCCAGTGGGGGAAATGGTGTTCCATAGATTTGTGAATGTGGTGACACAGAAAGGTAGCCAACGAGAGCTGTGGATTAGACTGCAGGCGTGGAGTAAGTAGTAGTAAGCTTGCAGACTCCACTCAGGAATTTCGAGGTTTAGACAGTAGCCAGATGCTTCACGTGGGGAGAGGTTTGATTGGTATTTGCGAAAGCTCGAGAGGTAGGACCACTAAGACTTGAAAGTAATGATGGTGTCTTTGTTGAACCCGTTGGAGGTTGTTCAGTTCTGACTTTCTGTGTGCTTCAGGGCAATTTTTAATATCCAGTGGGGTTATTAATGGGGCAGCAACATGGAACTGCCACTGATGTACAGCACATGGTCAGAGGCTGTGCTGATCAGTGCCACCCTTCTGTTTTACTGTGTTTCTCCCCCTATTGCATCAAATGACCTTTCAGCGGGGTTGATGTCAGGCAGTGTAATAGCATCCATGCAAACTCATAGCGCCCCTAAGCAGTGCTATAATTGCAGCTGAGCTTGCTTCCGCTTCAAGTTGGGGTGAAGTGCAATCATAGCTGGACCTAAGGGTGTATTGACAGGCTGTGCTCCAAATACAGCTCCCAGCCGCTGCAGAGCCGCCAACACGCAGAAGAAGAAAGGACTGAGAACCCCTCTGGAATCTACCACAGTGCATGTCTCAGGTTCATAAGGAGCCACCGCAGGCAGGAGAAGCGGCGCTGAGTAACGTGGCTAGGCATCAGCTGTGGTTTCACAGCTGAGGACGGGTTTCCTCCTCTGGCTATACTTTCCATCTGGAAACAATGTATGTCTTGAAAACGGGGAAAGATTTTTAGTTTTTCCTGTGTTCTGCTGCATGGTGAAATGTGGTTTCTGATTTTTCCTGCCAGCCACGCGGTGAAGGGCTCTCTTCTGCGTATCGTCAGGAATTACGCAAAACACGCAACGAGTAAGAGATTGGGTTTAAAGCAGAGATCGTCTGCAACCCCAGGGGCAAGCTTTTAAATCTTGTCAGCCACAGATGCGTAGTGTTTTCCATGCCAAGCAGCCATTTTAATACGTTCCAAATTTTCCTATAAACGCTAGCAGCACGCGTGGTTTGTTCTTGTGTGTGTGCGTGTCTGTGAGTGTATGCGTGCGCATGGTGGGAGCAGGGAAGATGGTTTTTCCAAGGGCAATCGGACAGCCTGAATGTTGTCCATCGCCAGCAGGAGCTGTTTGGTCTGCTTTCAGAAGCCACCCTCCAGAAGTGAAAACATAGTCTCCCTTGGATAAAGGCAAACATGAAGCAAATAACTTCTTGCAGCCAGAATACATAAAACTTTTTTGTTTTCCTTCTGCAGTCCACTTTTTTAACAGACAAAATAATGCTTCCTCTAGCTAATCTTACTCCCATCCTCTGGCCTGAGGAAACATCTGCTCTCCATGGTAAGCTTGGTTGTCCCACCTAGTTCCCTTTTAGAGTTCTCTTCTCTTCCACTGACATCAGTTGCCTCCACCTGCCCCCATTCCTGCCCACCAGTGTTCACTGCCACAGCAGCCCCGCAGCTAGGAGCCCACCCTGATGTCAAGGTTTTGCTCAGGGGAGGTTTAACCATCTTTACTTGACAGGGTTTTGGCAGCTCGTGCACCTTGCTGATACGCACCGCGTTCCCTTGAGTGAGATCAGGAGTGAGTCTGTTAGCCATGACGCTGTTCCCGCACAGATCGCTGATACGGCAGAAAAAAAATCACCCTGGCCAGTCCCGTGTCCTTGCAGCCTCTTCATCTATGTTATGCACTGGTTGTTTTCTTTTTGGAGCTGGGACTTTGTTCTGGGAGACAGAGCAGACCGCAGTGCTGTGGTGAATGACAGTTGGGAGCAGGTTTGTCACTAGTAAATTGGTCAGTGACTCCTGGAGAAGAGCACTGTCATGTTGGTGAGGTCCTGTAGACCAGGGCTAGTCAGCAGCTGTTCAGCAAAATGTTTTTTTCCTGGAAAGAGTCTGGGCTTGTGGTTTGCTTTTGAAACAAAACCATTTCCATACTCAAAAACGTGGCTGTCCCAGCTCTGCTGCCGAGGTGAGCTGCAGCTCCATTACAAGATGGAGCACTGTGGGTGGTTGTGTTGGGGCTTGACCCGTGGCTGTTTGTTAAGACAGTCTGACTATTGGCATTTCCCTCTCTGATGTGATCTTCCTTTGCTGAGATGTTCCCTTGGTGGGTTTCCCTTAGTGTTGTGTTTTCAGGCTTACCAGTGACAACGTGACTTATTGGGGAAAATAGAAAGCCCCAGGGGGGCACAGTGTGGATTTTACCCTCCAGGCATGGAAGGGCCGATCTGTGTTTTTCCTTCCTGGTAAGAAAAGTGGCCCAGTGGTGGGATTTCACAGAATTCACAGAATTCACAGAATGATTAGGGTTGGAAGGGACCTCTGGAGATCATCTAGTCCAACCCTCCTGCCAGAGCAGGGTCACCTACAGCACGTTACACAGGACAGCGTCCAGGCGGGTTTTGAATGTCTCCAGAGTGGGAGACTCCACCACCTCTCTGGGCAGCCTGTTCCAGTGCTCCACTACCCTCAAAGTAAAGAAGTTCCTTCTCATGTTAAGATGGAACTTCCTATGTTCAAGTTTATGCCCATTACCCCTCGTCCTATCACTGGGCGCCACTGAAAAAAGACTGCTCCCATCCCCCTGGCATCCTCCCATTAAGTATTTGTATGTATTAATAAGATCCCCCCTCAATCTTCTTTTCTCTAGACTAAAGAGACCCAAGTCCCTCAGCCTTTCCTCATAAGAAAGGTGCTCCAGTCCCCTAATCATCTTTGTTGCCCTTTGCTGGACCCTCTCCAGCAGTTCCCTGTCTTTCTTGAACTGGGGAGCCCAGAACTGGACACAGTACTCCAGATGCGGTCTCACCAGGGCAGAGTAGAGGGGGAGGATGACCTCCCTCGACCTGCTGGCCACACTCTTCTTGATGCACCCCAGGATGCCATTCGCCTTCTTGGCCGCCAGGGCACATTGCTGGCTCATGGTCATCCTGTTGTCCACCAGGACTCCCAGGTCCCTCTCCACAGAGCTGCTCTCCAGGAGGTCAGCCCCCAACCTGTACTGGTGCATGGGGTTATTCCTCCCCAGGTGCAGTACCCTACACTTACCCTTGTTGAACTTCATAAGGTTTCTTTCTGCCCAACTCTCCAGCCTGGCGAGGTCACTCTGTAAGGCAGCACAGCCTTCTGGCGTGTCAGCCACTCCTCCCAGTTTTGTGTCATCAGCAAACTTGCTGATGGTACACTCTATCCCTTCATCCAGATCATTGATGAATATGTTGAACAAAACTGGGCCCAGTACTGACCCCTGAGGGACACCACTTGTTACTAACCTCCAACTAGACTCTGCACCACATTTGTCTCTGGCAGAGACCATAAGGCATTGTGCCCCGCTAGCCAGTACATCACGTGTCCCCTCTGCTAGTCACCATAGTCCCACCACTATCTTTCCTACGTGAAAGAGGAAACAGTGCTTTGTTCTGACCTGGTCGGTTGTGTCCCGTGTGCCGTTCCCTGGACGTTTCAACCCACCCTGCGAGGGACTGCTTTTCTGCCCCTGAGCTGGGTGTTGAAGGGGTTGGATATTGGGTGGAAAGTGGGCTGCAGGTTCTCATCTCTGTGACTGCAAAAAGCGAAAATAGGTAAGGGATGAAAAAGAGAGAGCAGAGTACAGGAGCAGATGTGTGACCAGGCTTGGAACTGCTGAGGGGTGCGGAGAGCACTGGAGGAGAGCTTTCCTTGGTAGGAACTGGAAAGAGCCTGCTGGGAGCAAGTTTATTTGTGCTCAGTGTCACATGCATTTTATTGCCACAGACGCGCACAAAAGAGCAGTTCACAAAAGGAAAAAAAATGTAATTGCTGTTAAGAACACGTATATGCAGCCTTGCGAGAATTTTGTGGTTCTCTGGGAATTTAATATTCCAGGTCTGTTCTCACCGGCCGGTGACACTCTTATTCCAACCAGCGCACTAAATATTTGGTTTCATTCCAACAGCAGTGTAAAGCATGTTTGATATATCATTTTCATTGTAATTCTTTTGCAGAGATAATGATGTTTTCCCTGTCTCATTTCAGAACTGTAGCTGCTGAAGTCAGGAAGCAGATCTCAGGGCAGTATGGAGGGTCTCCCCAGCTTCTCAAAAACCTCAATATTGGAGGCAGCGTCTCTCATCATACAACTGTAAGTAATGCTTGGAACATGGAAGACTGAAGAAGATGTGCATAGTTATTTTGATTACCACTTGGAAAGAAATTGCAGTGCTGACAGGTTGTTGACCTAAGCAGCCCTGATAACACTGAGGAAAATAATTCCATGCAAAACCTGCTAATTTTGGAGGTCTCTATCTTGTAAACCAGTTGGTGTGGTTGACAATTTGTGTTTCTGCAGAGTCTTTGTAGGGCAAGGGGCTCCCTTGACCAGGTCAGGTGTTAGTTGTTTTATCCCAGGATTGCCTGGACTGGGCAATGAATTCCACCTGTATGTGTGGTTCTCTCCATGAAGAGCTCTTTGCAAGCTAGTGCACTTGTAGCTGTTGTCTTGTTTCTTTTCACTCTTGAGAGTGGGACCACAGCAGCTCGTCTACTCTTCAGAGGTATTTTAAATGTTATTGTGAAAGTTGAATGTGGTTACTCCTCAGGAATGTGTATTTACTTACAAGTTTACGGTCTACTTCCAAGAGCAGCTCAAATGTGTAGGCCATGTTGCCAGAATCTTGCTCTCTGAACTCAGATTTTCTTGCGTGGCCTACCAGTAACCTTCCAAATTTATTCAGTGTGGTGGTAAAAATTTCAAGAGTTCAGCAACTGGAACTGCGTTTTTGGAAGTGTTCCTTTGATTTGGGTTGTTGCTTCGGGTCATAGCAGTTTCTTTTGCAGCAGTCAACTTAGAAAACAAATATTATCGCATCTTGTTTTCTTCAAAGAGGGTTGATTAGGTCAGGCAGCGCTGGAAATATGCCCTGAATTTGATAGTCTGTACAAGCGTTGTGAGTTTGCAAGAATTCTCCTGTTTTGGAGTAGGGTCCTGTAGAGTTTCCCCAGTTTATGTACCGCTCTGCGCCCAACCTAATGCGGTCAAGCATTCTCATACAGAGCACAAACGCATTCTTGCAGCTAGTATCATCTCAAAAGCCATCTCCAAGACTAAGTTGACCTCTAGCTTAGAAGAATGACTACGCCGCAGGCTGAAAGTTCATCTTTAAGGAGATCTGACTGTGCCAGAGTCCCTGGGGATTGAAGAGGGCTGGAATTCCTGTCATCTCCCTCTGCATCAGCTGTGTGAGTAGAAGGAGAGCAGAGGGCTGGCTTTGTCAGCTGTGTGCCCAGCCTTAATGGTGAGTGAGCACGAAGGAGGAGGGGTTAATGAGAGCGGTGTGGCCAGGGCTAATGCTTTATTGCAGCAGCGCTCTGTAGGGGTGTTGAATGATAAAGCAAAGCCCTGACTTGGCAGTTCCGGATGGTCTTTTGCATAATCCAGTATTAGGGAATAGGGAGGGACCCCTGCTATTCGCGGCGTATGCTGGATGGAGCACTCAGGGTCTTTGAATCCCCTTCCCTGCAGCAATGGATAGCTGAGGAATAGACGCCTACTTTTGAAGAATCCATTGGATGCTCATCCCACAAGCTCCTGTGCCTCACTTGTCTCACACGTGGTTTCATCTTGGAACAAGTCGGCTGAATTACCTTTCTGCTCCCTGTTGCTTTCATATAGCAAGATCTCGTCTGCGTACCTCTCCAAGCTGTTCCTCAGCCAGCCATATTTTTGATCACTGTTTTTCCTTGTATCACCTCCTTTTGCTCTGAATTGTCTCTTCTGCTTTTTCTTCCTATTTCTAAGGTTTTTCCATTCTGCCATCATCACAGTGTGCACGCTCAATGCTTCAGTCTTGTTGATCTTCACATCTAATTCTTAATTCAGGATCAGATTTGTTGGTCACAGTATCGTCAGCCCTGTCTTCAGTTCTGGTATCTCTCTGTTGTGTTTTCTAGTAAATATATGCAAGAGTCTATAAAAACCCTGGAAAAGGTCATGCTAACTGGAAGCAGACTTTGAGCCTTTCCTATCAAACTGCATTGTGTGATGGTTGATGTGATAAGCTCCTAGTTTGTCATATTAGATTCTGGGCTGAGCAGAGATGCTCTTCAGAAGCATGTTTAACATGGAGCAGTAGTTTGTAGGAGATTGTCTGTAGGAAAAGTATATTTAGTTAAGTCATGAGTCTATGTCCTGAGGCTGCATAATATGACAGCGGTTTGCTTGTACTGAATTTTGGGTTAATTTCTCTCCCTTAGGCATCTGTCAGAATCGGCTGTGCCTGCCTGTCCTGGTTTGATAACAAACATTATGCAGAGAGAAAGCATTACTGCTGTGAAGCTGAAATAGCTGTTTGCTCTGGAAAAGTTCAGAAGTTTGTGTGTCGTTACACTTTTACAGAGAATAAATAGAAGGCCCTGAATCTGCATGGCAGTTTTGTGTAGCCATACTGGTTTGAAAGCCTAGAGTAGGGCACATAATGTGGGTTTAAATAGGAAGTTTATGCTAAAATGTATGGATATATTAATAATGCCGTGTGGTTGAGTTTCATGCGAGTATCTTCACGATGGCAGCAAGTTGCACTGTTGAGCGTGCAGCGTGGAACTGGAGGAATTTAATGATGATGATGGTCTCTTCTATCCAGTGCACCTTGCTCATCGTGTTGAGCACTTCCACAGATGGTTATGATCCAGATAAGGTCCGCACTGATTCTCTGTTGACAGTTGCCAACAGTAGCTGCTTAGGGTAATTCGTCTGAGAGCCTTAGCGCACGCAGTCTGATGGAGACATTTTTTACGGAGAAATGCGTGCTTTTGTGAATGTGGGGCCCTCAGCACTCTGCTTGCTTCAGCCTTTTGTGTCTTGTTGACTGAAGCCGGTGCAGGGACTTTTCACACCCGACAGACTTGCATGTGGTTGAACCTAAGGTAAATGCAAAAACCTGTCAGCTGAATTTTAGCAAGTCTCTTCCCTTTTGCTTCACGAGCAGCAGACAAAATGCTGCCAAAACTGTTTCTAATTTAGTATCTGGTAGAGCTGGGGAGAAGACACTGCTTTCAAATGACTGTACAGGAGCTTGTGGTTTATTAGTGTCAGCCTCCACCCTTCTGCCACTTTAGGAGCAGCTGATTTTAATTGCACATTTCTCAAACCACCAATACAGGTCCAAAGCCTTCAGAGGCTTTTCCTGTATAACTTAACGTGCTGAATTGGGACTCCTCGCAGGGTGCAGTCCTTGCAGCACTGAGCTTTTATTTTTGAAATCCAGAACAGAAGGCACTGACAGGTTGTTATTGAGAAATAGGAGCTGTTAAGGTCGTAGGGTTAGATGAAGGAGATTTTAATTTTTGAAGTTGCTTTTGCAAGTCTCTCAAATCCACTGGTAAATCGAGTGTGTGTTTGCTCCTTGCTGTCGGCGTCTGGGTTGTAAACCGTGTGCTGTGCTCATCTTCGGTGCATCAAGAGGTTCCATATTCCCTCGTGGGAGATGGGGCTTCTCGCCACCAAACTCGCTGATTGAATGCACTGAAAGCAGAGAGCTTGCGCTTCCCTTCAAAGAATTCCCCAGCATCTTGCAGGATGGGGTATTTGCTTTGTTTATTTGATGAACTGGACTGTTTACTATGGGCTATTATAGTCCCTGGTGACTAACCACTTTCTTTTCTTTCCAAGTTTATTTTTTCTGTTGAGCAACTCCTTGTGCTACGGTGCTTGTTAACTCTGTCTGCTCACCCTCTGTTGCACCGGCATTTCTGCTCGTTGCTGGATGCTGCAGTGTGGCAGAGACCCCATTCCTCTCTCTGGATTTCTGCACTAGCTTTACCTGGACGAAGTGGATTGTGCATTGTCAGAGGTTGGCATGAGTTACCTGAAGGGACCCAAAGCTTTCTCTGAGTCGGGGTGCGAATGCCTCGCTTTGCTGTTTAATGGCTGCTTGTTACGCTGCTTTGGTGGAGGAAGAGCAGAGTTTTGGTTTGTATCTGCAAATGGACTCGTAGTCTGTTTTTTCCCCTCTGTGTGCTGTCCTTTATGAGGGCAAATGATGTTATCAAAGGACAGAAAATAATCACTAGGTATCTGGACCTCTCTTCAATTGTAGCCCAGCTGTTTCTGTGTTTTGTTCTACATTCAGCAACTTTTGTTGCTCAATGATATTTACATTTTTCAGATTATATAAAGACTTATAAAATCTTGGATTTCTGAGTACTTCACTTTTGAGTGCCAAAGATAGTCCTTGAAATGTTTTTCGTTGTTGTCCAAAACTTGACTATTTTTTTTTTCCTAAGAAAAGAAATTTTTCTTAATTTTTTAAAAAAATCTTTAGAGGTATATTTTAATTAGAAGAGCAGCGTTTCACAGAACTTGCAAACAAGCAGAATGGAGGTATACTCAGTTGTTTTACAGAAAAATCACAGCTGTTTCCAAAGGATCAGGGGTAATATATCCTGTCTGTCGGTGTATGTTACGGCATAGTTGAATGTTAGTATGAGGAGGAACACTGTTATAAGAGATGCTAATTAGTCTGGGAATAAAGGGGTCTGGATTCTTGGACATGATGTGATCCGACCATGTCTGCTCTCAGCGCTCCATTTTCTGGATGGAAAATAAAGGTGCTGACATTTACATGTCTTTGTAAAGCAGGGCCGGGTTTATGGGCATTATCTGGGCTAATTGAGGCTTTGTCTTGGATTTATTGGATGTCAGACTTTGGTTGTGTATTCAAAGATAGTATCTAATTATTCAATAAGAGAATATAGGTTCCTTTGTATATTTTCATTGTTTATTTTAGCATCATTTAAAAGGAGAAGAAAAGATAATTTGTGCAAATGAATGGAAAACACTGCAAGGGAAAACACGACAGTATCCTATGTAGCATAGAAAAGGACGTTTTGAAGTGTTCAGAGCCAAGTAATTTTATCACCAAAATCACTTAAATGAAAAGGAAAATGAGCCAAGTCTTAATGCTCTCTCAAAGCTGATTAAGGCTTAATAGTGACTTCCATTATATGTATTTCCTGGAGGTTTCGCCCTGCCTTGCTGAATGGTCGGTCCTCATCAGACAGGGGAGGATGGGAGAGGCATCCACATCCTCTTCCCTGCCTCCTCCCGTTAGGGATTACTCACGGTTGACTCTGCGCTGGTGCAGGCGCTCTCTTTAGTAAATTAAAACTGCTACATACTGTTTCTGAAATCAGTAGCGAGTCCTGTTGCAGAGGTCACGGGCGTTTTATGTGTTAAGCTGGTTAGTCTGGTGTCTCGTGAAGGGTTGTTGAGTCTCCTTTGTCTGCAACAACTTAAACAGTTTAGCAGAGAGAACTAATCTTAACTAAATGTTATTATACCAAGTAAATTCGGTTACTTAAATGAAGCATTCGTGACAGGCCTGTTAATAAATACTCAGAATCTAAAAAATGCCAGTAAGTCCTATTCTTTGTTTATTAGTTAGTTGTGACACATCTTTTTCAGGAATAAAATGCATAAACAAACTGATGTTTAGTGGAAATGCTGCTAATATCCTAAACTGCAAAAAAATTCTTAATATTGGATGCGAATTGCAACGTAAAAATTTTCAGTCCGAGTCCCCGTTGGTCTGCTTGCGGTCTTTCACGCTCGTGCTGCCATGGTCCCAGCAAGCAGCAGAGGATTGGAAGACCGGTGCATCACGATGCTAAATCACAGCTGCTTTCTCCTCGTCCGCTTGCCTCTGAAGGCTCAGGAGAGCAGGCGCAGCGTGCTTTAGTACCGGCTGTGAGAGCGCACGAAGGAGGAAACCTATGTCAGAGGACACGTGAGCATCTGGGGTGTAGGTGCGCTGCTGCAGTAGTTCCTCTGTATGTACACACTTGCAGTCTTTTGCAGTCATAATGCAGCTTAAATGCATTCTTAGCCTTTTCGGTGCTAAGGTAGTCTGAGTGAGACTCACATCTCTATTATCTGGGCTAGCAGGGTTGGGTGGATGCCCCCAGGCTTTGCACCGGCCTGGCCAATGCTGTCACCGTGCAGGGACACGCGCGTGGCTCTGCACAGCCGGCTGGGAACAGCGGGCAAGGAGACTGGAGGTCCCCCGTGGTCCCCAGAGCGTCGGTCGATGGGCTGAGCCTTCCTCCGTGATGGCCGTGCCGCTGCAGGGGCTCGTTGCTGGTGTCTCCAGGCAGGGCTGCTCAGGTGCAGAGAGCCGGGACATCGGGACTGTCTGTGCCCGAAGGTGGCTCGGACCTGCGTGGTTTGTTAGGTGAAGCTTTGCTCCCCGCGAATGTGGCAGAGGCAGTAATTTCTTCACCTGGGCATGGATACAAACCACTTCAGCTGTCCTCTTGTGCCGCTCCTGAGCTAAACAGCAGAGGCAGCTCGACGTGACGCCAGCTCTGGCGTCTTTGCGTGTCTCCTGGTTAATCCGTACGTTGGATAAATTGTCCACTGGTAATTGAGACGTGACTGTGCCAGGTATTTTCCTCTCAGAAGGAGACGTGCATTCGTGGTTACCACGATTCAGCTTGCACAGTTCAGAGCCACCACGGTTTGCCTGAGTGAACCCTAAGGGTCTGGAGGGATCCATCTCCCCTGATCTGATGTAGTGTTTCTGCCAAAACTGGGAAGTCTGTGATTTTTCTGCAGTCTCTAGTCAAACTGTTTGGCTTTTTCATTTCTTTAATAATGGGAGCTTTGATGTTTTCATTGTCTCAGGCTCTGCGCTCTCAGTTTTGGTGCAGTTTATCAGAAGGTAGCTCTTTCAGATCAGTCTCCGCACTTGTGTTTTCTGTATCAAAGTCTTCATGTTTTTCAAATACTCTCGGTGAAATTACATGATTCTTAGTCATCAAAGAAGATACTGTCTTTCTTCTTACCGGTCCTTGGAGGCATAACTTGTGTCTTTCAGGGTTTGGTAAGAAATTGCTTTAGTATTCCCAGATAACTAATTAATCTCTGGTTAATATTAATATTTCTATACCCAAATGGCTTTTTACATTAGCAACCAGTTATAATAGCAAATAACCCAGCAATATTTGTACATCAAACATCTCACTGGTTTTCTGACTGGCTGTTACTTATTACATGTAGGGTCCTTCTTTAGGTAGGTATATTTACAAAGATTTCCTTTCATTAGAGGCTTTTTTCCATTTCAAGGATTGTGATATTACATGAATTTGACGCACATTGCAGATCATCGGGCTTGTTTGTAAAAAGAATCCAGAACTTAATGCTAAATATTTTGAGATCTTAAAAATCTTCAGACAATTTCTAAAACAATTTTTGTCTTAACAGAGAGTGCTTACAGAAGTTTTTGAGGCACGTTTAAAATTTGAAATGAAGGACTTTTATCAGCTGTTTTCTGTAGTAATTACGTCTTTCAAAACACCGTGCAAAAGTAATAAGAGCTAGAGCAAAGCAGGAGATAGGAACTGCATTCCAGAGGCAGTACGCATGTATGTGGAGGTAATGACTGCACTTTGTGGCTGGGGAGGTGCCATCCTTGTTGAGGGTTGGTAGCAGTCTGTGGTTGATGAAAAGCAGAGATTGCCTAGGAATCTCCTTGGTTCACTTGAGTATTTTCATGCATTATAAATGCAGCCAAAAAATTGAAAGCACGAGTTCTCTGTGCTCAGCAGTCATCAGGGTTATGAAATGAGGGGTATGGGTTTTCTGAAGTGCGGTAGTGGCAGTAGAGGACTATGTGATTCTTAGAATTTAGATCCAGTGACGACCGTTTTTGGAGTAAGTGTTTAGGTGAAAGAAAATGTTGTTTATGGAAGTAAAACATGTTTTTTAATTACTTGAACATCGTCGGTGGTTACTATTAAGAGGTTTCAGAACCTCTTAGAGTGACTATGGCCTCTAGTTCATGCTTAAAAATAAATTTGATGCCTCTGTTTAGCAAACATATTTCTTTAAACCATTGCCTTCTTTAGCTTGCCTGAATTTTTGGGGTGTTTTTTTAAAGTATGTTATGTTTCCTGTGTTCTCAGATTTATCTGTCCTTCCTACAGTACCTCAGGTTTGCCTCCTGTTGCAGTTCCCTGAGATACCAGTGTCCCTTTAAGGGTGCTGGGGATTTTGCCACAGCAAGAACAGGCCATCTGCATTCCTGAATGCTCTAGAAGGGAAGTGCCTGTTTACCCTGGAGACCTAGCGATAGCTGAGAGAAGGCTGGCGCTCAGCTTTGAAATGTTAATCTGCTGCTTCAGTCCTTCCAAGATTTTGCCCAGGGAGGCAGTGGGTGGGAAGTTGGTATTAATTTAGAATTTGAAGCTTTGGTGCAATCTGTTACAGTTTTAGCACATTATAAATTGTTTAATATTTAAGGAGGTATTGAAGTTAAGATGGAACTTTGTCCTACTTTCAAAATTGGCAAGAAATAGCACCCTGATTTTGAAGAAGCACTTAGCCACGAAGTAAAAATAGTAGTCAGGATCCTCCCTGTGATGTGGAGCTCTGCAAGGTTAATTTTGCAAGGTCCCTTATCATATCCTTGCAGGGAATTTTGCTCCCACACAGGAGGCAGGAGGTATAACCTTCTAGTCTTTGCCATTGTCATTTTGCCAGGGCCCCAAATTGTACTGTGATCCTCACAGAGAGTGGGTCTCTGCCCTTGGGAATTATGCATCTTATTTTAGATAAAATGAAAATTGGTCTTGGATTGAGCAACTTGGGTTCAAATCCTTGTTCTTCCAGATGCATCCTGCCAAGCCATCACGTCATAACCATTTCAAATGCCGTTGTGGCTCCCCGTGAGAATAAGCATCTCGGGAGGGCAGAGGTGAGGGAGGCAGAAGGAAGTGCGAGGGACACAGTGCTTTTGACGGCTGTGCTGACATGTGCTATCTGGAAGAGTCTGCCAAATCTTAGCTGGGATCAGTGTGTTGCTTAGAGTGTGTCCCACAAGACTACACTGTGATGCTCAGTATGACAAATATGAATTAGACAACAAAATTCTGGAACAGGACCTAGAAATATCCCTTCTGCCTGGCTGTTCAATCAACCCGGCTGTGCGTGTAGGGGAGGGATAGGTTAAAGTCCTTCAGGTAAAAATCCGAATGCCCGTGGACGTCAGGGCACACAGCAGTGATATGCACAGGACTTCTTCTGTGCTTCAGTCAGCGTCTGGGAGATGGAGATAATGACTGTCCCTTTTTCTGCCCTAGTTGCTACTGTGATCCCTTGCTGAGGCTCTGCACAGTGCCCAGGAGAGCAGACCTTTAGTCTTTAGGTACTCGCGTAGGTGTAATTGGTTCAGTAAGGCAGCAAACTGGAGGGGGAGGCTGTTCAGGCAAGGGCGCCTAATGATGGCTAATTAAATGGCATGCTAATTAAATACTTATCCTTTGGTCATTTCTTGAGCATGATGGAAAAGTGCGTCTGTGGCAAGTATCCCCGTTGCCTTCGTTAGTGGGGCAGCCCTGCAGCTGTTTGAATCGCCTTGCCCTGCACACTTCTGCTTGCTGAGCTCCCTCTGAGCGCGGCTCCTGCCTTCCCCGGCAGTTGTACAGGGGCAGCACCGCCGCTCGGCAAAACCCTGGTCGCTGGGACAGGCGAGAAGTCCTGCTTGGCAGAGGGGTCTGCTCCCTGCACGAGGGAGATGGTTGCAGTCGTCTCTTCTCAGGAAT
>NW_009648149.1:3521315-3532543 GCF_000708025.1 Charadrius vociferus
AGGAATGCCTCAACAGAGCAGGTCTAATACAAATCTGCCCTTTGGATTTAGGTTTTTTGCTTCTTTGGTGGGGTGGAATAAAGCCATGAGCGTTGCAGTGTGGTGCCCCGGGTGTAGCTTTCCCTCCTGTTAGCCCTTTGCTCCTGGAGCTCCTTGGGTGGGATGCTTGGCTAAAGTCACTGGGGGTTTGTGTTAGCTTCCATGGAGTTATGCCGTGTCCCCAAGCAGAGGCTCCTGCCCCTGTTGCCAGATTTGTGCAGATGCTTCTTCTGTAACTGATGATGATGATACAGGTAGGTGCTCAAAAGTAGGACATAAATAGGATGGAGACATGTTTCGGCTAGTGGTGCACTAAAACTACAGCAAAATACAATGTTTGCTGTCTAGAGAAGGACAAAGTCGATAGGAAGCGAAATTTTATTTTCAAGCTTTTAAGGGGATATAACAGTGAAGAATAACACAGCCTTGAAGAAGAAAGCTTGACTGTCCCTGTTGCGGGAGAGTTGTAAACCTTTGAAATAGGGTTTCGTCATGCAGCTGCTGAGAGCCATAACTGCAACGACGTGGATGCACCTATGGAACGTGTGTGTTAAACAGGTCATATAAAGCAAATCAATCAGTCTGGTGTCTTAGTTAAGATGCCAGACCGTGTGTCTCTGGTTGGGTTAAGGACATATATATGCAGAATCATTACTTGCAAGCGATGTGTTTGATTTGGAGTAATTGGGCTGTGTAAGTCTGCAAAAGACAGAGCCCCATTTGATTTCTTCTGTACTCTCAGTTTATCAGTACATTGTGTTTGGTGTTTACGTCGGCAGGTTATGCCCCTCTTACTCAGACCCAGCGGCCTCTTTCTCCCCGTGTAGTCTCGCCCGTTTTAATAGCACCAGAATTGCACTTGCCCTGAGTGATATGGCAGTGCCTGATCCTCGGATAAAGACTGAGTGAAAACTGTGTGAAGGAATTGTCTGAAAGGTTGTTCAAAATTTGATCTGTAATTACAGCTCACACAAAATCAGAGAGTATCACGCAAAATCAAAGTGCTCTTTTAAAGAAAAAAGAGCAGCAATCGTGTTTCTGGGAGCAGGCTTTCCTTTTTTTCCCAATTTTTAGTGTGTCTTCGCTGTTAATTTAGGCTATTCCATAGTCTTGGTTGAGGAAGATAGTCAGAGCTCCTGTTCAGTTTCGGATTCTTGAGGGCCTCAATAAACTCTTCTGGGAAGAAACGGACACCGTCTCAGTCATTTCTTACAGTAACGCTCCAGTATTCCCCCGTTAGGTTTATTAGCTGATTGGTAGGTGGACTGCACGTTTGCAAATACTTGACTGAAATCATCCCTGTGCCTTTGGAAGACCGATGAAGAAAAACCGGCTGCATTTCGTGGAGGAGATGCCTACTGCTGCTTTCTAGGAGCTATCGGGAGGAATCCAAAAGGCTTTTCCTGGAAGCGGGATGAAGACTGCGCTGAGGATCGCTGTCTGCAGCCTGCCAGCCAGCAGGGCTGTGGGAGAGGACAGCTTTATAGCTCCTCAGCTCTTCCCCCATTTCTGTGGCAGCACATTTCGAAACCTTTTAATATGCAGCTGAAAGTGAGACTTGCTATTTGTGTGATAATCTGGAGATCAGCTGTGCATCGGAGTGGTGCACAAGGATCAGGGTGGAACTTTTGTAAACTAAGGAAGTATCACAGTCCTACCAGGCCAGGGGAGTCAGCGGTTGGGTGCCTCATTGTTTTTCCTGATGCCACGAGGAGGTAAGCTGGGCCTGGAGACTTGGAGATGAGATGATAGAGCAGGTTCTGCTCCTCTCTCAGTGGTGAGGCTGGGACAAGGAGGTTGGATTACCTGGTCTTTATCTGAACTTGTCCAACTCCTTCGGTGTGCGCGTTTGATCTGATGGGTTCGTATGATGATTTGAGGAGGCTTTGGCCAGGTTGCAGGTAACATGGGAATAGCCCCTTGTATACTGTGTCTGTTCCTGGTCTCATCCAGAACTTCAGAGGGATGCAGGAGGGAGGAAAGGTTAAGGCATCAGCAGTGAGAGCTGTGAGAGGAGCTGTCGTGGTTCAGTTCAAACACCGGGACACCATTTGGGTTCGTTTTCCTTTTGGTGCCTTTGTTCATCCTTATTTCCTCCTCCTCTTTCATCACTTCTTCCCCCACAAATATCTAAAGCTTAAAATAATGTGCGTGCCTTTTATCTGCCAATAGTCTGACACAAAGTAGTTCCTCTTCATAACCATGAATTTATGTTTGGCCTGTTTACTCAGGTGCTAGACAGTATTTCTGGCTGCACAGATGGTGAGTCTAATACAGGCTTCTGGGTTTGACTTTTATGTTTGTTTACATCTTCATGGCACAATAGTTATCTGAGGAGACAAACTGGAAAATTGTGAAGAGCAACCTTGGGCCTAATCCTGAGATGTTTGAAGGGCTTGGAAAACCCTGGAGTGCAGAGCCGGGACCCGGTGGTAGACAGCCCCCCGAGCACTGCCCACCTTTCCGTTTCAGGTGGTTTTTAACTGGGTAGCCAGTTCCTTCATCTGTTGTCCCATATGATGTTACAGTGCTCTAGTTGGACAAGTGACATTTGAGATGTAGAATGCCAGGAATGGGGCAACACGGTGCGTTTGGGGCGGTGGCAATCTCTGCCCTGTGTCTGCTTGGTCCTCCATGTCCCCCTCATCTCTGTGTTAATACAGAGCTTTTTTTCCTGGTCTGTTGCGATTTTCTAATGTTTATCAGGATGAAGGGATTAGAAAGATGGGAGGGAGTGAGGAAAAGGCTCCTCTGTGTTACCCTGGGGAGATGCACAGGTAAATGAGTTCGCCTGGATTGAAGCCCAACGCTTTCATGGTCACCTCAGTTTTGCTGAGCAAACGCGCTGGATGGTGCGTCAGCTCTGGAGCTGCCAGTCTGGAAGGGAGATCAGCAGGAGGAATAAAAGTAAGTCTTAAAATGGTAGGGCTTAAAAATAGGGTCAGTTAAGCAGCTTGAAGTCACCCTGCGAGGCTATCCTAACCCTCATTTGCAAGGAGTCTCCATTTCTGGGTTCTTACTCTTCTTTGGGTTTGAGGTTTATCGGTGGAAAGGATTATCTGCTCGCAAAGTAGCAGTAGTAGTACGCAGCAGCTCTTCTGAAAAAACTTGCACTCTTAGCAATTCCTCACTAATAAACTGTCACACTTCACTGCTGTGCGTTTTGTCAGTTATCTGGTGCCAAATGGAGCTGGGCTATCTGCGTGTCAGAAACAGACAGTGTGAGGTGATGACATGTTAACTGTAAATGCGGGAAAGAGCAGTGACAAGTTCTGCTCCTTGTGAGATTTGCAGCGATGAAAACAGTTAAAAGTATCTGGTTTGTATTTTCAGAAGTTCTGCAAATCACATGCTTTAAGTTCACTTCAAGACTTCGGGATTAGAAGGGGAAAAAAGGTTACGAGGTCAGAGTTAAATAGATGATGGTTTATTTCTTTACACAGAAATTAATTTGTATCTTTTACCTAAATTGCAGTTTCTAGACATCGTATCTTTTTGGTGGGCCAGATTCTTATCTGGCATAAAGTCATCTTGTCCAACTCACCTGACTTCGTTGGAGTCCTGCCATTTTTCTGCTGAAGGATTCGCCTTCTGTATTTTAAGAAAATTGCAGTATTCATTGAAGTTGGCTGTGGTAGGAGAGATTCTTTCAATACCTGCTCTGTTAGCCAAATCTTTTTCCTTGAATAAAAAGTTGATTCATTTCAGAACTTTTTGGCAATAGAAGTTTAAAAACTGGAATCTGGGATTGGTATAGCAATTTTTTTGAGCAGCACATTTAAAACTTAAGTAGTAAGCATTCTTTTTAAAGTCATCTCCAACAGAAGACAAGCTACAGGATACTTCCCTGTCCCACAGAAATCTTCTGGATGACAGGAAGGAGGAAGTAGTAGAGAAAAATTGCTGAATTTTGATGTGTTTTTATGACTCACTAAACCACTCAGCCTCGCTGGGATGTGCCAGGGAATTCTAGGAAATCTGTCAGTTGCTGCGGAGACAGGTTCCTCAAAACTTGTTTTCAGTCTTTCATTTTCTTAACGTCTATGTTTATGTATAGCCTCATAGCATAATGATCTCATATCAGAATATATATATGTATTTATACAATATACATATGTAAAAACACACAGTTATGCAATGTGAATGTGAATCCAGTTTATGCATTTATTTTTTTTTTTTTCCATGTATCTAAATCCAGTATGGTGAGATCAGTACTGCCAGTGGAATCTACTGTTTTCCTGCACGTGTGTTTGTTCAACCATTCCATGTGCTTCGGGTGCAATCTTTGTGCCCAGGAAAGGTGCCATTTTATTTAGAGCCGAGTCCCTTCCTGGCGTGGGCAGAGTCATCTTGGCACTAAAGGTCCTAATATCAGGGAGAAGAGGTGGTTAAACTTGTACCTGTAGTAGACCAACATTGTGTTTTGTGTTCCCCAGAGAAGCGGTTTAATTCAAATTTTTAGAGTTCTTCGGCTTCCTGAGTTCCTGCCAAATCAGTCGCCGCTCTGGATTCCTGTCTGGGGGCCGTGCCTGAGGGTGAAAGGGTTCTTGCATCCTGGATCAGGGTGAAGGTTCCCTTTGTGATCAGAGCGTGGTGAAAACAAATACAGAGTCATACACATGGGAAATAAAGTGCAAAATTTTCTTTTGATGCAAACTGATGGATTGCTTGAAAATAGAAGAAAATCCTTTTTTTTTTTCAATTTGTATTTTTTTTAGAGGGTGATGGTATGCATCATAGAAATATCCAGAGAAATATCAGATAAAAGATAAGACTTGAAAAATAGCTTTGTGATATGTATTGGCTAAAGTTAACACTACTAGGGTTAATTATTGTTTGATGTTACATCAAGTTTCCTCAACAAGGCAGAAGAGCTGGTTTAAAAAGAAAGTAGAATATGTGCATGTGATTTTTCTTTTTTCTTTCACCTTGTTTTAAGACCTTGCCATCGCTTGTCTTTTCCCAGGTACCGCTTACAGAAGCAGTGGACCCGGTTGAGTTGGAGGACTACCTTATTACACACCCGATCTCAGTGGAGTCCGGACCTCTGCGAGACTTGCTTGAGTTTCCTCCCGATGACATCGAGGTTGTGTACACCCCCCGAGAATGTCGAACGCTTGTGTCAGCCGTGCCCGAAGAGAGGTAGGAGGTGACAGGGTGACACCTCGCTCCAGGGAATGAATTGTTCTGCATTTGAGTGTCTGCAAGGCCGAAGCCTGGAGTTTTTGTCTGTAAATGCCTGAAAGAGTAAATACAAACCGAAGTGGAAGTATGTATGTTGAAGAAGTCATTATCACGTCTGTGATTTTGAAGGTGTTTGTTTTCATTCTTTTAACAGTGAGATGGACCCTCATGTGAGGGACTGTGTGAGAAGTTACACGGAAGACTGGGCGATTGTGAACAGAAAGTGAGTTCCCCTGTGGGATTTGTCAATTTGATTGCATATTTAAATTTTTGCAGGATAGATAGCTGGTATGAGGAGGCTCACAAATTATTGTCCTGGCTACTGATTCCATGTGCCCTGGCTTTTTAGTTGTTCAGCTCAGCTGAACCGATGCTTTGTGTTTAGATGAAATGAGGCTTTGTGTTTTGAAAATTAGATCTCAGATGTCAAAACCCTGTGGGGCATTTTTGAAAATCTAGGCCGTTTTAGTCAGCAGTTGCTCTTTTAGAATGGTAGAGAAATTAGGGAATGCGAACAAGTAGAATTACTTTCAGCTTTTGTTTCTTTCTTTGTTCCATATCTTTTTAGCTCTTCTTAGAGAAAAATTGCATTAATTTTGTAACAAAGTAAGATTTATGTGCGGTCACAACCACCTAGTAGATAAGGTGCCCTCTGCAGCTTTCATTTGTTCCCAAAGAGACTTGGAGAAACTACGTAATTTAAACAAATAATTGTTAATATGTGAACTATCACAACATTTACCTAATGAGTTAACAGTTTAGAGAATGTGCATGCATTGATTAATTTATGCAAATTAGCAGGAAGGTTTCTGAGTAGCTTTCCTTGGAACATACACTCTCTCGGATGATTGAAAGTCTGATGACTTCAAGAGCTACTGTCAAGGAGTAAGTGATCCGTGTGATGTGCATCACCTACAAATGACTCGACTACAGCTACAGCTCTGCCCTTGTGGCAGTTGCTACAATTCACTGGTTTAATGTTGTCCTGAGAACCACTTCAGGGGATGCTGAAGATATGCTGTGCAGTGCTAAGATGACCTAATAAAAATGTGTTTTGTAATCTTATACCAAAAAAAAACAACCAACCCACCCAGAAAGAAACCCGGGAGAGAGAGATGCTTTATTAACTACCAGCCTTTGCGGGCAGAGTCTAGAATGCGCAACGTGGCTAGGGCAACATGGCCCACCCAGCCAGCACACCTCGTGGTTTCTCAGCGACTTTTTCTGGTATCTGGAATACCTGGCTGTGATTCCTGCACTGGGGACGTTTAGTTGGAGGCAGTAGAGCCTTCTGTCCTGTGCAGATCAGCTGCAGGTTGTGTTCTGTGTCAGGGAAGATATGAAGTTAAAGACATCAGAGTTGCCTGAGTGGGGTGAAGGTGTGCTGAGTGATTGTTGAACTACCGTAGAAGGTTGTCTAGCCCCTTCAGAGGATGAGAGGCACTTCCATAAATATCCATAGCCATTTTCAAAATGCTGATTTTCAAAACCCGCCTGGATGCAGTCCTGAGTAATGTGCTCTGGGCATTCCTACTTTAGCAGGGGAGTTGGACTAGATGATCTCTAGAGGTCCCTTCCAACTCTGAAAATTCTGTGATTCTGTGATTTTTACTTGGATAAAATCATGGCACTGGTCTGGGTAGAAACAGAAGGGATACTGCTGGAGCAGGGGAAGAACCCGAAAACCTGGCTGGGAAGGATTGAATTGTTTTTCAAGTAAGGATGCTAACAGGTTTCTCAATCCATCCTATTGGATGGTTACAAGTGCTTTGGCTAACTCTGGGGGCACAGAATCCAGCTCTTCTAGGTTTAGAAGAACATGACTTCTGATGCGCCATCCTTTTCTTTCCTCCACCCCGGGGGAAATGATGTTTACGTCAATCTCTGTCTACTGTTCTTTGTAGCCAAAATGTTTTTTAGGGGCAGGCAAGTCCATCTATTCAGTGATTCCTTTAATGGTATTGGAAAAGGTAAATAAGTTTTCTTCACTGGCCCGAAAAAAGCAATAGCGTATTCTTATTTCAACCTTACGACGTAATTTCTGTAAGCTAGAGTGATGGCAGTAATCGTCACAAGCACCTCTGACGTCAGGTCTGATTTAGAATGAATTTACACTTGTTCGTGGAGTTGTGATTGAAATGCTGACATCCAGGTGAGGATTATACAGATTGTATTGTTCAGCTCTCTGGAATTATAACCCAGCAAGGAAAATGCTTTCCTCATTTTCTCTTCGCTTTCATTATTCACTGCTAGCACGTCCATGGTTTTCACATGTCTGTGGTAACTTCAGTAACAGGGCAGGATAAGAACAATTAATTCTAGACGTGACCCCAGCACTACTATGGGAACTGACTTAGCGTATTGTAAGGAGACTGTGCCTCTGGCCGTATGTGTGTGTAAATATAGACATAGTGCCATTTGGTATCCAAAAATTTGTTAGTTAAAGAGATCTGATCTTGTCAGCAACAGTAGACAGACTGTTTACTAGCAAGCGCTCTTACACCCTGGAAAGCTCTGAAGGACCCAATTCTGCTTATAAAGATGCTGTAGGAAGATGCTCATTTTAGTTGAGGTTGAAAAGTCCTATGTTTTCCAGAGGTGGTCGGGACCTCTGTGTTTCATGCAGTCCTACCTGAAGTTGGTGTTTTGCTTTTAAAGGTATTAATACTGTCTGCTCCGAGTCAGTTCTTGCTCCAGCAGAGCCACTGGCCTTCCATCCCCATGTTCATGTCCTGTTTTAAGCTTGGCTTCACAATTGCATGTTTTATGATGACCTTAATTGGCCATTGATAATACTTCTTTTGACATCACCCAGGGTTGTTTTATAGTTGAACAGAGTCACATTGTAGTACTGGAATACTGGTTGATGGGTTATTACCAGGCTACAGTGGAGGATGACTGGAAATACTGTTTGCAGAGAGCAGTTTATGCTTTGAGAGGACCCACACTGATAATACCGGGTTTGTTCTGTAATTCTCCTTCTGGGTTTGGGGTCAAAAAGGATGCTAAGAATGCATTTGAAATACTTTGTTTTCAGATATCACAAGCTGGGAACTGGATTTAATCCTAACACCTTAGACAAACAGAAGGAAAGGCAAAAGGGGCTCCCCAAACAGATCTTTGAGTCTGACGAAGCTCCAGACGGCAACAGTTACCAGGATGAACAAGTAACGTACCTTTAAAACCTTGCTACATGAAACCTAATTTACAGTCACATTTTACAAGTGCAGTCCCTTTCCCATTATAAGTTGCTTTTAATTTGTTGAATCTCAGGATGACCTTAAACGACGTTCAATGTCGATTGACGATACTCCCCGGGGCAGCTGGGCATGCAGTATTTTTGATCTGAAGAACTCCCTTCCAGATGCCCTTCTCCCAAACCTGCTGGACCGAACCCCAAATGAAGAGATTGACCACCACAATGAAGATCAGAGGAAGTCCAGTAGGCATAAGGAGCTTTTTGCACTACATCCAGCACCAGATGAGGTATTTTTATAGACACGTGGGTGAGACTGAAAAATGAAGGATGTAGGGGACATAAAAATTGTGTCTGCCATGGATTCAAAGGAGTTAAGATCACCTGTGTCTAATATCCATGAGAACCTTGGCTATTTTGCGGGTCACATGTTTTTTAGCATATTCTCTTGCCATAGATACTACTTTCTGAAGATTGGTTTTCCTTAATGGTTATGCAATCCCCCATAATGTAGAAACATTAAAGGGATTTAATTTAGCATATTTATAGCTGCTGCTGGATACAACATACTGGTAAGCCTCGGATTAAATCGGTGCTAGTGTCTTAGAAGAAAAAAGTGATACGTATGTTTGGTTCATAATGGTATTAGTGGTTTGTACAAGTGTTGTGTCTCTAAATTGCTGTTCCTGTGACAAATTTCAGGAGGAGCCTATAGAACGACTTAGTGTCCCTGAAGTACCCAAAGAACACTTTGGCCAAAGACTCCTGGTGAAGTGTTTGTCCCTTAAGTAAGTATTACTCCAACAGGCAGTTGCATTACAGAAATTCAGAATTTAAATCTGTTGTTGTGTCCACGTCTGTCTGGAATAGCTCTGCCGCCTTGTTTATTACCCTTGAAGGGATGTGACATTGTTTGGTTGGTCATAGGCTTAAAAGTTAGTTCTATAAAGGATAAGTTACGCAGTACTGTGCATCAGACAGTTTTATCTTCAAGACTTTCTTTAGTGGTGTGATACAGAAAGTGTTCACCTTCCTTGGCCTTTCTCTGTGTTGCTTTTCAGCCAGTCTGTAGCTATACCTGTTCCATGTTACTAGCACGCATGCTTCGCTGCGCTCGTTCAGGGCTCCGAAGTTGGCCAGTCATCGGTGCTCAGCTCTGTAACGAGGATGTTTAAGTGGACCACAAAAAGGATTAAAAATGCTTAAGCCTTAAAACATGAGGCAACCAAAGATCTGCCAAAGTTTAGGCTCAACAACCTTGAGTGTGTCCCTTTAAGACTGAAGACTTTATATACTTAGCAAGCATTAACTGGAGGAATAGAAACCTGTTAAACAAGTTTAATGAAGTGGAGCTCCTGAATATAGGGTTACCTGCAGCTGGTTCATTGCCTATAACTCTTCTCTAATAACACAAGGTAAAATTTTACTGTTATTCCCTTGGAGAAATAAAGTACAAAACTGATTTTCCACACTGCTGTATTCATCTTCTGTGTCCTCAGTTAGGTCAACCCTTCTTATTAGAGAGCTCCGGTTAGACTACATTGCGGCTCATAACTGAGATATATGTGTGGGACATATCTCCTGCTCGTAGGGTACTCCAGGACCTAATATAGCCATAGAGATGAACTGATTTTGCAGCCTTTTATGAACTGGAACAACATAATATGCAGTAGCAGTGGAGCTTCCTCTCCAAAGGATGGTCTCTTTAGCATAAATAAGTTAGATGCTGGAAATTAATGATTTCTGCTATTAAAGCATCTCTTGCTGACTGTAAATTTATAGCAAATCTGCCCAAGTACATGCTTGTTTGTGTACCAAAGTAATCTCTGAAACTGTACTTGACAGTTGTGATAGCGAGCATCCAAGATCACGCTATCTTAGCGGCACAAAAAGACGTATGTAGTCTCTTCCCCAGGGAGAAGGCTCAGATGACCTAAGCGGGGTCATTTTCAGGTTAATCTCACCTTTGTTGCAACACTAGAGAAAATACCTGTTCGATGATGCAGTCCTGTATGTTCTTCTTCTCCCTATTGGCAGGAAGAGTTCCAGGCTGAAAAGCTGAGAGGTCTGTGTGAGGACGGGGTGCCTGGGGGTGTCCCACTGTGGATTGGGCAGTAATTTCATGGGGAGGCTGCGCAGACAGGAGAATGACATTTCAGCCCCTGCTCACTTTGGTGTAGGGACAGGTTTTGAACGTTTCTAAATTTCTTTAACTTCCCAGGTGATTTAACAATAAGTTTAGCTCTATTTGGTAAGTTAGTGTTTTTGTTGGAAGTGTTTCGGTTAGCATAAATGCTTGATAACAGTTACTCTGAAAGACTGACACCTTTCTGAGAGAGTTTTTGAGATACTGGTATTTTTTGACAAAAGTTAGGCATTGAAAATTGCCAAAATAGCTGTCCCTGACTCTCCAGAGGAAGGAGCTTTCTGGTCAGTAATGCTGAGAGGAGCAGTTGGCCATTTAGCCCTATCAACAGGTCAGCATAGTAAATTAGCACATAGGACAGCTTCTCAAGCTAATCGGGGGAGCTAAGTGGTCCAGCTATCCCAACTAATAATTCCTCTCCCTTTAAGAAAGCTATTAGGTTGCTTTGCTCAGCTTTCAAATGAAACTTGAAGAGGATAAAAACATTTGTAGAGGTACGCTTTATGTCCTGTGACCCTAATCCCAACCCTTCTGTTGGGTCAATGAGTTGAAATGGCTTTTAGAAAGTCCAGGGAGCACCAACACGCGTCTTGGTGGAAGCGAGCAGAGCCGATGCAGAGGAAGCAGGACAGGAGAGGAGCTGGGGGGAAATTGGGGAGCAAG
>NW_009648149.1:3532584-3558612 GCF_000708025.1 Charadrius vociferus
CTTGGCTTAACAGTGGTCAGGCATCATCCAGGAAGGATTTGGGGAGACGGTAGGTTATTCTTTCTTACAAAATGCAAGTCAACTGATGTTATGTGTTTCTTTCTTTTAAGATTTGAAATAGAAATTGAGCCCATTTTTGCAAGTTTGGCTTTGTATGATGTTAAAGAAAAGAAAAAGGTAGGTTTTTAATTACTTGAATGATGACATTTCCACCAAACATAACAAACCTGTATTAAAAAAAAAAGGAGGAATTAATTCTGGAAACGAACCTTTATGAATACAGTGACATACTAGCGGTTGGACGAATGATTGAAGGCATTTCATGAACCATCTTGTGTGTTCTTCTTCTGCTTAGTAACACAGTTGAAGTATAACCACTTTTCTAAAAATATTATCTAATATGTGAGTGCCTGAAATCAGAATATATATATTGTCCAATCTTGGCTTTCAAAAGTCTCTTCCCCAGAGAGACTTTAAGTAACTGAAACCTTTTATTTAGATTAAGTTTTTATGACTTTCTTAATCTCTTTTTCATGATTCAGCATGGTGTGTGTCCAAGTAACATTTTAATAATGCACAAGAAAGTCATACATGCTAAAATTGCTAAAAATTGAAACAAAACTGTGCAGTCTTTTAAAGATCTAAGTTATAGGAAATGCAAAATACATTTATTCCCCTATTTATGTTCTATATTTAATATTTGAGTAGTCTCTTAGTTTTCCTTATTCAAGATATTAGCAGTAGTAGAGAGAATAATGTTAAAAATATGCATTTTGACATTTATCTCTTTAAGACTTGAATTTAATGCATTGAGTTTTAAGTTATGTAGATGAGAGTATGTGGGATATTATGTGAACTTTGTTTAATATTTAAATCACATTTCATAAGCCAATTTTATCATCTCATTACTCTATTTTTTTTTTTTTCTCTCATGTAGTAAGTTCTTTAGTGACCTCTGGTGTTGATAACCAGCTCACATTCACTTTGACTTTGAAGCCTTGATATAGTCAAGGATTTGGTGTTTCAGCGCAGAAAGCTCAGTCTCTCCTTCAAGATGTGTTGTTTTGCTTTGGTTTTTTTTTTCTGTGAATGATCTTAAAGATAATTTTCTATTTTGATGCTTTGATATTTTCAATTCACATAGCAATTGTAATTTCTAGTCCTGTGATGGAACTACCTACCTCACAGGAGGTGGAGGAAGTTTTATAGGTAGTGTGTATTGTTTGCTCCATTTCCCTTTTCCCTTCCCACTGTCCTGCCTTGATTTCTTAATGAAAAGGCCTTTTTGTTTTTCTTTCTATGCATGATTTGAAAGGAGACGATGTTGTTAGATTTTTTACTTGTCTTTTGAAATTGTCTGTTGTTTTTATGAACAGTTTACTAAAAAAAAAAATTATAACTAATGCTTGAAGCTCCCCAACTCAACTTCTTCTTTAGATTTCAGAAAATTTCTACTTTGATTTAAACTCTGAACAAATGAAGGGAATGCTTCGTCCACACGTGCCCCCTGCTGCTATATCCACACTGGCCAGATCTGCCATTTTTTCTATCACTTATCCCTCTCAAGATGTCTTTCTGGTAATAAAGGTAAGAAATGCCAGAGAAATTTACATTATTATCGTCTCTTGTTTTCTATTTAAAATAAAACATGAACAAATCTGCCTGACTAGTTGACTTCTTATTTACATTTGGAGACCAGAATTCTATTCTCAAAAGCGTAAACACTGACACCACAGAATTCTGTTTCATTTCAGATATTTTCAGTACGTTGAGTTCCTTTGTAAAAGGAATGCTTCAGTGGAGATACGCGTTGTTGTATTATTGAGAAATTGAAAAAAGCACAAAGGTTTGCTTGATATAGAGCAGCTTTCTGGGGCTTGACCTTGGTTTTTGTATGAAACAATGTGCTGACTCCTTAAGATGACAGATAAGTGAGTGATTTAAAAATACATATTGATCTGAATCTCATTTCAAAAATGATATATGACCTTAAGCCAGATTTTCAAATGTCTTTAAGAATCGAAATTGCTAAGAGAGTGAAATCCATAACTGAAATAAAATGCCACATTGGTCACTCCTGGAATAAAGTATACAAAGATAAAAGTTATTTTCTCTTCTTTCATTTGATTCAATGAGCGCACAAATGTTACTAGTTCAGTTTGGCATTTGAATCAGGTTTTTTGGCTCGTGTCTGCATAAAAATCATCCTTTTGTAAAAAGGGGAGTTCAGTGCATGCTTTCGGTTCGCAGGGAGTGGTTACAGTGGCTGCTAGCTATATGCTGTGTTTTGAGAACCCTCTTGACTGAGGCGTGGGCAAGTTCTTCATGAACTGCTTCTTACATGAGGAATAAGCTTTTAAAAATGAATTAAGGCTTTGTGGCATGATAAAACAGTCCGAGGTAAGAATAAGGCTTTCAGTAGCGTTGGAGCATATTCTGATCTCCAGTTTTTGGTACGATTCTCTGAATTCCTTCTAAAAATCATCTTTTGCCTGTGCACACATATTTACTCCTCTGATTTTTTACAAGATAGGAGGAAGAGAGAACCCTATATTTATGAGATGGGGATCTGTCCGAAAGAGCTTGTGACTGCATGTTAGTGCTGTAAAACCAGTGATCTAAGAGGAGCTGGTGGTTTGTGTGGTTTTTTGATTTGATGATGAAAAGGATATAGTCGGGGATAAATAAGACAGATGCGTAGCGTGCCTCATCGGGTGAATTTTCACATGGGTCTCACTCACTGGGAAACCACTTTTCAGACAGCTGCTATTGCTAGCATAAACTCACCAGGGAGGGCAAGAATTGATGGAAAGTAGTTTTGTTCTTTGTATTGTGGTAGCCTCTTGGAGTTCTGCTAGCAGACAAGTATGAATGGCGTTTTATAAGCATGGGAGAAGTTTAAAGATATTCGAAGCCAATAGCAGCACGTGCAGAGTGTCGGGCGTAGGAGGAAGGGCCAGGATGGATCTGAAAGAAACAGTCTTCATGCGTGTGATCGGGAAGATAGTTCTATTAGAAACTAAGTGGTAAGCAGTTTTGTGTTCTTCAAGAGGCACTGAGTTACTTGGAGACTTCAAAAGAAAACGTGTACTCTTTGGCTAATTTAAATTATTTCATTATTTGATTTGAAAACACACTTATTTAAAATCGTGCTTGTTTTAGCTGAGTGCATCTGAGTTACCTTTCTGTGCTGCTGCAATGGGTCCTTAATATGGAGAACACAAATAAGAACAGATTTCTGAAAAAGATGATGCTGAAGACAGCATAAGATGTCTTTAAGACCTTAAAAACGAACTGAAAGTGTCTCTAGAATCGTTCAAACCAAAGTGAAGTGGTATATGTTCCCTTGGAACCTATATTTTACACTTGTGCTTCATTTAGAGCTGGAGATCTGGGAACTTAATGGCTCTAACAACTTGAGTGCAGTGCTTGTTCCCTGACTCACAAAGGGAAATCGGGCTTTAACTCTTGAAAGAATGTTTTTGCTTCCTAGTGTTTGTTTAATTTAACAATCCTTGCTGGATACATGTCCTTACAATGGTGCATTTTCCCTTCTCAGCTGGAAAAAGTATTACAGCAGGGAGATATTGGGGAGTGTGCAGAGCCTTACATGATTTTTAAAGAATCGGATGCAGCAAAGGTAAGAATTTTTTTGATGTTTTGGTTAAATTTGGCTACAAGAGCTTTAAGGCTTTTTGTTATTACCAAATTAAACATAAATTGTTTTCTTTTACCTTGGACTTAGCAGCCATTGATACTGTTCCTGTTGTTAGAAGGATCCATTTTTAATTAAGAATCTAGTCAAATTCTAAAGGCCAAAGAAGAGTCAAAGACCTTGAATCTTGATGCCTTACTGGGGTAGAGTACTTAAAGGTCATCAGCTTTTGTAGCTGACAGGGGAGATGTGTGGTTACCATCAAACTCACTCATCTGTGTTTCCCTGTCCCAAAGGATCAGCTGTGTGCTTATGCTGGGTCAAGTGAAGGCAGCCTTTGATGTGAATTTGCAGTAAAATTTCAACTTTTCCATTGCTTCTGGAGCTTAACCCCATCACAGTACCTCTACCGTCCTCTAGAAGGGTTATAAAGTGGATGAAATATGTTAACAGGAGATTCTCCATCACGCCTGGTTTTGAATTGCAGTGCATTTCTGGTTTGGTTTTTTTTGCTATTTTCTGCTGATTTTTCTTTTTGCTTAATACTGTAAAGAAGGGCACACTCAACAGCAGGATGAAGCTGTCTTTTTTACATATAGTAAGAGTAATTTTAAATTTTTATACCTTAGTGTTTGGTTTTTTCATTAACAATGTTCCTTTAGTTCCTGCCTCCAGTAGTTCAGGCATTGTCCCATGCAGTAAAGTCCTGGGTGTTTTGAAGTGCAGTGGATGGCATGGACCTGCCCCAATTTGACTGATTCTTTGTCTTCCCTTTGCTTGTTTAAATGCAGCCTGTCTCCTTGCAGGACTAAAAGCAGAGGTTTCCGCACAGGAGGGAATGCCATCTTATTCCTTATTGCTGGCTGTAGTGTATGGGAGTCTGGGTGGGAGTTGCAGGTTTGGTAGGTTTGGGAGCAGACAGGAATGCTGGTAGCACTTTCAGAATTCAGTGGCGCTATAGCCTTTCCTCCACCTTTTTGCCCACAGGCTACTGTTTGCTTTTCTGAAGTGCTTTCTCCAATACAACAGAGGTTATAGCATAGCAGATCTCTGATTTGACTAGCAGTCAGAAGGAGAAATCTCTGAACTTGAGCTCAGTATGTTATTTTCATACAACTCCTGTTTTTAAGATGTGCAAGAGAGCTTGGAAAGGAAACCTTGGGTACGTAGAATGTGAAGCATTGCTTATGAGACTCAGAAATTGTTTCTAATCTCTTGTACAATTGGGCTGAGCCAAGTGAAGATTAAAGGGTAATAGCGAGGACTGGAGGAAGGGCAGAACAGAGATGCCAGCCCCTCCTGTGGCTGAGGCTTTCCATTATGCTTTTTTGAAAGGAGCTGGGGTGTTCGTTTGTTAGTTCTGATCAAACTCTAACAAAGTTTTGCCTTCCTAAAGTTCTAATATATACTTAGCTGAAGAAGTTCATTCTTTTTGTCTATCTCTGTCTTTATATCACTGCACCACAATGTGGAAAGTGGATGTTTCACCTCAGGTATATAGATAACAGAAGTAAAAAAACCACATTGCCTGTGATCGATAAGTTGACGCTTACCTAGGTGAAATTTTGGAACTGGATTTGTGGGATGCTTGGGAATGTAGGTGAAAAGGTGATTTTTCAAGGTCTCCTTCCCAGCAAGGTGCATAAGCCCGTCCTGTACTAGAAGAATGTGAGCACCAGAGCGCTCCCAGTCCCCTGCCTGGGAACTGCTTAAAGGCCTGTACGTAACAACCGTTCTAAAGCAAAAAATTGCTCTTTAATATGCAGAATCACGGAAAAGTTATTTCTTAATCCTTTTTTCCCCTCAATAAAATGAGTACGATAGTGCTTATTTGAGGAATGTTTTCAGTTTCCTATGCAACTCTAGATGATCTGAGCACCTGCTGCATAAAATGATGTCAAGAAAGACCATTTCAGACTTCACCGAGTAAAATTCAGCTTTTCTTAAAATGGTAGTGGGCAGATGAGCTCACTGAGATTTGTCAGGCTGTTCAGGAGGCTGAAGAGCATGAAGCCAGCTGCTCTGACTCGGGGGCTGTCCTGTGTCTGGTACTGTTGGCCTGATGGCAGTTTTGTGAAGCAGAAGGCTGATTGCCTGGCGCTTAGCGATCCTCCTCTAGAAGGTGCTATTGAAGCACAAAATCATTGCAAGTTAGAAAAGATACTGATTTTGCTAAAAGAACCTATTTTTCTGTTCCTCTCCTTTTAATCTCTTGGGTTGAATATTGTCTTCACAGAATAAGGAAAAGTTGGAGAAACTGAAATGCCAGGCAGAACAGTTTTGCCAAAGACTAGGCAAGTATCGAATGCCTTTCGCCTGGACAGCCATTCATTTAATGAACATCGTGAGCAGCGCTGGAAGTTTGGAAAGAGATTCCACAGAAGTAGAAGTTGGCACAGGAGGTACGGTATCGGGCATCTGCATGAGGGAATGTGGACAAATCCAGAGTTTACTGAAGTCTTGATTCATACCCTCTAGCTGCTATTTCTCCTTTTATCGCTTTCCTCCCCCTGCCCTAGGCCTTCTGATAGTCTTGGGTCATGGTTGAAATAAAACAGAAAAGTCCATGATAACAAATGGATTTATCTTTCAAGGATTTTACAAGCAAACCATCTGTTATATTATTTAAAACCAGGCTTCTAAAACTGAGAGCACGTTACAGGCTGATGAACATTTTCCAAAGGAGTGGATTAATCTTTGCGAACCACACAGCTCATCTGAAACTGCTCTTCAGCATCCCCAAAACTGCCAACTTCATCATCTTTCAGAGCAAGAGAAATACATAAATCTCCACACGATAAAGACTTTTGTAATAGCAGCAAGGCGCTGGGGTGAGGTTGCTGTGAGAGGAGCAGAAGTAGTCAGCTGTGCTTCATAGCCTTCTGATGCCTCAGGAGTGCGATTGTCTTAGCATAACCACCTCTTCTATCACGCTTATTGCATAATTTCCAAAAGCAGCAGCTATCTTCTTGTGTAGAAAATCCTGGTTGGAACAAAAGTACACTCTTGGACAATTGTTTTTCTTCTTTTTTTTTTTTTTTTTAATTCCTCCCTCTTTATTTTGTATTTTTTGAAGAACGTAAAGGATCGTGGTCAGAGAGGCGGAATTCCAGTATTGTCGGGAGGCGTTCGTTAGAAAGGACCACAAGTGGGGATGAGGCTTGCAATTTGACCAGTTTTAGACCAGCTACTTTGACAGTGACAAACTTCTTTAAACAGGTATTGTATGAAGCTATCTAATTAAGGAGTT
Organism: Charadrius vociferus; assembly: GCF_000708025.1. Taxonomy (NCBI): domain Eukaryota; kingdom Metazoa; phylum Chordata; class Aves; order Charadriiformes; family Charadriidae; genus Charadrius; species Charadrius vociferus. Next base: position 3,539,490 of record NW_009648149.1, read on the forward strand.
GCTCCTTGGACAGAGTGATTTGATCGTGTGAAATCAGCTTAGACCTGAATGATTCGTTTCTGATGCTTTCGATGCATGTAATGTCTGTTCCCTGATCACAGGATAACTTTGAGCAGCACGCAGTGGGTTTATTATAGCGTGTGCTTAATTCTGCCTGCAGTGGGTCCACAGTCGATTGGTGGATTCTTTCAATAAATTTACTGTTATTATGTTATGTAATTTGAAATTTTGAGCTGGTTTTGACGTGAATGATAGCGCATCAAAATGGCATAGTGACTTTACCACTCCAGCTAACAGAACTGGGTCTCCCCAGAAGAACACCAGTTTGTTTTGCTCCAGATTTTTCTAACATGCATTGGAAAAATCACTGCCTGGTCTTTTGGTAAACATGTTTGGAAAAATGCTCATAGAAGCAAGTTCACAAAAACTGAGGATAACTTCTTTGGGTTAGTATGTGCCAAAAAGTATTCTGGATATTCGCCCTAGTCTAAGACTTGCATAGCCTTTATCATGATGGTCAGTTGACTCCTTTGGTTTCATTGGGTGATAGACAATCCCACTGAAACATCAACTGGCTGAGAGCCAGGTTCATCAGTGTGGTCTGAGGTTGTCATCAGTTCCCTGGACACATCCAGGGATGCCCGAGAAAACAGAGCATTTCACGTCTGATATGGCTTTGCTGAGTGGCAGATTTTCTTAGCCAGAGCTTGGGATTTTCCTGAGAAGCAGTAGAAAACATGATTGAACGGAATAAAATTTTTAGTTAAGCTTAGAAAATGGTTTTCGTTCATTAATTTTTGCTGAGATTTGCTTAATGCCATATCTGGTTAAGGAAAATTGTTATTTCAATGTCACCTTTGTGTATAAAAAGGGATTTAATAGTGTACAACCAGATATCTTTTGGGCTGATTTCTCGATCATTGGGAATACAAAGATTTAAATTCTATATATTGAAAGTTGGTTAAGCTCTTTTTTTCTTTTTTTTTTTTTCTGATTGTTTTGGTTGTGTGCCACTTTCACTGTGGATAGCCATCCAAAGTCTGCTCTTAAATATAGTAGTGTAAATAAGGAGAAATGTCATCAAGGGCATGAAGTTATCGTGGTGCAAACCATGTAAGTGGAGGGTGACTCATGTCTCTGCTGCTCCGTGCTTTCATGAAACTCAGTGTGACCGAAATTGGGTTCTGCCAATGGTATCTCTGGGGTCTCGGTGACACAGAGCAGCGCAGGAAGTTCCTTTTACTAGGGAGGTTAATAAAATCCAGTTCTGTAATGTATTCGCTGATTATCTGCATCTGTAGATGCAGAATGTAAGAAAAAGAATGTATTACTAATGTATGGCTAATGCAGCCATTCCACTGACCATGTTCTGCAGCTCTCTTTGTAAGATACACCGGTTCACTAAGTTAGTAATGATTTACAAAAGCATATATTTATTGACTTTGTTGAGGTTGTTTTCACTTGACAACTTCGAAACAGTTTGTTTTATTAATTTGTCCTTTAAAAATTGCTGAACATTGATTTAAGATTTTAAGTTTCTAATTCTTCTGTATCTTTTTATTTTTTATCTTCCCTTCTTTTTCTCCTGTTGAGTACAATTAATTGAATCTACCCAGCGTTTTTCTCCTTCCACTTGCTTCTTTTTTTATATTGTGATTTATTAACTTTATTATCAGATATCTTCTGCTTTTGGGTAGTTAGCAGGTGGCAGAATCACATTTTCTATAATGTTTCCAAAATTAATGAAATTCTGAGCTACTAGAATGTGGCAGAAGGAAGACTGACAGCGGACTCCTTCCACTTCCTACTGTTTCTTAACACTTCTGAAAAGTAACTCTTTTAGACTCACACCAAAGAAAAGCAGAGGAGAAGGAATGAGGATCACTACCTGACTGACGGATACTTTTTCAAACTATTATACTTGCTAAAAATTGGGTATTTTGGAGAAATCTTTTAACAGCCATTCTCAGTTTTGAAAAAGATAATATTGATGGGCAGAGAAAAGGTTTTCAATGAGAAGTTCCTGCAGCTGTCATGATGATTAATAAGGAAAAAGGATGGAGAAATGAACTGTAATTTAGCATGTTAATCTTACCACCTTGTTCTGGGAAGGTACATTTTAATATCAGAGGAAAGAGACTATAGTATTAGATGGTTTGTTTATTCTCTCGTGATCCTGAAGGGTTGTGTAGATAACCATTTTCCCAACATCCAACAGGAGGGTGATCGCCTGAGCGATGAAGATTTGTACAAGTTCCTGGCTGACATGAGACGCCCATCATCGGTGTTACGGAGATTGAGACCTATCACAGGTATTGAACAAGATCTTTTTGCCTCAAGTGTGTTAAGGTGTTTAGTTAGGCCTTCCCAGTTGCCACCCAGTTCTTAGAAGTGAGCAGGTGAAAAAACCCTAAGAAATCATTAACAGCAATCCCTGGTAGACCGTGAGCGCTAAAGACGGCATTTTGGCAGGATTTTCCCTGGTACATGTTCCTGTCACACTGGGAGTCGTATCTGTGAGAAGAGGGTGCAAACCCCAAAACTGCTTTAGGGGCTGAGGAGCCTCTGTTTTCCGGAGTAAAATACTACTTTCTAGCTGAGAGGAGATCTCTCTCCTGACTCCCACTTGGTTAATAAGAACAGACTCCACCTCTGTTTGAGAAAGGGAAATAAAACCGCTGGCACACCAGCAGTGCAACATCACTGGTCCCTGACCTGTGGTATTCCTGACAATATTTACTTAACCTGTTCTTAAAAATTTCCAGCGACAGCAATCCTACCGCTTCCTTAGATCATCTCTCCGAGCACTCATCTGTCCTTGTAGTGAGGTTAGGTATTAAGAAAACTTTGCAAAATTATCTTGCTGCAAATTAATCTGATTATGGTCTGTCATGCCCTCAGGGCAGTTATCACAACCTTTCAAGTACTTGGATACTGTTATTAGTTCACTCTTACTCCTCCTTTTTGTAGCCTAACCAATCTCATTTTTTTCAACCCTTCGTCGAAGGTTGTGGTTTTAAAATTGTCTGTTGCTCTCTGCTAGGGCTTCTTTAATCTCTGCATGCTTTTCTTCAAGCACAGTGCTCTAAACTGGTTATGCTGCTCCTTTTAAGACCTCATGCCAGGCAAAGCAGGTGAATTTCTCCCCAGTGTCTTACACATGACACTTAGAATGGTTGTAGCTTTCTTCTGGACGTTGGCTTATTGTTACTGCTGTCACCCAGCCCTTTTCGAAAGAGTTGATCCACGCCAATTATTTATTTTTTAATGTTTGTATGTTTCCCATCTCCTTCTTAATGTAAGTCCTTTGCTCTTGCTTATGTTTCACCTTAGTTATTTGATGTCGTTTCTCCAACTCTTCTGTCTTCCAAATTTTTACAATCATTTCAACCTCAGTGCCATCCATCAACAATAAGTGTGCTGTCAGTACTGTCAGCTGACTTGCGAAGGAAAATATTCACTAATCTTGGTGCAGATTAGCTTTCAGCAACTCCTGATGTTTCCTTCTGGTTTGATAGGCGAGATTCCTGATGAGACTTTGAGTATATTGTTTTTAACTATAGTTGGGCCTCTCAGTGGCATTATCTAGACTGTATTTCCCCAACGTGCCTATGAGAACAGCGTTTGGGACTTGTTAAGATACATGATTTTTGTTGGTTCTTATTAACTGGTACCCCAGATATCACTTTGATTCACTGTCACAGGTTTTTAACAAAACCACATTGGCTCTAATTTATCATTTGTTTACTTATGAAATTAATATTAAGATATTAACCTGAAGAAACAAAACATGAATATGCTTTTTGATTTAAATTAACTTATACTTACTGTAATGAAATAATTTTCTTCTTACAGCTCAATTAAAGATAGACATATCTCCAGCTCCAGAGAATCCCCATTACTGTCTAACTCCAGAGTTGCTGCAAGTCAAACTTTACCCAGACAGCAGAGTTAGACCTACAAGAGAAATCCTGGAGTTTCCTGCCAGGGATGTCTACGTTCCAAATACCACATACAGGTTAGAGTTTTGAAATATGTTTCACATTTCAGGGCCTGAGACTGGCAAGTCCAGAAATTCCTCCCTTATCATCTGATGTGTTGCAAAACTTGCTGTATCAGTAGATCTGCTGTGCCAGAGGCACAAAAAAGGGTCCAGACTGACACATCAGAAAATACACAGTTGTGAAGGGACGAATATATTTGCATAAAACTTGGCTGTGAACAAGAACATGAGAGAGGTTTCTCCATTTCCCAAAATTCACAGTGAAATTTAGTTGAATTCTTTTCAGTTCTATGTAGTTTTTTTCTTTGTCTGTCTCTACGGTCATCATTCTCTTACTGTTTTTAATGCTTTCTGACACTTCCAGTGACTTACTTTTTTCCTTTAAAGTGGGGGCAAATGCATAATCCCTTCGTTCATATTTCTATTTTGATTTAAAAGCAATTTCTTTGTTGACAATGCTTGAAAAAAAATCTGAAGATCTGGAAGATAAGAAATTTTTCTAAAGTATCTTGGGAAACAATAACCTTTCTATAACTAAGCCCAGGCACGGAGCAAATTTCTTTTCATTATGTACCACTGTTCATTTAAAGCTTTTTCACGGTATCTTTGAAGACGTTACACATCTGAGTGGAATTGTCATCTTCAGCTGAGTAATTTCACCAACTTACTCACCAAATCTGTTACTACGTGTTGTGAAAGTTAGATAAATGCAAACCAGGTTTTTGTAAACCAAAGCTTACAAGAAAGAGTTTAGTCAAGTTCCAGATCTCGTGTCCAAAAGATTGATTTATTTAGTTAGTTAGTTATAGAGGTTGGACAGGTAAGTAAACATTCCAATACACCAGTACAATTGAGCAGCACTGTGTGATCTCATCTTTTTAATAAATCCATGAGAAGTGAAAGTATTTTTGCCATTTTACTTTAATTAGCACATTCTGTTCACAGTTGTTTCACTCTGACATATTTTCTCTATGGTTGCAAATGTTCAGATAAAAAATCCGTACTGTACAAGGGTTAGGTAAGATATACAAGTCAATATGACTCAGTGTAACCGCAGAACGGGGGTCTTTGTCAGTCAACACTTCCGCGGCCGTCCATCCACGAGCATGTCAGTAGTCCTTATGCATTATAGTATTCTGCAGCTGAAGTTAAACAAATGTGACTGTGTTCTCAGGAGCAGGACCAACACTGTCAGGTAGGGTGTGCCTACAGAGTTTGTTGGTTGGTACCCTTGACTCCACTGGAGTTACTCCACAGGCAATTGTATTTGAAAAGTGTTTTGTTGTGTGCTCACTTAGTCTTTCATTTAATTTCTTAGTTAGGTGTACTAAAAGGTCGCAAAGGGATGGCTCTGATTCCGTTTCAAACAAGAAGCAAAGATCTCTTACTCATTTCAGTAAGCTTTGAAACTTAGCTCTTAAGACCTAAACTTTCTTACTGAAACAAGTTATTCTTCAAAGTGTGGTATGTAAAAGATTAGGCCTGTCCTGTGGCTTACTTGATGTGTGTGCACACATCTCTAGTTGTATGAGTACAGTGCTTCTGCGAAGATTGGCCTGAGCTACACTGCAGAAAATTTCTCTGGAAATACACAGAACCCTAAAATGGAGAGTTACCCATCTTTCATTTGCTCATAGGAACATTCTGCAACAATAATGTGACCCAAATATCAAATTAGTTACTTTACGAAAGAAAATTTCCCTTTTTCCCTATAGATTAACACCTAAATGTCCTCCATAGCATTTTGCCAGCCCTTCGTTCTCTGAAACACTTTTTGGGTTCTCTACACAACCCCGAAATTAATGTAACAGCCTGAAAACCCATTCCTCTAAGCGATGCTAGTTAATACACGAGTAGGTGGTCGATTCCTAGGCATTAGAGTTTCATCCTGGGTAGGTAAAAGCTCCATGAAAGTTACGGCACATTCACATTGGGGCTACGGGGAATGAGAATACTCACCGAACGTACTGTAAGACCATCACAAATGCCTCAGGTTTATGTCTTGAAGAACACACCATACAGTTCATGGATTTAGACCTGCATCTGTTGTTAAACATAACATGGACTTCTTTGATGTAGTAATGTTCAGTGTATACGTTCTGAATTGAAATGCATCAGGTTGAGCATTCAGTCAAAACTTTTTAAATCTGTGGGGTGTATCATTATTTTGGTTGACTTGAGCAAGTAGTATCTTCCTTTCTTGGGCTTCCAGTATAAGCCTTTTCTTCTGTCTAGTCTTCCTTTTGACCTTGGTGCGACGTATTTCCCGTTGAGGTTGGTTTCCTCACATTCACTGTGCCACCAGCCTCCTAAGGAAACATATCGTAAAGTCAGTTACTGTCAGTTGTACCGTAACATACTGCGCTCAGTTTCCGAGTAAACAGCTCCTCTTTGCAACATAAGTCTTCTTTAGACCAGTTCCAGCAAAAATGACTATTACCCAGTATACCAAAATAAAACGGTGCTTGTGCATATACCCACTTACAGTTGCAAGTTGAGGGGCAGCACAAAGATGATGTGCTTCCCGTTATTGTCTGCTTCACATAAAAGTAGTGGTGCATAGAAAACTGCACACTCAAATGCTGCCACTGAATCAGGACACCCACAAAGTTAGCTCCACACTTTCATGTTTCCCGTGACCCTCTACAACTGACTTTCTGATTTGCTGATATTTTTCTCAGGTACAAATAGTTAAATCTCTGCATCTGCAGGAGACTGAAGAGCCTTTAGTAAACAAATTCTCTTTTTTTTTTTTTTGGCTGGTGTCCTTAACCACAAGCTTAAATTGTAAGCCCAGTTCTGCTTGCAAAGGACTGGCAGTGACTCTGTGCTAAAAATGAAAGTTTAGCACTTTGGAAGTCATTGGCCATCTGCTTTATGGTCACTAGAGCTGAGTAACAGTCTCAGCATCGTTTCAGACATTAACAATTTTCAAGCCTAAAATGACGTACAAAATGTTTGTTGCATGAAGCAGATGTCTGGAGGGCAATTCTGTATCCTGTGGTTTAATCATTAATTGCTTTTTCAATTGTTTGCTTTTTGCTATAAACTAGCAAAACATAAAAGCTTCAGAAAATCAAAGGATTAAGAATCCTTTAACCAAATTATCTTTAAGGAGAAATGCCTTCAGCCTTACATCTCTCTTGCTCTTTTGAGAGCGATTATATCATATATATTTGACAAACAGCTAAAATCTGCCTTTGAATGGAAACTCACTATCGTACTTAACTTTTGGGTTGTAGCCAAAATGGAGTTGAGAGTCAGTTTGCCTTCCGTTTTCTTGCAAGGAGGGATTAAACAATCCGACCTTGGGCTGCCACACCAGACCAGCCATCAGAGGAAGAGCTGCCCTTTACTTCATAGCTCAGAATCTCATCTTGGGGTTTTATTTCAACCTGTGCTGATAGTTCTGTTTCTGATGTTGGGCATTTTCACAGCTTCACTATGCTTCGGTTTTACCTATCTATAAAATAGAAAGGTGATGCCTTGTAGGACCCTTCTATCTGCCAACAGAAAATGTCTTCTGCCCTTTCCTGCAAGCAGAAGATGCTGCTGCCCTCTCTTTTCTGTATCCAAAGCCAGGCTGACATCAGTAACTGCCCACTAAAGCATACTACCATCCTTCATGTAGCAAAGACATTCCCGTGTTAATATACCCAGCGTACTGATACCTAGGTAGTTTTCTGGACAGTTGAAGTCATTTATTATGTCCACGTCACGGTCTGCAGTTGAGAACCTCAGTTCTGTCTGCTCCGGCAGGGCATTGGGGATGCTCCCAGAGATCCGTGAGAGCTGGAGAGTGTAGTCTGTTTCAGGGCCTCCCAAGCTGAACGCGTACTCGACGTAGCGCTTATTATCTTTCCAGTCCTGCAGCTCAATCCGTAAGATGTAGTCCCCTTGTTTGGTAATGGAATAGGTCTTGTTCAGGCCGAGCCAGAATTCCTCTGCAAAGTTGTAGTAAATAGATGGTATTAGTGTGGAACGAGGCATGAGCACGCTTACCGTGTTTTTCAGATCTCTAACCCCTACCTCCGATAGCTCATTCACCTTTAAAATATCAGTATTTGAAAATATGTGTTCAAATAAGCTGCGCAATGTCAGAATCGAGAGATGTCAGAGGTGCGGATTAGGGGACAGAAGTCACCGGGCAGAGAGTTAGTGGGGAAGGGGTTATGTGATAAACTTTCCCTAAACCCCCATATCGCTCACACTGCTATTGAATTTGTTTTTACGGATAACCTGCGGGTAGTAAGTGTGAAAATCTAGTATTTAAAAGGATTTATTCATTGCTTTAATTAAATCAATAATATGAGTCTTGGGGACTGTTGATCTTTTCAGAGGTCTCCTGCTACATTCTTTTTGTTTACCTCTTCTTAATTGCACACCGGTGATCAATAAAAGCAAAAGATATAAATGAACTGGAGCTTCTCTCTTAACTTTCCCACCTCTTGTGAAACTCTGAGAATGAACTCAAGACATTTAAAACATGCATAATTGGAACCGTGTGACAAATGAAGCAAATGGCATATATAAAACCTAATTGCAATTGTTGTCTTTTTTAAGGAAAGAGCTGCAGAACTAAACTGAGGTTTCAATACCCTTGTGTCCCAAGTGAATTTAACTTGGGCGTTTTTCTTTTGCTAGAATTCTTGATAATTAGTTTAATTAGTATCATAAATTATATTAATTAAGTAGCTTATTATCAGTGCTGCTGGTATCAGGTAGGTAATTGCCACGTGTAGAAATGGTGCAGTGAATGTGAGCGCCATACATGCAGGTGGCATTTAAAGCAATAGAAGACAAGATGGTTGAGTAAAATACTCCCACGATTTACAGGTGAGGAGCAGTAGCCTGTTACATTTTAACACCTTAGAATATGCAGCACAGAACTGAGTAGGACATAGCTGAGAGTGATGCGATCCTCTGCAAAATCTTCCTGGCGCTGAAAAGACGTGGCTTCGTGTTGGTGTAGTATATGGGAATTGGAGACCAGTCAAGGAGCAACTATAGCCTTCAGTATGATCAGACAAACTGGACAGGTAAAAGTCTACCTCAGTTGTGAGCTACTGTCCCAAAATGTGGGAATGGTTGAGATATAGCAGCCTGTTGTTGTAAAAGAGGTGGGAGCAAGTCAGTATTGCTGTCCATACTGGTGAAGTTTTGATCTGTGCTGTGCTTAAAAAGTAAGAATATTTTCTTAACAAAAGTAGGCTCATCTCATTGTACGACAAAAATAGGAGAAATATTCTGGAGGAGGAGGCTGTTGGGCAGCACTCGGCGCTACGAATTCTTTGGAGTTGATGATTAACAGAGCAACGTGGGTGTTTCCTCACCCTATCCAGCCATGGAGGGGATTGGCCACCGGCTGGGGAAGCCGGAGGTGTTTGTGCAGGGGAGCACACCCAGCCGCGGGCTCTCTTGAGGTTGGAAGAATTGGTGTGGCGGTTTTAAGGGAAACAGGATTGCAGAAAGTTCGAGAGAACGTAGTTAACAGAAACTTGGTGAGGTTTTGCGTTTGTGTGTATGTTTTACAGGCTTTGGAGGTGCTTTTATAAATAGTAAAATCTGGATAATTTAAACAGCATTTAAAGCGTTCTGGCCTTGATTCAGCAAAAGTTTCTAAAGACGCATTTGAAGGTGTGTCTTTGAGAATTTTACTGAGTTATGTTTTCTGGTAAGCACTTTCTGGTGTTATACTAATTAGGTAAGCTGTTCAGATTTGATTGCAGGTTTTGTCTGGTCCCATGTGAACACCTTTCAGTAAGATTCAGCTTCTCAAATCAACTGATACAAAGAAAAGACAAAAAAAAAAGGCATTTTTACCATTGAGGTCACCAAAACCGTTTGTGTAGGCATCCCAGGTTTGGTTGAAATCTAGTGATCCATCCACTCTCTTCTGGATTACAGTCCAGGAACTGCCTGTAAATGCAAAAGGGAGGTAAATCACAAGTCTGGCTTAAGTGTTTAAAGCATTAGAGAGAAAATGGAAACTAACTGAGACCGACCGCCGCTGACCTACGGGCTTTTCTGCTGTGGCTGCCCTTAGGCGAGCTCACGCTCTACTGCAGTGAAGAAAAAAATGGGTTTGCATTGAAGGTGGCTCCATATGAATCCCGCTTACTTGTCATTTTGCAGCAGACTTGAGTGCACGGGTACTGAGCTAGAAAAGCCTCTCAGCTGTATAGCGAGCAGATGCTCGACTCCTCTTGGCCTTATTAACTGTCTGTGAGTGTGCTCTTGTGTGCTCCAAGTAGAACGATTTAGCCTAAATCGTCATGAAAGAAGTTCCAGTGAGCACAGCTGAACAGAACGCAGGGCCGTTCGAGTGTCCTCTACTACACTTGCGGTGACTCAGCTCACTGAACTTATTTTGTTAAGCTGCCTTCACTGGGTTTCAGTTGTTTATGAGGGCTGAGAAACACAAACAGCAAAAATGATAAAAAAGAGATATGAAAAATTGCAGACGTTTATCAGGTTGTCAGACTCCCGCTACTGATAGTGCTTGACTGCTGGGAACGCAGCTCCACAGAAGGTATGAAGTGTTGGAGGTCGTGTCCACGCCAGGGCTGCAGTGAGGTCTTTCTCCTGACCAGGTCATGACACCCTCCTTTCACCAGTTTCAACAAACGTAAGCAAAGGAGCTTTTTGCACGGGGCAGGCCCATGCCACTCTGTTTACACATCCAAGCAAATCCCATGGCCTTGCTACGTTTGCATCAGAGTGATCCCAGGCTCTCTGGGAACAGTGAATCGGTCAAACGATGTGTGAACTCTGGGTAGCGGCAAAAGGAACAGACAAACAGGTTTCTTACAAAAAGAGAGCTTGGATAGGTGCTGTGGACAATTCTGGACCTATATGATGCATAGCTACTGACTCACCCAAACGTGATGCAGGAATCCTGTCTCCAGGACTCACCTCTTTGGGTTAGTTCGGTATATCTAAGTCTCAAGCAATAACCCTTGTTAGCAAAACAATATTTTACTAAGGTATTTACTATTTACCATTTGTTTTATTTGGAAAACCTATTCATGGTTGCAATATAGCGGCATTTCTAATTGCCATTTTCATTATCTGTAACTAAAGGGGCTTGGGTTTTTTAATATATTTAATATGTCACATGGCTGAAAGTTCTTTCTTCAGTATAAACAAAAGATGAGTAAAGAATGAAAGCAATGTTAAGGAGACTTCAGGTTATAGGAAACCTGCGCGCAGACAGGCCAGGAAAAGAAGTCAAGAGGATACATGAATCATGTTAAGTTTGTGTGTACTTTGGGATGACACACCTTTTTTTGGCTTATAGGAAACTACTTATATGAAAATTAAACTGTTGCTAGCACAGCTGTCTTACCAGATTTCATTTCACAGTAGACATCGAAAGATTCTGAGCCATTGGGCTTAATAGTGTAAACACCACTGGACCACATGCCGCTGTTATAAAGAGCAGTGCAGTCAGGAGCGGCACCTGGGAAAGCAAAGAGCAGACAATCACAAATCCTAGTTTGGATGTGGTAAGTTTCAATCCAGCTTTGTAACTTAAATTTCTACATGGGATAGAGCCAAAACAAAAACTAGAACAATCTTGCTGGTAATTTTATTTTACAGTAAGTGGAAAAACTGCTTTGGGCTTGGTAGTACAGCTGCCAAGTTGTATGTAGGTTGGAACACCCATAGTTTTTGAGTTAGGCAAGGTTTCAATAGAGATAATTTTGGAAAATTTGCAAGGCCTAAGACTAGGCTCCGGAAAATGGACTTTCCTACCCCCTGTAAAGTTCCCAATAAATACCCTTCCCATTGCCACAGTTGGAAAATGCCTCTCAACTTTAAAGAAAGGTCTTCCAAGTCTTAAAATTAGCCAGTGTGAAGTAAATTAGTTCTCTGTTCATACTCTCCAAGACAGGCATCGGCAGTGCCAGAAGTGGCAGTAAAAGGGTGGTCCCAGCACGTGCTCACAAGGGGTGAATGGAGGCTGAAGGTTGAGGACAGGATTACTGCCTTATCGGACGTTGTTTCTGTATGTCACCCCAGAAACAAGTACACGTATAGTGGGGCTAAACAGACGATGACATTTTTCAAAGCAAGAAATCCAGCTCCTTCCCACAGCGCTGCATATAACGTGAGTCTTTTGCTTTTAGTCTTTGACTATTAAAAAACAGCGCAAAACTTTCACAGAGAATACTGCAAATGCAATGTATTGTGTAGTCGCGTCTAAGCGATAAGGTCTCACCGTCAGATTTGTATGTTACAGCTGTGGCGTTGTGCACAGGAAAGGAGATGGCCTCTGGTTCTGTTTGCTCCCCCGTGAAGGAGTTCTCTGCAAGTTCCTGGAGCTCTATATGGTTTAGCTGAAAGAACCGTAATTACAGGCTGTTAATTTCCCAAGGCTCTGAAACGATGAGGTTCATGTATCAAGCCAAACAATGGCATGCAGAGAATTATTTTTCTTGTGAATGTAATCCTTTAGAATACCCAATTTACAACATAAAAATAACTGTAGAACCTCACTGGTGGATTTCAGTTGCATGAATGTCAGCTGTGCCACTGCTCAAACAAGGTAGGATTCATGAGGTGAGTAGATGACCCATTCTCATGAGGCGCACCTTAATGGGCAAACAGATTTAACTTACTTCCTCAGGTGACATCACTTAGACAAATAATACCAACATCTAAAGAGCACAGAACTCACAGTTCCTTAGGCTGAAATGCATTTTCCTTTTATAGCCTCCTCTTAGGAATAAATTAAATATGAGTGTGTCAGTTATACCAGCGTTACGGTGACACATGTTGAACTGCAGAACATGGTTCCTTTTTTGGAGTGAATATTGGAAAAGAAGAAAGAGAGAGAAAGTAATTATATTTAAAAGACCAGTGGAAGAACAATAATATGATAGATTATAAGAGAAAAAAAGAAAATTAGCAGTCAGAAAAAGTACAGCAGCCTGATATTGATGGACAGTAGTTCAAAGCTGTGTTCTTGGACATTGTTTGCTCTCGCCATAGCCCCCTGCCTGGCAGCACAGCAGTCTCACACTCAAAAGGGTACCTGTTTGCGGTCAAAATTGTTTGTACCCTCCTCTACACCCCCAAACTGTGAGCAGGAGGGGTGGCTGAGCTAAATGAATGGTTGGGCCATTGACTCCCTCAGTGTTATGAGAGGTGACAAATTCTGAAAAGAGAAATAGAGGTGGTTCCTGTACCTTGTCCTCCAGCTCCATTATTTGATTGTGCTGTCTGTCGAGTTGCACATGCTGGTCTTCTACGATTTTGAGAAGTTGCTTGATGTGGTTGTCCTGCTGCTCCACGAAAGCCTGAGGAGAGGGATTGAGGGAGGTTGCGGTTAGAAGCAGCAGAAGACCTTCACAACGTTTTGTTGTTGTTATTTTCCTTCCATTTTCATGTCCAGAACATTTATATTCTGTGAAGTTGGCCCTTGATTCAAACTAAATGTATGCCACCAGTCAAAAAAGGGAATGATTCCCAGTGTTTAGGTTATTAACTTAGGATTTGGGAGATCTGGATTCATCTTTCTGCTTTGAAATGAATATCCAGTATTTTCTCACACAAGTTGCTTGTTCTTGTTATGCTTCTGCAAATTACAGTTAATAGGTCCTTTTCCATAGAAAACCCTATGTGCACCTAAATATTTGCATTGCATTGACATTAAGTCCATTAACACTTGCAAGGTTCTTTGGTCCTGGAGGTCATATAGGTATTATAGATGTCCCTCTTGAAAGGTTTAAACTCCCTGGTTTTATACTGAGCAGGCAGTTCCTAGTGCATTGATTTGCAATGAGCTGATGACATACAAACCTATGGGCTTGGTAATCACATCACTTTCCCAATTGCAATTTTTTGGATCATTATTATTACAGAATTTCTTAAAACCAATTTGCCAAAAAATACTGAAAAAGATACAAAACCTTATAATGTCACGATTTTCTCACTGATTTCACTGGGGAATTTTACTGCAAAATAAACAGTATGTCAGACTGAGACACTGATTCTTTTAAGATTATCGCAGTGATTTATTTCTCAAAGTACAGGTGGTACTACAGTGACGATGCAGGGAAAACATGAGCTTCTATTGCATGACTACCGATAATAGCATTACACTTTACTTTGGGTTTGTGTGTCAGGGGCTTTCACAAGTCTACTTACTTTGAGTGAAGAAATTTCTTTTGTCTCTTGCACTGAAGGCTGGATAATGGCCAGTTTTGTGACTTTGTCTTCCAGTCCCCATACTTTCTCTTGCAGCTGGATTTTGTTTTGTATGAGGTCTTCAATCTTCGAATTCATCTCCTGTGAGAGATTCTTTATCTCTTCGTTGTTGATTTGCAGTCTGGCCGTAGTTTGTCTGAGCTGTTCTTCTTCTTCTTTGATTTCACTGGTTTGCAGTGAGAGCTCATAAAAGGACCTATCAAAAATGTAAAGTTTTTGAAAGATGTCATTCATCTGTCCCTTTGTCTTATGGACAAAGTCTTTAAGACCGTGCCCAAGCTGGAGGAGTCCATTGGCTAAGATTCGTACGTCATCTAACATGGCAAATCTCGACTTCGTCTCGGGAGATGCAGCAGAATCAAAGGAGGAATAATCCTTCTCAGCTGTAGCTGAAAGAGCAAGTGGGGCAATGAATAGAAAGAGTAGAATAATTTTCATGTTTTCTGCTCCTGGTATTCTTTGGTTGTTCAGGATGCAGAGACTTTTCCTACTAACAGTTTTTGCTGTGAGGCTGTTCTGGGTTGAAGAATTTGATCTATTTATACTCCTCTTCATTTTAGAAGAGGCAGACCAACGAGTTGATCATTAAACTGTGTGTATTTGAACGAATGTAACCCCTCCTGAATGTAGGTTGATATCTGGGAAGATAAAACCGAGAGACGGGCATGTTGCTGATTAAACTGGTTCTGAACTTTTCCATCTGCCAGACCTTCTGTTATAAAATGTTATTGATGACATAGTGTTTTTCACACAAGGCTTTTTAATAGATTAATTTTGGGTCATAATCTTGATAAGGGCCTAAATTGCTTCTTGTTTGTGTTGTGTGATTCCTTTTATTGCCTCCGGAGTATAAAAGGGTTTACCGTGCTTAAGAGCACTGGACGCTGTATTTCAGGTTGTGCATCTCCTTGATAAGCTGCGGAAGCGCAAAATATTCCCAGGTGATTCACACAACCTGATTCTCATCTTGTACCATTTTCTGATGTAACTCATTGTGCTGCAGTGGATTTACTTGTCATCTACTGCAGATTAAGTGAGAAAGAGGGAATTAGGTCCAGAGATTGCCTGGATGTGATTCTACTATGTTAAGGTTTGTGCAGTAATTTACACCATATAAAACTTATTTTTTAAGAGCTGCTTTCTAGACATGGGTGAGATAAATAACACCTCGCTTACATTTCTCACCTTACCATTCTCCTTACAGTTTAAGATTCACGCTACATAAAGCAAGTCTACGAGTACTCTGAAATAAATGTCCTGTTCTGCAATGGGTCTCTGCATGGGAGCATGTATGTTTTTTGAGTAGTATTAGAAGTATGAATGAAAGGTATTTTTCTTTCTGGAATCACTCATAGCAATCCAAGAAATCCATCCATGCATAATACAGTCTGTACTTTGGAGGGTTTTCAGGTTTTTGCTAGATTCTTTAATGTTTAGTAATTCTTCCCCTGGACTTTTTGTTGTTATTGTTCCCGTACATATGCACGTATGATATGAAGCTTCAATAGAAAAATTGTTTTAAAAATGAAGTTGTCTTATATGTTGAACTTCCTATGTCATGAAAGGTTGGTAATATGCAAGTAACCTCCCCACCCATAATTAAATAACGTGAAAATATTTTAGATCTCCGATTAATTGGCGATGAATGTTTTGTACCGATATGATTTGGACCAGACTTACTAGAGTATCGGCACAAAGTATAGAAAAACGGCAGGAGCATGTGGATCATCAGGCCTGGCACCAGGAAAAACTGGGATACATTCAAAGAGAATCTGCTGGCATAGAGTGGAAGCAAATGTAGGAATTATCCTTAAATACAAACTATTCACTAATCACTATTCTATGCCAAGAAGAGGCACTGCATTTTCACAGCCTAAAGGTGCAGTTCTGTCCGATAAAAAACCAACCCAGTAATTTCTGGTCTTGCAAAGTGTACCACTGCAGCAGACAATCTTAAGGTCTTCATCCTTGTACACTGATATTTGTAAATTCACAGCATTGTAAAGGGCTGTGACCAGTAAGGAATTGTCTCTTCGAGCGTAATTTTAAAACACTTAATCAATGAAACAAAGTAATGATTTAAAAATCCCTGAACACTGATTGTTTTGAGGATTTTGGCCTGCGGTCTCAGCTCTGGCTGCACTGTGCAAAGAGTTGGGAAGAGGAGGGCAAGGACAGCTCGGGGCTCTGGCGTGCGGTGCTGCCGAGGGTCAGAGCAGCCTTTGCTTCATTTAAATTGCAGGTTGTTGTTAACCAGCTCTTCAGATACTTTAGCTGAACAGTCCTTTGGCCTTTCAGGACAGACTGAAGAGCTGCGAAGAGGCCTGCAATATGTGCATGCCCATGCAGATGATGCAGTGCTCACCTAGTTCGGTTCAATTCTCTGCAGTCAGCATTAAATTGGGTCAGAAATGTGCACATCTAATGCAGAATGAATGGCGCTTGCCAACTAAATGCCTGTCTGGTTCTCTGTTGGGGACTTGTAAAGCCACAGTTAGCTGAGCCCGGCCAGCTGAGGCTGGGCTGTGTGCTCACTGTTGGTGGATGAAACACGTGGTGGAGGAGAGTTATTTGCTTAATTACTCCTTTGAGCCTGGAAGGCTATAGGCAAGAGAGGAGTTTGGTTACGGGCTGTTCACTATAGCTCCTGTATGTCCATTCACTTGCTGATCATTTATTTTGCACTGAATATTCGATGCATTGATGAAGACACAATGGCCTCTTCATTCAACACAAGTCACTCATTGGAGACTGACTGGTTGAATGCTGTTCCAGGGCCGGAGCACCTCTGCTATGAGGAGAGGCTGAGAGAGTTGGGGGGGGTTCAGCCTGGAGAAGAGAAGGCTCCGGGGAGACCTTATTGCCGCCTTCCAGTACCTAAAGGGGCTACAGGAGAGCTGGGGAAGGACTTTTTACTGGGGCATGGAGTGACAGGATGAGGGGGAACGGCTATAAACTGGAAGAGGGCAGGTTTAAGATTAAACATTAGGAAGAAGTTTTTCACTTTGAGGGTGGTGAGGCACTGGCACAGGTTGCCCAGAGAGGTTGTTGAGGCCCCATCCCTGGAGGTGTTCAAGGCCAGGCTGGACGTGGCCTTGGGCAACCTGGTCTAGTCGGAGGTGTCCCTGCCCATGGCAGGGGGGTTGGAACTCGATGATCTTCAAGGTCGTTTCCAACCTAAACCATTCTATGATTCAGGATGTAAACAAGCATCCAAGAATTGAGCAAGAGGTTGTTTTGGGCCCCTCACCACAAGAAGAACATTGAGGCACTGGAGCGTGCGCAAAGAAAGGCAACGAAACTGGTGAGGGGTCTGGAGCACATGTCTTCTGAGGAGCAGCTGAGGGAACTGGGGTTATTCAGCCTGGAGAAAAGGAGGGTCACGGGGGGCCTTATTGCTTTGTACAGCTCCCTGAAAGGAGGGTGCAGAGAGGTGGGAGTCGACCTGTTCTGTCAAGTAACAGGTGATAGAACAAGAGGAAATAGCTTCAAGTTGCACCAGGGGAGGTTTAGATTGGGTATTAGGAAGAGTTTCTTTACTGAAAGGGCCATCGGGCATTGGAATGTGTTACCCAGAGCAGTGGTGGAGTCACCATCCCTGGAGGTATTTAAGGGTTGTGTAGATATAGTGCCGAGGGACATGGTTTAGTGGTGGGCTTGGCAGTGTGAGGTTAATGGTTGGACTAGGTGATCTTACGGGTCTTTTCCAATCTAGGAGATTCTGTGATTCTGTGAAAATGCTAAGACTTCTGCTGTGTCACAGAGCTCATGCCACTCTCAGATCTCCAGGTGAGCAGTGGGAGCAAAGTCATTTTGTGCAGAGAAATAAGAGGGAGTTAGGACTGTGCGTTTGTTTCTTCTCTGATGCTTAGATACAGCCGTCCACAACCCAAGACCACCAGTGACTGCATAGGAGCATCTCATAGGTTGAAAGTTATACACATATGTGTTATTCTGTTTTGGGAGTTTAGAGTCAGGCTTGTTATGGTTGGTGCTGCTTGTTCAGTGGAGAAGTATTCCATTGGCTTTGGCCAGTGGGGAGTCTGCTGTATTCCTAAATCAGTGGTGTTGCAGTTGGGCTGGGCAGGTGTGTCATCAGGCAGAGCAAAGTAAAAATATTCTAGTGATGCTGTTGGGAAGCTCAGTCTACATAGAGATGCAGAACTGAACAGGCACTTTGGCTAAAATGAAACACCATTTAATTTTTCTGCTTCTGCCTTTTTATCAGCACTTTATTTTAA
The DNA here is from genome assembly GCF_000708025.1 of Charadrius vociferus. Taxonomy (NCBI): domain Eukaryota; kingdom Metazoa; phylum Chordata; class Aves; order Charadriiformes; family Charadriidae; genus Charadrius; species Charadrius vociferus. The sequence continues at coordinate 3,557,949 of NW_009648149.1, forward strand.
CTCCACATGTAAAAGTCTAGTAAGTAGGGCTCAAGTGGTAATCGTTATGTTAATTCTTAATTTCATTGTGATAATGAGTGTTTATCATGATTAATTCTCTGACCTGCATGGCATAGGGCTTTTTTCCAGCGATCTAGCTTTGACAATTGATTGCTTTCACAAGGGATGTCCATGAGGCTCTAGTCTATGAGAAGCTACTCAGTGGAAGGCTATTAAAATTTACAGTTTTTTCAGATTAGTTTCTAAAGAAACTCGTCAAATCAGTATTTACTCAACCTTACTAAAAATTCTGGTAGAGTGTTAGAACATTTAGGGTTATTCATGGGACAGTGACCAGCCTGGAGGGTTTCCATTGAGTCATCATTCCTCCAGCATTTTCTCATTTGGTAATATCCATGGAAATGTATGAAGAGCTGTTCAAATGAATAAAAAAAAACCCCACAAAATAAAAACGTGTGCAGGATCTGAGTGGCACTTACAGCACTTATATTGTATCTTTGTGGGAAGTTGTTTGGGTTCTTAACACTTTAACTCTGAAAGTTTTGATAGTTTTTGCTTTGAATGGTAGACCAAATCCATCATACCTGATAACCCTATTAAATACTTCCAATCTTTTAAAAAGTAAGATAAGCATGTGTTTTGAAGGATTTGTATTTTCTGTAGG
>NW_009648149.1:3558724-3562616 GCF_000708025.1 Charadrius vociferus
GGATTTTGGGCTGCAAAACTTGAAAAACTGGTTTCAAAACTTTTTAAAAAAAAAAAAAAAAAAAAAAGTATAGACTTACTACAGACCACTTCAGAGTACTTGAATAGCTTTGGTTTTACAGGATTTCAAATGAATAATTTTCTGTCATTTTAGCTTTTTCTTATAAGAAGTCTTTCTCAGTTTTGTTTTAAATTAGTTTCAAATTCTTCCTAACGCCATCACCCCCAAAAATCTTTATTCTTGACTTAGTCTTCAGAAAAATCGAGGAAGTTACTCAAGAAATAGCAATGACCAAGCAACTGGAGATCAGGCATTTAACTAGGTTTCTGCAACTGGAGTTGCCCGTTCTGGTGCCGCAGGAATGTCGGGGCTCAGCTGACGCGTGGTAACTCGGCAAGCTACAGGAGCTTGTTTGTGCCTGGGCACTGCTCGGACATGACACTGCCCTTTAGAAAGGTTTGTTTTCCAAAGGGGAAAGGCAGTCAAAATGCCCCGATGTCAAATGTTAAAAAAGCACAAATAGCTGCCAAGCACATTTCCATATTAATGCCAGTGCCGATAAAGTCAGGCAGCGATAAGCTCACTACAAAATAACCCCCTCAGATGTCACAACAGTCACGGAGTCCATAAGCAAAGCAGGACACAGGAAAGCGGAGGGGAGAAAAACTTCTGGTATGATGAAACCATAAGATTCAGGGGCTGTAGAAACCCTGAGGGGGAATCCTGCCTCTGAGAGCTGTTAGTCCAGTCGAGAAAAGATGTATATAACAAACATGGGCCTGAAGATCTTTCATGCACCTGGGTGACCCTGATTAAATGGGCTTTAAATGATTTTTATAGTAGGAATAAAGCAAAGAAAAAGGTCTCTGGGTTTTACTGAAAAGGGAAATTTTTATAATAGTTAGACATTCCCTCTAAGAGTTAGGATCAGCTCTTAATGTTTTAATACCTTTATGAAGGATTTTGGAAAATGGCTGCAATCACATTATATAAATATTTAGAGGAGGTCCTGGTGCCATTATTGCCATGGCTTGGGAAGCCTTTGCACTTTAGCAATTCATTTTATGGAAGTAAAAGTACTTTTGAGATCTGTTTGAGATAATAGTGTAAGCTTTGCATACATTTTGCATAGAATTTTAATAAAAGCTCCAGACACAAGTCCTTGGGTTTGAAGCTTCTGGCTGAAACTTTTATTGATAGAAATCTGCTGATAGTATCATCAAGAAATATCTGTTACCTGGAAGCATAAGGAGTAGCAGTCCTTTTGTTTAATGAATGTATGCTTAGCCTGGTTGTTGGTGTTGCGCTGTTACTTTCGTGGTCCCATCCCCTCCCTTTATCCCTTCCATAGAGAACTGAACACTGTCATATGAGACCCCTCCGCGATCTCTGGCCCACCAGAAAGTTGCTCTCTCCTCTTGCTTCCCCCTGCTTGTGTATAATACAGGGCTGGGGTTGTCCTCTCTTGATTTCTGGAGACTACGTTGAGTGCCATGCCACTTACTTTGCCTTTAAAAGCCCAGCAGCTTCCACTCCTGTCCTCTCACCCACGCACTGAGGCAGCTTCTACCATCACTTTGCACAGAAGTCTGGTTTCACTTTTTTTTCAGAGAATGGTGGCTACACCTCTGGTGTCCTGCAAAGGCTACTGAGCCCAGGTATTTGGGCACACAAATAATGAGATGTCATGAATCAAATGAAAGTGGGTAACAGAGGAGAAACTGAGAAGTCACAGAATCACAGAATGGTCAGGGTTGGAAGGGACCTCTGGAGATCATCTAGTCCAACCCCGCTGCCAGAGTAGGGTCACCTACAACAGGTTGCACAGGACAGCGTCCAGGCGGGTTTTGAATGTCACCAGAGTGGGAGACTCCACAACCTCTCTGGGCAGTCTGTTCCAGTGCTCCACTACCCTCAAAGTAAAGAAGTTCCTTCTCATGTTAAGATGGAACTTCCTATGTTCCAAGTTTGTGCCCGTTCCCTCTTGTCCTGTCACTGGGCACCACTGAAAAAAGACTGCTCCCATCCCCCTGCCACCCGCCCTTTAAGTATTTGTAAGTATTAATGAGATCCCCCTCAATTTTCTTTTCTGTAGACTGAAGAGACCCAAGTCCCTCAGCCTTTCAAGTCATCCTCCCAGGGTGGCTGTTAGGCAGGGACATCAGTTTCTTCAAGACATTTATAATGTTCCTATGAGTTTTTCAGCCCTCAGTCTCTTTCGGTGGTTCCTGTAACTGTCCTTATGGCAGACAGAAAGATCTGCAGCTTATACCTATGTAGCGTAAGGTAAAATAGGATTTTTCATTTGAGGTAACGTTCTGGTGTGAGAGCAGGGGAATTTTTTCCCCTCTCTGTATGTAAACTGTCAACAAAAGGATGATGCCTGTGCTAGGAAACCCTCTAGAGAAGGTGCCTGAACAGGAGCAAGCATCCCGCTCTCCCCTGTCTTCCAGGGGGATCTCTGCATCTGAACTCCCCTAAGCACCATCAGCTTCTTCCTAATGAAATGCAGGATAATTACCCTCTGAGCCTTTCGCGTGACAAGGGCTTGAAAGGCAACGAAGGGGGGAACAACCTGTGCGTTTCCTCCAGTGCTTGTTATGAATGTACCTAAAGCCCTGCCTGACATGCAACATCAGCTGCAGTGTCTGCTTGTAGGTCTCTAGCACCCTCTTTCTAGAGTAGCATCGAACTGGTGAAATGTCTCCTGTGCTGCCAGGAGGCCGAGCTCGAGCAGGAAAGGTGGTAGGAGAACTGCAAGCTTGGTGTAGGCTCATCTCTGCTATTCGGCGTAAATCAGTCCTAAGCGTAAGACTGCTTTTAATATAGGGATCCTGTAGCCTGGCTTCACAAATACATTAAATCCTTCTCTTAAGCACTAATAATACTTAATAAAAGTTTTATGAGCAATGTACACTTTAGAGTAAATTTTCATATCCATTTTCATTTTAAAAAGAACATCAAGGAGCAAATGTATTCGTGCCAGAACAAAGTAATTTAGTAGAGTCACAAAAATGGCACAGGCCCCCTCTGAAATAGTAACAGAGCTTTGATTAGGCAAAGTGACCAATGGGGATGGGATTCAAAAACTTAATTCACCATGAAGGACTTGAAAGGGAAGAAATTCCCACATGCCAGCTAAGCAGATTCCTCTGCCTGGAGGGGTGAAAAAGAGCCTGGCTTCATAGTGCTGCCCCGTATGGCCTTCTGGAGCCCTATAGCTGGACTGCTCTATATAGGTGCTGACCTTGAAGGGGTGCCTTCTTCTTCAGAGACTCTTAGAGAATTCCTTGGATTCTGCCAAATCTTCGGGTGGGATTCTTTTGCCGAAACATTGACATCCAGTGCAATTTCAGACAGCCCAGGGCAGCCCACCTTTCCAGCCGCTCCTCCAGGAGAGGGACCCTCTGTTAGCCCGGTGTTGGTGTTCAGGCTACCCATGGCATCTAAAAAGGCACCAAATGCCTTCACTGAGTGACCAAATCACTGCCCTCCTGACAGTCAAGAAAAAGGTCTTTTTGTTTTCAATCTACTGTTTCCAGTGCTCTGTAGCGGCTGCTTTATTACGCTTAAAATGTTGTCCTGCTGTGCTCCTCACTGCAGTTTTCTGCGCCCATCTGTTGTCTCCTGTCTCTCTGGGACAAGGAACAGTTGGAAACTACTTACAAATTGTGTTCAGGTTCACTGAATAGATCCCGGAGGAGGACAGAGGGGAAGTGAACCTCTTTTACCTCCTGCCTTACAAGCAGGTTACAGAATTGGTTGCCTCAGTGTTTGGGGAAAGTGCGACATGCCAGGCTTTTATCCCTAGGGGATGCAAGGCAGCGACGTGAACCTCTCACCTGACCATGGGGCATCCCTCTGGGTCCCTCTTGTTGGAGCCGTAGGAACC
>NW_009648149.1:3562658-3579289 GCF_000708025.1 Charadrius vociferus
CTGTGGGGCAGATGGAGAGGGCATTTCCAGGCGGATTTTTTAAAGACATATAATAATTCATACACTTTTACTTGTTTCGGGCTGAAAGAAGGTGTATTTCCTTTGAATAATTGAGTATGTTGAGTGGAATGGTTCAGAGGCTGTTGACTTTTTTGTCTTTATAGGACCATGCACGGGACTTTTTGTGGTAGAAATTACTTGTTTGTGGGGCAGGCAGGGACTTGCAGTGGACAGTTTTGCTTGCGTTGTGTGAGTGCAGCTTGCACTTTGTTGGCAGGGGATCAATAGGGCTAAGAGGACGGAAAACATTGCACAATTTTGCATCTCGTCTGTTGTGTTTAAAGTAATCATAGACTTAGAGAAACGCACTTGGAGGGGCCTCCAAAATGTGTCCCCAGTGAAGGTTGAGGTTGTCTATAAACCGACCTGGACAGCCTTTTGCCTCAGCTGTCCTCAAAACCTAATGGAAAATGGAGATTTCACACCCACCCTGGGCAATTTGTTCTACTGCTTAACTAGCCTTACGGTCAGAACATTTTCCCTCGCATCTAACCTCAATCTCCCGTGCTGCAATTTCAGCCCATTACGTCCTCTCATATTCCCCGTGGATGTGATGATCACTTTATTACTTCGCTGGTGGCAGCAGTTCTTTAGATACCTGTGAGCGTTGTCATTACCGGTGGTCCCAGCCATTCCCTCAAAACTACACCCTCCTGGTTCAGTCTGGCCGTCCCCACTGTTTTCCAGAGCTATTTTCCTGACTATTCTCACTTCTCAGATGTGAGTTTGTTGATCCCCATCCTTACCAAAATGTGGGAGTTGGGAGTGGAATTAGAGACGCCGTTCCATCTGAGTCATTGCGAGGATGGCGTATCTGCTGGAGGTACAGATACCCATTTAGTTTAGTCCGTTTTCAGAGGAGAGGTGTAACCTGAAGTCATGATGATGTAAGAAGATTTAAAAAAAATAGACAAAAGAAAAAAGACAGGTCACAACAAGGAAGGTGTTTAACAGAAACCACCACTCTGTTGAGCAAATAAACACTCCTCAGTGCTTTTTTATTCAAATGTTTTCTTCCCACTTGAACTTCTTGGATTGTGGAATCACTGTTAAATTTTTAGATGTATTTTTCAAATACACTTATGAACAGGAACTAATTCAAAATATGATGGCAGTTAAAAAAATTATGATTTTTGATGTCCGAAGTAAGGGGTCATTATCAAATTGCTTGTGTGGGTGTGCACTTATGTTGAAGAGAAGACCATCTGGCTAATGGAAAATGTCAAACGCTTCACTTTGACTGTCTGAGTGTTTCCGTAGAGGTTTAAATAATAGCATTAATAAAGCTGTGAACCCTCTCGTTCTCACACAGAGATGCTCACTTGATGCCTTTGTTTCTTGCAGGAATCTTCTTTATGTCTATCCTCAGAGCCTTAACTTCGCCAACCGCCAAGGATCTGCCAGGAATATCACTGTAAAAGTCCAGTTCATGTATGGAGAGGACCCAAGCAATGCTATGCCGGTGAGGGACGTACTTTGTGCTCTGTGTGAATGCTGTATGCCAGTAAGGCAGAGTGCATGTTGCAGTCGTAAAATCCCTGTGTTAAAGAAAACTTCGCTGAAATACATTTCAAAATAACAAGTTTGGGGGAATAAAAAATTACAATATTTCAGAACAAAGACTACATTTGTATAGAGTTTGCAAAGTAACAACCTACTATCTAGTATTTTAACCTGAGATGTTTGCAGTGGACATCCCTGTGTTTGGAATAGCATCTTTGCTTCCATGCCAAAAAAATTAAAGGTGATAATTACACTTGTGTTCAGGGCCAGAAGTGATGAGCACTTGGTGAAGGGCTGCATGGGGATGATTACATTCATCAGTTCTTCAGCCAGATCTGTGTATGTGTGTAACTGGAATTATTAAATTTGTGAACTCTTCAGTGACTGAGTAGAACGTTGCATATGAGTGAAGGGGCATGTTACAAGCAGATGGACCTGTACACAGCTGCACAGACTCGTGAATGGATCTGTAAATGTCTCTGCGGGATTATGGAACAAAGTCTTAGCACAGTTTTATAGGGGGGGTTCTGTGTTTTTTTTTCTTTTTTGCAGGTCATCTTTGGCAAATCTAGCTGTCCCGAATTTTCCAAAGAAGCATACACAGCTGTAGTATATCACAACAGGTAAAACATGTGACAGCTTGTGAAAGGACACGGCCCCATATGGATAGTATATTTTCCACCCAAAGGAATTTTCACCATTGTGAAAGTGGGCTAACTCACCAGTGACTCTGTCTTGGTGTTAGTTATTTAACAATGACTATCTGCATAGCGCTCACAACAACTGCAGCGTCAGTTGATACTGTCGTTATAGTTTTGCGATGAGTAGGAGCAGGAGGCTTTGTTTGCTCTGGTACAAACCAGCATTGTGTCAGGGGCTGTGATGCTGAGCACGTAGCCCGGCTCAGCAGATGCTGTAAGTACAAGCTTCAAGGTAGTAGTCAAGATTTACATTATAAACTCATATTAGCATGTGCTTTGTTATTTTGCTGGAGCCTTTTAGACTTTATTTTCTTTATTGGAAGTACTTGGTCTTGAAAATAATTTCATTGCAGCTGAGGTCAGGAGTGCTGAATCTGGCCTTAATGTGTAGACAGTGTTTTAGCTGTACTGGGGTGAGATGTACTGGGGAGAGAATCCTGTCCTGCAGGTTGGGGGTTGTGGCAGTCTCCACCTTGAGACAAGAAGAGCTCATTGCTGATGGGGAGCAGCGCAGTCCAGAGCACCTCTGTGAGGTGGGGGCTGCCGCTTTCGGTTTTTGTGGACTGTAAATGCATACTCAAAGTTTTCCCAGTCCTTGGTGATCAGAAAGTGAAGCTTTAGTCCCTTGGGACAGTCCATATACTTCCTTCCCTCCAGATACTTTAACTCAAAGGGTTTGGTCTCGAGCATAAGGTAGTAAACCAGACTGTGTGTATTGATGACTCAGTTGAGGGTCTGGTCTCTGCACAGATCACCTGATTTTCACGAGGAAATCAAGATTAAGCTTCCAGCCACTTTAACCGATCACCACCACCTGCTTTTTACTTTCTACCACGTCAGTTGCCAACAAAAACAAAACACTCCCCTGGAGACTCCAGTTGGATACACCGTGAGTGTCTTTCAGTCTTTGTGTTTTTCAGCACAAAATGTATTCATAATGCATTTATTTGCAATTCATTTAGCATCACGGTCAACTCATACGCCATTGCAGAATTTGAGAATTTGACAGTCGAGCCTGCAAAGTTCAAGAAAACCTTAAGAAGTGTGTGTTTTCATTTTTCCCTTTCTTAATTCCTTCTCCTTAAAGTGGATACCGATGCTTCAAAATGGAAGGTTAAAGACTGGTCAGTTCTGCCTACCTGTTTCATTGGAAAAACCGCCACAGGCTTATTCAGTGCTTTCTCCAGAGGTGAGTTATCCCTCATGCTGAAAATCAGCAGGAGAATACTTCTCTTAAAAAGTGAGAGAATGTATGTGTACATATAAATGTGTATGTGGGGGGGGCACGTTAGGTTTGTTTAACTCTTAGGTTGTGTGTGGGGTCACGTTAGGTTTGTTTAACTCTTAGGTTATTTATTTCCTAAATACTGCTTAGACACGTGTGTGTGTGTGTGTGTGGGCACGTGTGTGTGATCTGACAACAAAATGAAAATAAATGGCAACTGTAATTAGCAGCGCCTTAGCTCTGCTTCCTGTCACATCCTCGCTCATCTTTCTGTTAACCTGCAGGTTCCACTCCCTGGAATGAAGTGGGTGGATAACCACAAAGGGGTTTTCAACGTAGAAGTTGTTGCTGTATCATCCCTCCATACTCAGGTAAGTGTTAAGAGCAGTCATTGTAATAAAAAGAGTTTGATAGTCTTTTGACAGTTGAAATGCTGTCAAAGTTGATAACTGTGAAGAGTATAATAATTACTTGTAGTGAAATTACGATCTCATTTTCAGTTCTGAGCCAGCAGACCTGTTATTCCACATTCTGCTGTGAGTATATTTGAGAAGTTCCGCTTAAAAATATGAGCAGTTTGGCCTTTATTCACAGGAGGTGAATGGCCAACGGTGTTTTCAGACCTCAGACAGTCGTGTCTAATACAACAGGTCTAACGCACGGTCCAAGCATATGATGTTCTCTTGTCTTTCATTTTCCCCTCTGCCTCTTTTGTTTCTCCATGTATTTTTCATCTGTCTTTCTTTGATCTGAAAAGAAAGATGACAATCATTTTGACTAACCATTTCAACTTTTGTTTTATTAATTCCCTGTGTGTCATTTTGACGATTTTTGTGTAATTTATTTGTGCTGTAAATAGTAACATGATTTTAGTGCATTTTTGTCTGGTTTTCTAAGAATACGGAGTCTGTGGGTCCTCTAGTTTTGCCTGACACTGAACATTTTTTCTGAACATTGGCTGATTTCAGTTGAGTTAGACGTATGGGCAGAGCTCTCAAAGATGTTGAGTTTCTGCTAATTTTGTGAGATTAAATGGTCAGATAGAAGAGTGAGGGAGAGAATCTGTCTATGAGGTACAAATCCGTAGAAAATGGAATTACTTTTGGAGCTTCTTGCTGATTATTGTTCTTTCTGCTTGTGTATAGGACCCTTATCTTGACAAGTTCTTTGCACTTGTCCATGCTCTGGATGAGCACATGTTCCCTGTGCGAATAGGAGACATGAGAATTATGGAAAACAACTTGGAAAATGAACTGAAGAGCAGCATTTCAGCTTTAAATTCCTCTCAACTGGAGCCGGTAGTGCGATTTCTTCATCTCCTGCTTGACAAACTGATTCTTCTGGTAGTAAGACCTCCTGTCATTGCAGGCCAAATAGGTATTCTATTTAAGTTTTATAGAGAATTACATAGCTGAAAGTTTGACACTTCCAATTTTATCATATTTATGTAGAAATAAAAAAGTCCATTTTTATGCTTTATTTTAGTGCCACTAATATACCATGTATCTTCAAAATAAAACATGCTGGCATCCAGATCAGTGGTGATATACACAGGAGCAATATTTAATACAAAGGTTTTCAAGAATGACTAGTAATTTGGTGTCCCAAGTTGAGACACCAGAAAGGGGCCTGACTTTCACGAGCTGGATGCTCAGCATTTTCTTAGCACTGGAGTCTGTTAAGGTGTCTCCATACTGACATTCAGAAACTGAGAATTTCAGCCTTACTGGTCACCTTGGAAAATCTTGAAGTTGGTAAGATAAGAAGATACAGGTGCTGTATATTCCTGTAGCTATTGTGGATCTGATACTGTCAGCGTGAATAATCCCTCCTGGTTTATCTCCGTCTTATGGCCAGTACAAAAAATCTCAAATGGAAGTCAGGATTAGATCCTTTGTGTTTAAAATAGCAGTTGGGATTTTTCGTAGGAAACTTGAGTTTGGGCATGATGGAATATAGGTATCTAAGACTGCTTTAAAAATAGCAATAATTTATTTTAGAAAGGTTATCTTTTTGGGGAAGAATTTTGCTTGAATTTTTATTCTGTATTTGAAAACTCTCTCACTCTTTAAGTGTTCTGTATTGGTTTAGTTTGTCTGTATGGAGCATTGAGGACATTAGTGTATAGCTTTTAAAAACATAAGATTTACAGTCTCCAGCTGCAGTCTGCGTTATCCCTAATTCGTTTAGAATACCTTCCTAGATCTGTGTGTAGATTTCTGTGCTCATTTTTAGAACAGATTTTTTTTCCAAGGGAGAATGGAATCATTCTTTTTGATACAGTTTATATTTTGGTTATGGCTTAAATGAAGGAAATAATTAACTGAGAAAATTATGATAAATATCCAAAGGATATTATCCATCAATTAAACAAGGACTTGATCTTGTCACCATTGCAGTTGATGACCAAAGTTGGTCTGTTTCCAGAAGTCAGACCTAAATTCATTAAATTCGTTATTAATAAAAGCGGAAACTTATCACTGCAACACCTGTCTTCCCGTCAAGCTGGTTTTTAGACCTAGTTCGAATACCAGGTTCAGCTTTTCATCAGAAATGCTTGCTATACACTAACAAGCTTCACCATTTATCCTTTAGAAGGTGGATGAAATGCACATTTAGGATTTGCTCATGGGTACTGCTGCAGTCTAAAACAAACTCCGCACTTACTGCTTTCAGTTAACCTGGGCCAAGCATCTTTCGAAGCGATGGCATCGATCATAAACAGACTTCACAAGAACTTGGATGGAAACCAGGACCAGCACGGCAGAAACAGCCTTCTTGCTTCCTATATTTATTACGTTTTTCGCCTACCAAATACCTATCCCAACTCACCGTCACCAGGTAGCTCTTTTTTCATTTTATTTCAAGTCACCGTTTGTTAAAAGCGAGCAGAAATTGCTTGCTGGCAGGTGCTCTTGAGCTCCGACTGCATAGCTGGTTCCCTGCCAAGCCCTGTTATTAACTTTCTTTATGATCCAGTGTAGCCATTTACAAGATGAGTTTAATTACAGTTAGCCGTGTCAGAAATTTAACTATTTGATGATCTTCAGTGTCACTGCTGAAAGACCATATTGCTAAACTATGGCAGAATACTGGTTTTTTAGTGTTGTTTTCTGTAGCAAGTTAGACAGATGTGGTACGCCCTTGGCCTGTCATGTTTCCCAGTCTCCTTCACTAGTACTTTTGTACTTTTATCCAGTTCCAGCAAAAATTGAAACACTGGCAGAGGAATGTGAAATACTTGAAAACACGTCTGGGTACAGGAGGGAAAGAAATTAATTCCACCCCTGCTGAGAACAAGGGATATATGGGGGAAGAGATGGTGTGAATGACAGCCACAGAAAACTAGGGTTTGGAAGGACTGCTGTGCACAGCACTTGCTTCTCGCATGGAGTGGAAAACCTCTGAGAGGTGTTAGGAAGGTTGTGTACTTAAAACTGTGCCCAGTCCTTCAGTGGTTTTGGAGTCTGTGGTCTGGAAAACATCCCTTTAGCTGAAGATGTGCATACCTCACACTGGCTGTCTAAATCCACAGGGAGCTTCCTGCTTCCCACAGATCAGTGGATAAAATAGCTTTTTAATCCCATCCCTTTCTCCCTGCTGCTTACCTTGGAGAACGAGGCAGGGGAAGGCATAGGGAAGATTTCCTTACGGGCCAGACCTGCTGGTTATCCAAAGGGTTTGCCGCATCAGGCTGGTGTAAAGCAGCATGAGTTCAAGGCTCTGACTCATGATCTAATAGGATGTTCTTTTGTACAACACCGTAGGTCCCGGTGGCTTAGGGGGATCAGTGCATTATGCCACCATGGCTCGATCTGCTGTCCGACCTTTCCTCTAATTTTGTTCCAGTTAAGTCAGTTCAGCTTCTGGGACCCCCACCTCGCCGGATGATGAAGTTCGCTCAATCATTGGCAGTAAGGTACGTGTGCACTGCTGAGGGTCTTACAGGAACTTCAGCATCTTTTATTTAATCTTTAAAGAAATAACGGGGAAGTTTTGGGGGTATTTTTTTTCCCTATGAAAAGATGTCCTTACTAATGACCCCTTCTCAGACTTTTTCTGGCAGTTGCTGATAACACTACTGAAACTTCACTCCTTGAAAATAGCTACTGATCTCTTTGACTTGTTGGAGACCATCTGGCAGTTTTACTTCCACAAGTGGGGTGGTTAGGGGCAAGAGTCCTTCTCGACTTGTCTCCCCAAGACTAGTAGGACAAGAATGGTTTTACGACCTCACTTTTCACATGGCCAGCAGCCGTATCCTCTGCCCAGCCCTGTTACGTCTCCCCCAACCTTGCATCCCCCTAGCTTGCCACCCTGTGATCCCACTTTTACCTCCCAAACCAAAACTCTCTCTTCTCCTCTGCATTCAGCACTAACAGCTGCTCAGATGCTTTCTCTACTACTTTGTCCAGAGCAGGTATCTTGCACACAGCAGGAACATTCCTAGTCCCCGCATGGGACAGAGAGGATTTTGGATGGTTAGTGAGTGAGCCATAGTCCGGCCAGCTGAACTGCAGTGTGAATTTATGGTGTGCTAACTCTGCACCCACACCGACTCCCCACACCTAAAAGTGACTTTCCAGTGTGGCCACGTTAGTGCAGAACATCCGGCAGGGTCTTACTTTGGCTCTTAAGGGCTCAGCGTATGCATCTCCTGCAGAAGGGCCTGTTCCTCTCCGGTGACTTCCAAGTCCATAAGACTGCTACGGCCCCAATTTGAGCACTTCAGGTTTGTGCCTAAAATAGGTGGGATGAGCCAGGGTAAATCTGCTGTGTTGGCAGTTCCCTTCCCTGAGAGGAGTGGCTTAGCTTGTTTGGGGTTCTCTTTTTTTTAATCTTCAAACTGTGGTAACTTAGACTGAGATAAGACGCTTTCCCAGCTGTGACCCTTCACTCTTTCAGCACAGATGAAGTCCTGAGCCCTTTCGGAGAGCCGTTATGTTCGATCCTTTGGAAGATCGGTGAACAAGTTTGTTAATAAAGCCATCAGCCTGACCAGACAGGCTTGACGCTGATTGGTCCTGGGTTTTATAAAAGCAAGAAAAGCGTAGTTTCAGAAAGAGGTTACCAATTTAAATGAACAACAACATAATTTGCTGACCGGATAAGAGGCTGAAGAAGTGTGGGAAGGCAAATCATTGTATCTTACATCAAAGTTTAGACTTAGAAGTCTTAAAATATTTTAAAGACCACTTCAATATCTTGCTAATTAAACAACCCTGACCTTTTGTGAAATGCCATAGGCACTAATGTGCATATGGAATTTACACAGGCTATCAGAAATTTAAAACGTGCTGGCTCAGTGAATAATGTCCCAATACAAAATGAAGAGAGATTTTCTTCTAGAGATGTACTCCAAGCTTTAATGAAAAATCTATTATGTGAATAATTGTTAAGGGGAAAAGTTTCCTTTAGAGCAGTCTGAGCATCAGAAATTAAGTTCACTCTGACTATACAGAATTCTGGTTGAATATAATTATTTCTGCTTGTTAATATCAATAGAAAAAATAAGACACTTCTTGAGATGCTGAAATGAGTAAAGGGGTGCAAAAATTCCTATGCGTTTTCTCCAAGTAATGACTTAAGCACCAAAGTAGGGAATGTGCACTTCTAATTAGAACCTATTGTGGGAAGCTTTCTGCGTTTGGAAAAAAAAAAAAAAAAGTTTTTATTTTTTGATGGAAGTCTTTGGAGTCCAGTCCTGTATTGTTTTTTATTGTAAGATATTTATAGGTTTAGTAAGGATGTTTTGGGTCTCCCTTATATCAGCTTACACTTAATTCTGAAAATTCAAACAGTCATCGCCTTTACAGGGTTTGGAAGATTTCTCTTTATTTTCATAATAGAGGAGGTCTTAGGTCTGTCACTTATTTTGCCTTCATATGTGAATTGAGGCCATGTAAATTTTATTCCCTACTAAAGCAAATTTATTAAGTGTCTAAAAAGACCTACGATGAAATTTTATGCTTTAAGTGTTCCGGAAATGTTGGAGATGTGCTGGGAAAAAACAGAAAAGACTGTGGAGTTTCATTGCTCCGACAGTGGATTTTCACAAACGCGTTATGTTCCTGCACAGATCCAGCTGCAGGTTGAACCCCAGAGACAGAACAGAATTTAGTAGCAGTTTTGTGAACTTCTGAGTGACTGCCAAGCAAAAAGAAGCTCTTGTACTCTTCTATTTTCTAAAGAGGGAAGAATCTTTCCCTTTTCAGATTTTTACAAAATTATTTCTGCCTCTGCAAATACAGTATATTTTTTATTCTCAGAACCAGTGTGATATGATTAGAAAGCTTGTGAGCAGCAATGTGAGTGTGATAAAGACATTTTCAAAATTAGACCTGATTTCGCAAAACATGCGCTTAGTTCAGCATTCTGCAAAGTCCTTTTGACTTTAATTCACTGTGAGCAAAATAAAGTATGTTTATGGGTCTGAGCAGGACAGAGAGCTTTGATTTATTTCTTCCAAAAAGTAATTGAGATTAAAACGCTCTCCTTATGTGTGTTCAGTATTTTTTTTATTGGACATCTTAGGCAAAATTACAGCATTGCTGTACTCTGCATACGGCTCGGCGGATTAATGGTTCGAGTCCCAGGTTACAGCTCTCATGCTGGGTTCAACCTTGGGGTGGATTTTTCTTTGCTGAGAGAAATAGGTTGTTAGGCTTGGTGGACTTTGCAGCTGATGATAATCGCTGTGATGAAACGGGCTGCACCTTTGCTTCATGTATTGGGAAAAAGCCCTAAGTTGGCACAAAAACTAGGATGAAAGCTCTCTCAGGTTTGCGTTGAAACTGATGTGTGGAATTTATAAGGAACTGCTATTCGGTTGTGGCATTGCAAAACTGCCTCCGATAGAGCCGGTTCCTGGGACCCAAGAAAGTCCACTGCATCCCACTGAATGTTCCTGACCTGGGAGCAGCCTGGGTGACAAACACAAGTTTAAATTTTTCCTTTTCTTCTTCCTTGAGTGTCTTGAGAGGAGAAGGAAGTGGAGAGAGAGGAGGGATCCGCAGTAATTTTGCCCTTGTGATCCATTGCCGGTTTAGGATTTGGAGTACAAGCTAGGCTGAGCTTTTAAAAAGCAGGATGATTTTTCAAATGTTTTGCTTGGCAGAGCAGGTTGGTTCCAGAAAAGGTATGTGCTCTTCCCTCTCTTTGCTGCACTGCCCAGAGAAAATACCCAAACGTCCGTGTGAAATCCTGTTCGCAGGGTTATTCTACCAGCAGTGCTGGATTTTTATTCCGTGAGCAGGAAACCCTGTAAGAGCTGACAGTCAGTCTCTTCAAAGTTTTTCAGTGTTTCTGTAGGAGTTGTAGAGCTTATAAACTGTGGGCTAATACGTAGTCTACCTTAAAAGTGCTGGAAACCTCAGAGAGCATCCTTTGTGGGTTTCACATCTGTGCACCAGTTTTCCCCTGCCACACTAAATCTGGACTGGCTCCATCTGCTGAAGTGAATGGGTTTAAACTGATCAAAGTGAGATTTTTCAGGAGGAGGATAGGTTTTGCATATCAGGAGTTACAATAGGACAGGTTGGACCAGAGCTGTCGACGGTATTAATGTGATGTATGTGTGGGATGAGATATAAAACATAATCCTCTGGACTAAAATGTCTCAACAGACACCTGCGAATTGAGGCTGCTTTAACAGTGCTAACGGGTGATGTGTTTGCAGTGTACCCGGTTTGATTGCTTTTAAGGACTAAACTTTGACTACTGTGTGGCATGCAACATGTAATATTTCTTTCCTTTCCCAACTGCTTTCTATTACATGCCCAGGGTTTAGACCGCTCCAATTCCTGGGTAAACACTGGTGGTCCAAAAGCAGCCCCATGGGGATCCAACCCCAGCCCAAGTGCAGAGTCAACACAGGTGGTGTCATCGGTAGAGTTTTTTCTGGCTTTGTTTTCCCTGATGTTTCCCTGTAGAATATCTTTCTTTCGGTGCATACTCTGGTTTTGGTGGTTTGGTTGTTTTTTTTTTTTTAAATTTTATTTATTTATTCCTTGAAAACTTTATGAGTTTTATTTTCTAAATTAGCATCTTCTCCCCTACCACCTCACCACACTGCATGAAAAACCTCAAAATGCGTGAACGTGTCCCCTTCTTTCATTTCAGTGGTTGCTGGTCCGTGAAATGTAAATGCTGTGACTGCTTTTCTTTTCTTTTTTCTCTCTCTCTCTAACACTAGTTTCAGCTTCAAGTGGAGCACATTTCTAAGTGGGAACATTAATCACAGCTTCATAGTTTTGTCCATGTTTGCCATTTCTTTTGACGTTGTGAACCATTTTGCCATTTTCATCAAGCATTAAGTATTCATCGTCAAGTAATCCTTCATGACTGTTGAGTGGAATATTGTTAAACCAAAATTGGTACACCTGTAAAATTCTCTCTTAAAACATGTAAATTTGAGTGCTGGAGCCAGTGACTCGCTAGGGCCAATTGTATCTCTTCTGTGTTGCAAAGTATGAAAACTTAATAGCAGCTTCAGTCAGAAAGACTTAACTTATTCAGCCCCTATTGCCTGCTGCTTTCCACTGCATGGTTGCCTTGAACGTACCTCTCAACTGTACCTCCTCTCAAGTTTATCGGTCTTCCAGAAATATTTAGTCTGAGTTCGCTTGCACTCCTGGCAAATTATTTCCATCAGAAAGAGAACTGCAGTAGTTTTCTCATTCCCTGTGCCAGCAGCAGCGTCGCTGTGGGGTACCCCCCCGCGCGCTCGGTCTCTGGTAGATTGAGAGGTATGGACTGAAATGACAAGTCTTACTTCCTTGATGTATGCATGTTGATAAAATACAATGATGAAAAGGTTTCATGCTTTGCAGCATTAAGTGTCTTTGTGCATAAGAACATGCAGTTATTTAAATAGTCTCTATGTCTTAAAACAATAAAAAGTACTGTCATTTTGTTTAAACCAAATCTGTAAATGAGTAAGAGTTTGAGAATGCATAAAAAGGTATAAAGACAGTAAAAGCCTACAGTTGGAACAGTATTTTTGTAAACGTACATTGTCCTTGAGCTGCAAAACCCATCCACAGCAAACTTTAATGTCCTGTCATCATTCATTCATCTCCACTCCGTAGGCTACGGATCGAAGTTGTAATCGTATGTCTTCGCACACTGAGACGTCAAGTTTCTTACAAACATTAACAGGACGATTACCAACTAAAAAGGTAGATTTCAGTGAAGACAATTGATATTGCGGGGCAGGGAGGTCAAGTCATTCTGAAAACATGATGCAATCTATTCTTTTATTTATAGCCTGATTTTTTCCGAGGTCATTAGGAACTGCTGTTGCTTAGCACCTCTGAATATCCAGGCTGTAGTGAATATGAAGTATTCTGACAGACTTCAATTGGGAAGAATAAAATGATCAGGAGCAGCTTGTCTGATTTAATGTCCGTAGTGTTTGGAGCCAGTTTATTACTGGCTTTCAAAAAATATGAATAGCAGTGTCTAGACATGTAAATCATACATTCCTGTGTGCAAAATTATAATGTGTTAGATGGCTGGCATTACGGACGTGTGCTGAACTCGGTTATACAGGTGTTAATCCAAAGTGACTCCAGAAAGTGAACAGGAGTTACTTTGAAAGTACGCTCCCTTTGAGGAGACGAGATCCTACTGAACGATGTCCGAAGGACAAAATGCCTGACTTTTTGTGTAGTGAAAACGTGCTCGCTGACAACATCCAGTCTGTGGGTTGTTCCTCCCGAGAAAAGAAATCAAAAAGCTGTTTTCTTAGCCCCACGTTTCCTTCTTACTGTTTTAAGTCCTTTCTCACAGTAAATATACATCTTTGTACAAATCGCTTTATATGTCCGCTTTTTACTCCTTTTTCCTGCGAAAATCAGACCAGGCAGAAAGGTAGACTTTTAAACTAAACTAATTTGAGCACCAAACTTTTTTTTTGGGGGGTGGGCGGAAAATTCTTTTGACACTTGCAATTCAATTTTGGAGCAAGATGCTGTGAAGCGTTTCTCACATCACATATCATAACATCATCCGTCATGGTTAGCTGGGGATTTCTTTAAGGGATGCCACCACTGCTGTCATGTTCCCAGTCACTTATTTTGCTTAACCTCATTGTTTGCCATACTTTCCATGGACCGTGCTACCATTTCTCATGCGGACTGTTTTGTGAGCTGATCTTGAGGCTCGGGCTAACTCTGGATTTGAATCTGTGTAGCTTTTCCACGAAGAGCTGGCCCTGCAGTGGGTTGTGTGCAGCGGGAGCGTGCGGGAGGCAGCCCTACAGCAGGCCTGGTTCTTCTTCGAGCTGATGGTGAGCAAACTGGCAATACCTTGCTTATTGTCTTACACTTCACGGTTTAAAACACAAACAGCCACAACTGCAAGTGACTTGGTTGTAATTTATATTTCTATAGGTGAAGAGCATGGTGCATCATTTGTATTTTGCTGACAAACTGGATGCGCCAAGAAAGAATCGTTTTCCTGAGCGTTTCATGGATGATGTAACTGCTTTGGTCAGCACAATTGCCAGTGATATAGTCTCTCGGTTTCAGAAGGTAATAGCAAACAATTAAACTGAACCCCGGTCAGAGCTCAGGCACCGGGCCCTCCTGCATGTTGTTTGCTGGTGCCTGGAGCAGGAATTGTTTGAAAACATACAGTCTGCTCTTCATTTTCTTTCCCATTTTGCTTTTCCTTCTCTCTAGGATACAGAAATGGTCGAAAGGCTCAACACCAGTCTCGCGTTTTTCCTTAATGACCTGTTGTCTATCATGGACAGAGGATTTGTTTTTGCTCTTATCAAGACCTGCTACAAACAGGTGAATGCAGATAAATATTATGACTTAACTGTGAGCTGTAGCGTAACCTATTACTCTTAACTTTCTTTGGACAGACAGTAAAGTGTGGACACAGAATCCTGCTATTCAGATCTTTTTAGAGATAGCAAGGCATTCTCAGTGGTGATTTAGAGTTTACACGCCTCTGATTACACTCTTAAATCTGAATTAGAAGTGACTCCCTTGAGTGAATGGACACGCAGCAGGAAGGAAGAATTATTCCCTCTCCTCATCATGTTCAGAGTAATTAAAGCAAAAGTTAGTAGGAGTTTTTGTGAGGGAGCTCAGACTATCATGGTTTGTCAGTGGGTCTCAAGGACACACTGACCCTGTGTGATCACATCGATCACCGAGCTCCCGTGCCACCCTTCCGAGGATGCAAGGTCGCCTCCCCCATCGGGAGGATTCCCGTGTTATGCGTTGGGAAGCTTAGTTGCAATGTGGTGGCAGGGAAATTGCCTCCAACCACGAAGTTTCGTTTGACTACAAACATCCGTGCTGACACTGTGTACAGAGGAGATGACGAGGTATCAGGAGCTTAGGCTTAGACTCGTTTTTGCCGCAGAGTCTAAAACATTTTATATAAGGGGCAAGAAGAGCAATAGCGTTTGAGCTTTCTTGCCTGCTGTATATAGCCAACCTGCATCTTTGACCTGTTAGTGCATCACACTGTGTGGTCCTGCTTCTCACAACTCCCTCCTGAAATCAATAGGATGTGAAGTACATAGTTCTTCATTTGCTTATACAAATATGGCTGCTCTATACATCTTGTATTGATATATATGTTGGTGGCTGGGACGTGTATGGCTCTGGCACTTGTATGGCTCCTGCACATCAGAAATTTAATCTGTAGCACAAAGAATTGATGTGGAGGTGACCATTTAAGCTCTTCAGTTCTTGCTTTGGAAGTGTTTTTGGGGAGCAGTGGTGGGACGGGGGGTCATACTACATTTATGCTCTTTTTTGGTGCTAACTGCAATTTTATGGGCTAAACTTGCCAGGTCTCTTCAAAGCTGTATTCCTTGACAAATCCAAGTAACCTGGTGTCTTTGAGGCTAGACTTCCTTCGCATCATTTGCAGCCATGAACACTACGTCACCTTGAATTTACCCTGCAGCTTGCTCACACCACCTGCATCTCCATCACCATCTGTGTCTTCAGCGACTTCTCAGGTACACTGTGACGAGGATCCTTTGCGGAAACGCAAGCTGAGCTTTGTTCTGAGACTTAAATCACATGAGGCACTTGTATCACCTGTATTTTCAGCCTCTGCTTGCTAATATTTTTTGGAAGTGTTTATTTAGAAATCAGTTTTTCCTGCCACATAGGTTTTGACTTCTTTTGATCTTTTATTATTGAAAAAAGAATGCCCATATCGCTGTCCTCATAGTGACCGTACACTGTCCTTATGGACCTAGTCCCCTCCGATATTGGACAAACGCATGAACATAAATGAGCCATTAAAACACACACTTTGTCCAGCATTACCCTTTTCACACAAAACAAGGATCTTTCTAGTGTGCTGTAGCTTAGTCCTAGCCTGCTCAGAAAAAGTAATTTGAATTAGCAAGTGTGTCATTCAAGTGGATTAATTAGTTGCAAGACTACGTAAACTAAATCAAATTAAAGCCTTCTTCAGCCTGAATAAGAGCATCCATACCTGAGTTAAAAATTTAACTAATCCACTTTTAAAGGTTATTTGGCTTAACTTCCCTAAGGCCTGCCCTGTGGGTGAGAAGAAAATAACAACAAGCAGAATTAAGGGAAGCGTTAGTGAGCTTGGATGCAAAGTGAGTAGGTGTGCCTAGATCCAAACAAAAAAGCGAAAAGGTAGTTTATGTGAGATTGTCTTTAATTCTGAAAACAGCTTCTAATGTATTTCATAAGCTTTGACTCTGTGTTCCAAGGGGCCTCATTATGCAACTTCTGAAACTCCGTTTTTTCCACAGAGTTCTGGGTTCTCCACAAATGTCCAAGACCAGAAGATTGCAAATATGTTTGAATTGTCTGTGCCTTTCCGCCAGCAGCATTACTTGGCCGGGCTTGTGTTAACAGAACTGGCTGTCATTTTAGATCCTGATGCAGAAGGGTAAATTTTTACCGTTTTTTGTTTTCCCCCAAGAGTTTTCCGTAATTCCACGCAAATGGTGGATGCAAAGCAAGTTCTGGCATGGCCAGAATTGATTTAAATTTGTGAGCTGAGAAGGTAAGAAACCAGTTCTTTAAGAATCCTCTTCTTTCTCCTTATGCCTCATATTTCTTACTTCCTTAGCCTTGACTCTGTAAACATGATTTCAATCACATTTTTCCAGCTGAGAAGGGAAA
>NW_009648149.1:3579398-3627850 GCF_000708025.1 Charadrius vociferus
AAAGAGGTTCCTGCTGGAGCCCCCAGATGCCACAGGGGCACTGCTGGAGCTCTAAGGGGAAAATAGCTTTTCTCAATTGTAACAAGAAAATCATTTTCAACATTTAGGAAGTCTCTTTTGCTGGTGGTTTTAAATGTTACGATGTATTTCGCCTGTGGTCCTCCCAGCTCTTTTTAAACATAAATTATGCATTGATGAGGCCCCTGCGGGTTACATAAATAGACAAATAGAGTCAAGCATGCAGAGTTTGTCGGTGACTTGCCTGGCTTGTGCAGCAAATAATTTTCTGAAGGAGTGTAGCCTATAGTCCTGACATCCAGTCTGTTACTTGTGTTATTTAGGGCTGTATTCTGCCTTGCCTCTTTAAAATGGGTTTCAATGGAAATTATTGATTGCTTCCACAGTCCTAAGTTCTCTTGCAGGCATTTTTCTCAAGGTGGACTCGAAAATATCAGCCGAGTCGACAAATGCTGATGATTCATGGTTAATTCTGCCCCTTTACCAAGAGGTCTCAGGAGTTAAACATTCATTCTGTTTCCTGTTGCAGAAGAAAGTGATGCCATAAATTAGAATATTTTCTTGTATATGTGCATAACACACTGCAGTCCCATTTGTTTGGCCTGAAATGGAAAAAGCAGCAGATCTTTACCTATATACGCTGTCTGCAGAAACCTGTTTTGTAGCGTAGGAACATCCTGCTCACTGGTTAGAAATCAGGTCCTGTCACTGGACCTGATTTGCCCTTCTTCACAAACTTTCTGTTCTCACCTGTCTCTTGAGCCCTCTCACCTTGCTATTCTCAGCACTTAAGCTTGGACCAGGATGGTAATCTCTGCCCAGCGGCATGAAGGAGCTATCGGCATAATCTTGCTGGTGCTCGCTGGGGAGGCGGCTCCTCTCTCAAACCTTGTCTAGACAGAAAAAGCCCCCGATAACCAGTTCAGCTCTGGAGATGCATTTTGAACAAAGCACGTGAATTTTGGTGGAGGCGTGTACCAGTAACGCTTTTTTTGTTTTTTAATTTTTTCCAGAATGACTTGTAGTTTGCACCTTATTAGCTCTTCTCAGGCTTCAACCTTCTGCATTTGCCCTGGTGGATCCACCGTATAAAGTAAAACCAGTCTGTTCAGATCTGCTTTTCCCTTGCCTGAAGACTTTTAACAATCATATACTACCATCAGCAGGTTATTAGTAGGGGGTTCGGGCATGCCTGCCATTAAAATGTTTTGGCCACCATTGGAAAAAGCTCAGAATTGTTCCCAGTTACATTATCCTGCAGCAGGAGTGGAGAGGGATGTCCTTCTAGTTGCTTATTGTGTTGGAGCTTCTCCTTAGGTCTCGATAGTGATACAGAGCCTTAAATGTGTTCTGGCCTTGCTCTTTTTGCTCCATTAGCAAAATATGTTAAATTTTAGCTCACCCGTTTTGTAAGAACTCTTTGGACTGAGTTGGGCAGAAAAGACTGCGGTGCCTGAAGGTGTTGTGTTAGATAGATCCCTCTGTGCTGTACAGTAACACGGTACCTTACAGTCCTCCTCCAGAGCACTTCCAGTCTAAAAGAGAAGGCAGCGTGCAGATGAAGGCAGGCAGCGGGATGTGACAGTTACAGAGCGCGAGTCCAAGCAGCTAGACCCCGAACAGATTGACTCTGCAAACAGTGCTGTGGTGCTTTGGTTATTAACTCATATTCCTCGTTTCATAGCGCCCATGTTGCCCATGTTGGCTGATGTTGCAGGACAGAAGTGAGAAAATCGGAATTTGGCCCTCAGTATTCGGCGACAAAAGTCAGTTTTCCAAAAGTGTGCGGTGTTGACACAAATTCAGGCCAGGGCTGAGATAAGAGAGGGGATGGTTGGAGGGCGGCAAGATCAATTCATTGCGTTATCGGCCAGAAAGATTAGTGGGCTGTATTTCCTCCTCTTTGCTATGGATCGATCTGCCTCGGTACCTGCTCTGTTCTGGAAAAGTGAGAAAGAAATCCACGTAGCCCTAGGTTTGAACTACGCTGCTTCGTTTGGGTGTGTTTTCCCTATACGCGGTTCTGTGGCCTGCAGGATAGTTTCTCTTGAGCTGTTAGAAACCCAACTTAGGTGCCACTCCTTCAAAATAATACAAAGACTTTTCTTTAACCTTAATCTGAGGGAATCAGTCACTTAAATAAGCATTTCCTAGTTGTTAAGGGTCTCACTAATTACACAAACAGGCAATTGTAGGATCTCATTATGACTTGATTAAAAAAACACAGGAAAGATGTGGAGGTACAACTAGCTAGTGTCCTCCTAACCTCTACTGGGGTCTTTTAAATAATTTTAACCCCCCAACAATCCAGTCAAGGCCTCTCGTCTGTTTTTTAACCAGAACTCAACTCTACTTTTCAGGTAAAGTGGATACTGCCTGAAATTCAGCACTTGTTTTAATACCTGAGGTCTGAACATTGAAGCTTATGTTTTTGCTACTGCATAATGTATGAGCTTCCTTGGCTGCTTCATGCATGGGGTAAAGTTGCCTTCTTGGCCTGGTTTGCCTACGGAAGCAAATAGCTCCGGAGATACCCGCTATTTGCTCTGAGAGAGTTTTGCCTCTCTGCGTGGTGGCTGAGGGAATTGAAAGGAGCAGAGCGAGTTCTTGAGAGATTCAGGGGAGTTTGTGTTTTCAAGGCACGAGCGCCGAGCAGGCTCCCGCAGGGTGCCCTGCAAAAGGGGATGGTGCTTGGGCCCTGCCATCGTTTGCGTCTTAATAATGAGGAAAGCCATTTTTTCCTGTTTTTCCTTCTACCCTCCATTTCTTTGACACTTTCTATTCCGAATTATTGATCTGTCTACTGATTTGGTTGAATAATTACGTGGGAAGTCGGGGAACTGAAGCAGGAACGTCCTGATTGCTTGATAAAAGCAATGTTCTATCTTAGGAGGGCTTTTCTCTCTCTAAATGGTGTTCAATAGAAACAAAAAAAGAACAAATAGTTTCACTAAACCCACTGTCCTCTCAAGTGTCTCTCCCTGTTTTCCATATTCTCTAAGTTCTAACGGTCTTTAGGAGACTCGATACTTGAGCAATAGCAGGAGCTGGGGCTTTGTATGGAAAATATGAAAGTGTTCACATTATATTGGGTGTGCAGCTCCCCAAGATATTTTTTGTACGTTTTATATGGCATAGTGAAAACCAGCCATTTGTAAAATACATGGGAGATCAAAAAATCCATGTAATGGCAGTTTATGTGAAGTTAAAAATAAAACCCAGATTTTTTTTCTTTTTGGAAGCCCCTTAGTTACAAAGTATAGTTTGCTTTGAAGATATTAACTAATCTGTGTGACCCAACTCTCTTTTAACAGTTTATTTGGATTGCATAAGAAGGTCATCAATATGGTACACAATTTACTGTCCAGTCACGACTCGGATCCGCGGTACGCTGACCCGCAGGTAAAGGCCCGGGTGGCAATGCTCTATCTACCTCTGATTGGCGTGATCATGGAAACCGTGCCTCAGCTTTATGACTTCACAGGTATTTTATATTCTGCGCTTTCAATATACATTCATCTGCTCACAAGACTCGAACGTTTGGGTTCTAAAACTGAACTACAGAGCCCCTTACTGTTGGATGAAATAGTTTCTATTTCTGAATTATAACTTCGACATGTTTTTGCATCCATTTCCTAAACTGCATTTGCAGCGTGTATCTTCAATGACTGTTAACACTCAAAAGCTGCGTTTGCCCACTTGTTTGCATGAAGCGAAAAATGAGCAATGCATTTTAGTTTACATCTGGCTGGATGCCGTATATGCGTAGCCAACCTTCCTCTGTGTCTGACCTGCTTAAAAAGTCACCCCACGTACTGTACAATTCTCATAACAGTTCCAAAAGATAAGCAGAGTTCGTTTTCTTCCTCTTAGTGTGTGCTCCATCAGCTTTTCATTTCAGGGGTGCTTTGCAAAGTGTCCTGAGGAGCAGCAGGGGTGGGTTATTTCAAACCAGGGCAGGGAGTCCAATTGGGAATAGTTTGGAATTTGGAGTTGTCATCTACATCCTTTGAGTTTAATGACACAATAAAGCTGCAAGTAAGGATTTGCAGTGAAGTATTCAAAGGGACAAAAGGTCTCTTTTCAGAAGGATCCTAGATACTGAGGTTGTGTAGGTTGTGTTTGAAAATTGTTGTTTTCTTTGCTTTGCGTGACCTCAAATAATAATCCTGCTTACTCGCAGGACCCCGTGAGCGTGATGATTTTCAGTTTGCATTCCCAGACAGTTCAGTGAAACTAGCACTGCGGAGGGAGGCTGGGGAGAGAAACTTTGAATTTGGGGATTGACTAGATGCGTGTGTTTCCTGGCAGAGAGTCACAATCAGCGAGGGAGGCCGAGCTGCGTCGCTGTTGATGATTACGAAAGTGAGGGTGGAAGCATGATAAGCCAGACGGTTGCCATGGCCATCGCAGGAACATCGGTCCCTCAGCTCACCCGGCCCAGCAGTTTTCTACTCGCCTCATCGGTACGAAGCCATCTCTCCCTATTCCTTGACCCTCAGTCTGTGTCAACAAGCAAATATTTACGCGTGCGGGTCCTGTGGGGCTGATCATGTGGTAGGGAATCGTATCAGCCTGCAGCTGGGTGTTACACAGGGAGGCAGAGGGTGAAAGACAAGGGGGAAACAGATCTCGTTTGCATGTTGTTGTGCCTCTCTCAGAGAAGGTATAAGAAAATGCCAAGCGGGGATAAAAATCAACAAACCTCAGAAAATGGAAAACTTCTCGTTTCTGATAAGGGTTCTCTTTTTCTGAAACAACCTGATAAAAGCTGTGTGGAGTGCATTGGTCATTATGAGCTCTAAGCCCTAAGCAAAAACTCCCACCCCATCTAAATCCCACCTAGCTGAAGACATAAATGGGCCCTTTCCCTGTTCTCTGCACAGGGAGGGAGTCCTCCTGATTCCAGTAGCAGGCAGGCCCTTCCATTTCTCGCTGCTCCTCCCTTTACTCCTGCATCAGGACCCCATTTTGCTGGGTTTTATGTGCACTTAAAGTGAGACACAGATACATACCTGAGATAGTGAACGGACACCCTCTGCTTAACTGTTAACCTGCTGGAGGTTATTAAAGGCACCTTGAGGGAAGTTGGTATTTGCTGCCTGAGCGGAAACTCATTCAGACAATGTGATTATTTTGGTTCAAACTGCTGCTTCTCTCTTGTGGCTTGACTATCTGTGGGTTCCACTGGGCTGTTGGGTTGAGAAAGAGAGATGTGTGTCTTCTCCTGGTTGTTAGTTAAAAATGCCTATTCACCTTCTGTTCCTATTTGGTAATTATTTAGGCTGGGGTGGTAGCTGATGCAGATCCTGTTGGTGATGACTGAAGTGTATGGATGTGAAATACCATGTGGCAAATGTCTTGACTTGTCTATTTTAGGGTGGCAGGCAGCACTCCACCTTCTCAACAGAGTCCAGCCGCAGCCTTCTGATCTGTCTCCTGTGGGTGCTCAAGAACGCGGATGAAAGCGTCTTGCAGAAATGGTTCACAGACCTGTCAGTGTTGCAGCTCAATCGCCTGCTGGATTTGCTTTATCTTTGTGTATCCTGCTTTGAGTACAAGGTACTGCTATATTGTTTAAACCTCCTGAAGTTCCTTCTAGGCCCTGCCGAGGAACTTTATACCCCCATTCTTTACACGACTGCAGAAAGGCATTTCCTGCTTTCTCCTAAGTATTTCCTGTATTCAAAATCCCAAGGCTGAGCAAGTCTCTGTGCAGCCTCTAGCCTTTTTCCATGTTTACTTTTCAGCCATGGAAATGTCTGTGCCTTGTTTCGCTTCTGAAGCAGTTCGTGCTGCTTGCTACTCATCTGGGAACTGCTGCAGGGAAAGGGGATAACTCTTGGCCATATTGCTTACTATCAACAAGAAGAGAGTTTTCTGTAGCGATGTTGGAGTCTGGGTAGATTGTCTAGCTAGCAACAAAACCTATATTCCTTTCCTGCTGTATGTCTTTAAACAGGAAAGATATTTTGAGTTGTTAATGCTTAGAAAATATCCCACATTGAAAGAATCTTCCCTTATGGTCTCGTTTGAAACTTGCAGGGCAAGAAAGTATTTGAAAGAATGAACAGCCTGACATTCAAGAAGTCGAAAGACATGAGAGCCAAACTTGAAGAAGCTATTTTGGGAAGCATAGGGGCAAGGCAGGAAATGGTCCGAAGAAGCAGAGGACAGCTAGGTGAGTAAAGAAGTCTTCTGGGCGGTCCCCTTTTTCCAAAATCCGCTACTCCCATCCCCAACAATTACTTACACCCATCCATGGTGTGGGATACTACCCATCAGGATTTTCAAACAAAGGAGCCCCTAGAAAAAGCTGTTTGCAGCATGCTTCACTGGGTCTGCAGAATTTCTACACTTTTCCTAAATAAACTCCCTGTAGATGGAACTTACCATCTACAGGCAGTTTTTTACTTGATTGCTTTAGTGTACATGTGATCATGTCTCATTTATGGGGTGTTCTTGCCTGAACTTCTTCCAGTGTAGCACCTTTCAGAGACGCCTTCTAGGGTGTCCTGTGCAAGGATCAGAGTGGAAAACAAACTGCCTGATCTTGCTTTGATAGCTCTGAAAATGCCTGGCTATTTCTGCTAACTTAATGAGGCTTGAAATAGCCAGTGGTTGGGGTAACAAGCACCTTCTGATGATTTTTGCTGTTTGTGTTGTTTGGGAGGAAGGATGGCCCAGGGCTTAGGACAAGAATCAGAACTGTGGTTTTGTCTCCTACTCTGCCACAGGCGTGCTGGCACATGTGAAACAGTCATTGTAGGCTAAGCTGAGTAAATATTTTGGAGCCATAATTAATGAATCACTTCAGAGAGATGGGAACCTTTGGTTTATTTTTTTTTTTTCCTTAATCTGGCCTGGTTGCCTTTATTACTTGAAATTCCCCTGCCCTCTCAGCAGTGAGAATAAAGACATAAAAGACCGTGAGGTCGGAAGGTGGGTCTAGGAACCACCCTGAGAACATTACTGTGTGCCAGTTGAGGACAGCAATATCGGACTGCTGAGGATTGCCACACACAGGCTCCTTATGTGGTCCAACGAAGGCGCTTCTCTTACCAGCCCTGATAGCTGCCTCCCTGATTAGAGTTGTCTCAGCTGCCTCTCTCCGTTAGCTCTATGGTGAGCTGGCACGCGGCGGCACACAAAGTGGTCTCCGTTGCTCATTGCCCTCTTGCATACAAAGCCGCTGCACGTGAAGTTGCCTCACTCAGCAGTGACAGAATTAGGAGCCATGTTAACATCTTTCTTGGGTGAGGGCCACAGCCTTGGGCTCTTAAGAAGTCAGTTTACTGTCACCTCTCACTTGTGAACAAATCTAGAGTTGCTACCCATGCGAAAAAATTAGCATTAGATGACTGCTGTTGTTTTGATATTATCCTGCAGAGAGAAGTCCTTCTGGGAGCGCATTTGGAAGTCAAGAGAATTTGAGATGGAGAAAGGATATGACTCACTGGCGTCAAAACACAGAAAAGCTTGACAAGTAACTCTGCCTTATCCTTCCACATTAACAATGTGACAGTGCCTGTGAGAATGCAGGGTCTCTCTCCCTGTAGAAGGTCAATGGCAGCAGTTCCCTTAGCTCCCGTGTGAGCAGGTTTGGGCCCTCAGTCGGAAGAGGGCTGGCAGTGTGCAAGTAGCTTGTAGGCCAACACTGCCCTATCTAGCTCTTTGCTTTTCCGCTGTCCCTTGCTTTCTTAGATTTTACAATGAGATTTAAAGAGACTGATACATTCCATTCCTTCTTAAAACCCTATAGTAAGCTGTAATTTAGAGAGAAGTTCCATTAACAGTATTCACAGATAGCATATATACCTCACGTCATATTTCCTTTATTCCATAAGAGCATTCTGGAGTTGTCAAAGCTCGCTTTCCTTTCCTGTCCTAATCCATCACTTTGATTGTTTTTCCACATGTGCTGTGCTTTTAGAAGCCACAAACCAGCCAGGTACTGTAGCATTGGTGTGCAGTTCTTACAAATTGCCGTTTTGTACATCTGCAGACTCAGTCATCACAGCGTTGTTTGTGATGCTTGGCAGAAGTTTTCAGTGTGTGTGTGCAACTGATTGGAATGAGCCTCTTTTTGCTTATGACACCCATTTCCTTTAACATGCCCTCTTTTGGTGTGGTTTGATCTGGAGGGCTCAGGAGTTGTGTTTGAGCTTCGCTGTGCACGTTTTCTGTTTCCTCAAACTGCAACCTGCAATCTCCATCCTCCCAGCAAAATAAATGTTCCTAATCCTAGGAAAGCGATCTCAGCCCAAATGAAGCTCTGAAGAAACTGGAGATTGGGGTCTTCAGAGCCTGGGTGGAGGGCAGGCCAAATTTTACCCTTGAAGACGTTGACAATTCCTGAAGTTGAAAGTACATCTTCACAGCTTCTAATTGCTTTGTCCAACACAACAATGTAATCTCTTGTTATGTCAAGTAGTGACTTTTTGTCCAAGACCCCAGTCCTGTTGAGGCATTGGGAAAGCCAAGTGACCGGTGTGTTTCAACCTACTAATGAAGTGATGTAGGTATAAATTTCACTTGGGCACAACTCCAGAGCTGTGGACAGAGCTACACCAGATTAAAATTTGGCCTGAAGAACCCAGTTCGCTGCTGGCACTGGGTCTGAGCCCTTTCATCTTCCCAGGAGGACCTCACGTACATGCTGTGGAATACCCTGATGGTCAAAGGATGGTATCTCACCCCACAAAATAATCCGCTTTGATAACTCTACAAACCTGCTTTTTAACCCATACTTGCTTACTGTGACCTGGGTCCATCGCACTCCACTCCTATGGCACTGCAAGCGTGTCCTGCATGCGTAGGTAGAGTCTGGCCCTTTGAAACCTAATAAGAAAGACTTTGCACACCGAGAATTGTGCGCAGCTAATTGCAGGTGGTATTATTTTACGCAGATGGTATTATTTTGTATGGGGCCAGGCCCTGAGCCTCCATATTCTGGAGCCTGAAGAGTAGATACTGAGCGTATGACCCAGCTCCCAGAGGAAGCAGAGTGTGGCAGGGGAGGGTTGCGGCAATACAGGTGCCAGAGCCGAGTCAGCTGCCGTCCCCTTTGGTGTGTATTTTGCTTGGATTTTGTTGATTCCCATGGGTCACGCTCCTGCTGTGATTCGGCCTGGCATGAGTCTGTCGGAGGTGGCACCTGTGGTAGGACAGGCCATAGTTGGGCTCTTTAAATATACTACTGAGTCTTTGCCAAGTGCGACTCGTGCCACTGAAATTAGGTGGTTGCTGCTGAATTTCTACCGGTGTGAGTGGGTGCATGAACTTTGTAAGCCTTTCCAGGAAAGTGAGTGCCTGGCGTATGCCGGCAAAATTGTGTCATTTTTCTTGGAGAGGATGATATTCTTCAAGAACTGTAATATAACGTAGCTCCAACGGACAAAGATCGCACCCTCACAGTACGCACCCTGTGCTACAACCAGTCTAGGTGCCGGGATCAGCAGTGCAGATTTACTAGCTCGTGTAGCACCACCTTGTGTCCATAGCCTATAACATAAAACCATACGTTCTGTTCCTGATTGTGCTGTTGCATGCCTAACGATGCTACTAAACCAGTTTTGAGTTGGACTTTGATTCTAAACTGTTGCGGTGTTCCTGGGAGAGTAACGGAGTGTCAGAAAGTAGCTTGATCTCTCCTAGCATGATGAACGTAAATCCTGTGTAAGTTTGTATTTGTAAAAAGAACAAGTCTTTCTTCCTGTCCTCTTAATGGATGCATTGAAATATCCTTGTAGTGTTGTCCAGTAGTAAATATATGCGTTGTGACCGGGGTGGGGGGGTGTGTTTCTGCTAACGTGAAAATATTTTGAACTGGAAAATAGGTAGGTCTGTTTCTTAAACAGAAAGTAATTTTATTGCTTTCTTTTCTCTGATTAGATCAAGGGCAGAGATAGAACATGAGGCACTTATCGATGGAAATCTCGCAACGGAAGCGAATCTGATTATTCTGGATACACTAGAGATAGTTGTACAGGTAAGGGCGATAAGGAAATAGAGATGTAATAGCATTACGATCACCTGGCCAGGCAGCATTTTGTTAAACAAAACCTTCCTGCTGCTCTTAACTGCCTGAACACTGTCGGAACTGTTCAACTCCCCTGCTGCAGCAGGGAGGGTGGTAATAACCTCTCCTAATCCTCAGCCTGAAACGGTCTGGTTTTACATTGCGGTAGCTTCCTTCAGGCTTTTTGAAAGCTGTTTACTTTTTGTAGTATGAGAAGTGGTTATTCAGAAACCTCAGTAATGAACTGTAAAAACTTCCAAGCGCTATTCTGACTGATTCCTCTAGTCCTTCTCAAATCTGCCCCAAGTCATTGGGTTCCAGGTCAGCCTCCTGTATCCATAGTTAATTTGCACGGTGCAGGAAAGCTTCCAGGCTCCTTGGCCTGTGTGCACAGCCCAGCTATTTCCTCACTCCCCACAGGTGAGCGAGGACACACGGCAGTTTTGTCCCCTGCTTTCGGTAGAAATGAAACCTGGGCAGGGGATGGAAGCAGGCAGGAGCAGGTTGCCACGTCTGCCTCTGAGCTGCAGAGGGACCCAGGGGTCGCACCTTGCGCCTGAATAATCCACCTAGAGGCCAGCTGCAGGCTTTCCCTCTGCTAGAACAAGGTCCCCAAAGGTCTCATCGGGTGGAATGCACCATCGTTCCGCTGGCTTCAGCGCGTGGGTCGGGTTTGTGTTAGCTGGGGGCTGATTCAGTAATGTGACTGTTTTGCAGGCCTGGCTAAGTGGGTAATTTCTCCACGCCAAAGGGTTTTTCAGCAGAGTTATTCTCTCTTACACACGCACAGACTTACACAGGAGGATAATTTTTGCTCATGCAACTCTTGGTTTACTTTTGACTGCAGACTGTTTCTGTGACGGAGTCCAAAGAGAGTATCCTCGGCGGAGTGCTGAAAGTGCTTCTGCACAGCATGGCCTGCAACCAAAGTGCACTTTATCTCCAACACTGCTTCGCCACACAGAGGGCTTTGGTTTCAAAGGTGAATTCTCTGCGGACGCTGTTATATATCCCGAGCAGCACTGCTGGAGGATGGGGCTATTTTCTTCCTTGCGCTTCACTAAGCATTTATTATTTCGTGCAATATTAGATTTCAGGAAGTGTGGCTCATTATCAGTACCCATATTTATGCACTTTGGGTTTGACATCTGCACACAAAGGTACAGTTCGCACGGCCCGAGTGTGGTGTGGGTTCCTGCATGCACCAGTGGTAAGTGGGCAGAGGTACCTAGACAGTAGGGAACACAAAGCACAGGTGGAATTTAAGCTGTATGAAATTCAATTAAAATGGATTTGTTTTGCTGGACCCATAATTTAAACAATTTCCCAGTTTCTGTGGTTATACTGGGAAAAGCTCCAGGTTTTAAGCCTGAGTTTTTGGAACTGATGTAAATCGGTCTAAAAGTGTAGATGTAGGAGCAAGTTGTGGGGGCAGGTGGGGGGGCAACAGGAGTTGCCTTCCAGTGCTGCTAGTGAGCCTGCTTTCGCCTTACTGTAAAAGTGAAGTGACTCAAACTAGCATCATTCCCCTCAAAACAGAGGGGATTGGACTTCCTCTAATGCCAGTGCGTGCTCGTTGCTGAGGATTGCCCTGGCCTTTTTGTCTGAGTGCTTGTTCCCATCTGTCCAAGCACTAATTTTCTCATGTGCTGTTTTTCAAGTTCCCTGAACTGCTGTTTGAAGAAGAGACTGAGCAGTGTGCAGATCTGTGCCTGAGGCTCCTGAGACACTGTAGCAGCAGTATCAGCACGATACGGTCGCATGCGAGTGCCTCTCTTTACCTTCTGATGAGGCAAAACTTTGAGATTGGGAACGTGAGTATCCTGCTGCACTTCATTAGGTTATTACATGTGAACTGGTTGGGGACCGCCGGATGAAGCTCTGTGTATTCCTGTGGGAGAAGGGCTGTTGGAGGTCTTACCGTTGAAACGAGCCTGACGTGCAAAGGGAAGAGAGGCACGCAGGAGCGACATGACTTTGCCGAGCTCCTGATCTTGCAGTACCTCACACTGTTGGCCGGTGCATAGCAGGAGTGTCCAGTCTCCAGTCTGACCTGTACGCCCAGAATGGCTTTGCAGGCAAGCTGCCTCTCATGTTGGTTTCTAGAGAGATGCAGAGTCCCACCTGGAACATCCACTGTGAGAGGTTCCAAACCTGGCAGTTTGGAAGGTTGGCGTACTCTCCAGATTGGACAGTTTGCACACGAGGGGCTGTTTGGAGGAACTCCCTCTGCCTTGCTTTGGCACGCCTCTAGGTGAGAGCAGAAACAGCCACGCAGCCCTTCCTGTGGCACAGCTAATATGTGAGTCCTTTCTGAAAGGGAGGTTAGTGGAGGTGAGGTAGCAATGCTGGGATTTTGTTTTCATTCAGATCTTACCTCCAATTACATCTTAGCTTGACTCACCCATGTGGACTTTAAATTGTCAAGAACATTCCCAGCCTTAACTCTTCCAGTTGGTACTTTGCAGGCAGACGTGTAGCTATGTGCTACAAAGCGCTCCTCCAGACATCTTTGCACTGCTTTGGTTACAGTCCCCTGTGGTGAGTAGCAGAACTGGAGGGACCCACTGGTTCTGGGCCCAGGGACCGTTAGTGGGTTGATAGCAATGAGGTGATGGTGCCTCCAGTTGTTAGGCTTGACCAAAGCAAAAGAAAGTGTTTGGAATGAAGGTTGTGTTCACGAGAGGGAGTTGCACATCATCCTGTTCAGGGTGCTTGGGAGGAGACCAGGGAGAAGGAGAGAAAACTAAAACTTTTGCAGGATAACCTTCACTTGGAAGTTAATAATGCTGTCATCAGATTATGAAGTCAGCAGCACCAGAGGTTTATTGTAACCACTGCTCTGTGACAGTCCTTTTCACAAAACTTGTGTTTTCTCTTTTGTATCAGGTGTCTGTCAGGAGGAGGGTGCAATGATCAGAACAGTGATGTTGCAGCAGACTGTTGCAGTATTTCCAGGTTGTTGAAATATAATAATAATTTCTCTGTTGCAGAACTTTGCCAGAGTGAAAATGCAGGTGACCATGTCGCTCTCATCCCTGGTGGGGACATCCC
The DNA here is from genome assembly GCF_000708025.1 of Charadrius vociferus. Taxonomy (NCBI): domain Eukaryota; kingdom Metazoa; phylum Chordata; class Aves; order Charadriiformes; family Charadriidae; genus Charadrius; species Charadrius vociferus. Next base: position 3,592,492 of record NW_009648149.1, read on the forward strand.
AGAACTTCAATGAGGAATTTTTGAGACGTTCCCTGAAGACTATTTTGACATATGCTGAAGAAGATCTGGAGCTTAGGGAGACAACATTTCCTGATCAGGTAAAAGAGAAGTAATATGTAGTTCATTAACAGTCTGTTCTTAAACCTCCATCTATAGCTGGAAGTTGCATGTATTCCCTGAAGGAGGTACATTTTTTTTTTTTAATCACCTGAGTACATAAAACTCAGGTTTCTGATCAATTCGGACACCAAGGTTCGAACACACAAAGGGTCAGAGTGACTGTGGTCCAAACATAGCATTATGTAGCTCAGATTCCATTGCCAGTTCATTGCAGCGGTATATATTTTACAGGTCCAGGATCTAGTGTTCAACCTCCATATGATCCTCTCGGACACAGTTAAGATGAAGGAGCACCAGGAAGATCCAGAAATGCTGATTGACCTGATGTACAGGTAGAGTTTATAACCATTGCACTGTAGGGACGGTAGATGTCAGTGCTCCACACGGTGCTCGAACAAATTTTTGTGCCTACTGCACTTCCTGTATTTAGAGTGTGAGGTATTGTATTGCTGTGAACTTTGATTACTTCTTTTTGATTAGCAATTACTTTACTTTAAGTTTAAACCTGTTTTACACTGCTTGTCACGATTCACTTTTCCTCTGGAACCAGCCCAGTTCCAACCAAACTTGCTCTTTGCTTTTGGACTCAGATGTTGCACATTTGAGCCCTTATAGTGCTCATGGACCAATACGTACCTGTCTGTTGTGTTTGAATGTGGTGTTTGGCATTTATGTAACTTATCTTGGAGAAAAGGAGTTTCCATTCCCCAGCAGTCTCTGACAATCTCATCCTCCACCTGAGTAAAGACAACTCTCCCTGCTTGCATCAGGGAAAACTTAAGGCTCTTCCAGGACCTGCTTGTGCAAAAGGCTTTTTGGTGGTGGTACATACGGTGGTCTCCATATGCAAAAGATATTCCAGAGCCATGTTAAGATCCCAACTACCAAATTGCATGGTGTTTGCACGAATGGTCGTGAAGGCTTCTTAGAAGACGGCAGAGGTTTTGTCATAAGCAACCAGGCAGGTCTGCTCAGATCGTCCCACATCTTTGGCTTACTACCTGTCTCCAAGTGAAATTCGAGCTTTGGTCCAGAGCTTCAGCAGTCACCCATAAAAGCATTCTGCCATCAGGGGGGTAGCTGCTGTTGCTCACCTGCCACTAACTGGCTCAGAAATCTGTGAAGTAATTTAGGGTAACTTTCCATCTATATCACTTCTTATTTCATGTCTTTCTGTATAGCCTAGCACGGAGGGTGGTTGTTATTGAAGGAGAAGTAACTAAATACTAATCACAGAAGTTTTCTTTTCTATTAGGATTGCAAAGGGCTATCAGAATTCCCCTGACCTGCGCCTGACGTGGCTGCAGAACATGGCTGGAAAGCACTCCGAGAGGAGCAATCATGCCGAATCAGCCCAGTGCCTGGTCCACTCTGCAGCCTTGGTGGCTGAATATCTAAGCATGCTGGAAGACCGAAAATACCTCCCTGTAGGGTGTGTTACATTTCAGGTAGGAATTTTCCTCCGTAATGTATTTTTAGGCTTTGTCATCTGGTGCTGAGATACTGAGTATCTCCACGTGCTGGGAATTACTCCGCCTGTATACTCATACTGCACTTACTCTGTTGGTTTTGGTCTGACCATTTCATAGCGGGTGCCGTTGATGAAAGCGGTTCCTGTGACTAGTAATGTTAAGTAATGTTAAGCAGGACAATACCGAGTAGAGCAAACAAGCACATACTCAGCTTTGAATGTGTAGGTGGTCCAGTCTGGTCAGTTTAAGCACGTGCTGAAGTACCGTGCTAGTTCAGAAGGAAATGAAAGAAAATGCATGTGAAAGCTGCCTCTTTAAAATTTTAGGATTTGATTGAAAACCAGCTGGCTTTCAAAGTATTGAGAGGTTTGAATGTTGTTTAAACAGTAAAAATATTTTGTCTACATTATATTTCCTTAGAACATATCTTCTAATGTTTTGGAAGAGTCAGCAGTTTCTGATGATGTTGTATCACCAGATGAAGAAGGTATCTGTTCTGGGAAGTATTTTACAGAAGCTGGTCTGGTGGGATTGCTGGAACAGGCTGCAGCGTCTTTTTCCATGGTAGAAGACTTTAATTTCTTTACCTATCTTCTTCAGCAATCTTATGGGCAGTATGAAGGAAAATATTTTCTCTGTGTATAACTCTATTTTAACCACTTAATTTGCATGGAGCATTGGGAGTTTTAGTTGTTCAAGGCAGCTCGGTTTGCCCTCTGGAGTAAACTGTGCAAAGAGCGGGATCTGGGACTGAGAGGCCTCTGTGTGTTTCCAGTGTCTTTCACTTCAACGCTGCACATTTGGGAATTCACAACAGTAAAGAAAGGCTGTAATGTTTTTCCTCCTCTTCAGAATGAGTTGGCTGAGAGCTTTATGTGAGCAGTGTTAATGAGCTGGTAGTAGTGTATCCATCAAAACCCAAGGAGAGCAAGCGAATTATTTCCCACGACGCAATATGAAACATCATCCAGTGGGTTTAAGTACAGGCAGCAACGACTCCAGAGCAAAGACCTAGAACCCCTGCTGTGGGCTGGCTAAGCCATGCGATGCAGTGTCTGTGCCTGCGGTGGGCTGGATCCCCTCCCTTAGAGACATCCTAAGGAAACTTCACAAATCCCATCTCACGGAGTCCCAAAAGTTGGATGTAGAAGTCACTTAGGTTGAAGATGCACTAGATAGAATGAGCTTTACTGTGCCCTTAAGCTTTCATTTTTCATTCTTATAGATTTGGTTAGGATCCTATTTAGCTTGTTGTGTTCTTGTGCATGTATCCATCTAAAATATCCTGGTTTTGATTCTGTTAATAAGCGCATTTATTAGTAGCAGTGTGTAATGCAGGAGGCTGTTGGTTCCAAAGGTGACTGGGGATTTTATTCCGCTCACATCTGGGTATAACTTAAAAAAAAAGGTGCTGATTACATCACAGTGCCACCTTTTCGTTTTGCAGTATTGTAATTTAAATGCTGGTAGTATGTATCATTCTTGCTGTTGAATTGATGGAGCAATCTGATGGACCTTATTTTTGTAGGCTGGCATGTATGAAGCAGTTAATGAGGTTTACAAAGTCCTTATTCCTATTCATGAAGCTAATAGAGATGCCAAGAAGCTATCTACTATTCATGGTAAACTCCAAGAAGCGTTCAGCAAGATTGTTCACCAGGTAATGATTTGAATTTTCAGCTGCAATGTGAACTGTGAAGAAACTTCAAATACTCAGTGCAAATAAAAACTACCTGTTAAGAAAAAAACATTTTAATCGGATTACACGAGATTTGTCAAATGGTGATCCACAGTAAATGCAAGGATCGCTAACAGGATTTTTTTCTCTCTGGACATTTAACATGAGAAACATGAGAGACATCATATACTAAGTTTCATTGTAACTTTAGAAATACCCAAGAGTTAAAAATTCCAATCATCTGTCAGTTTATCCTTTCAGATGTTATTTTAACCTGTCTTTTGCATGCTATATTTCTGGGAAAAACACTGTATCTTGCCTTTAGCCTGGTAGGTATTGTTCAGAAATGTTGGGGTTTTATTTGTCTATTTGTATGGTAGATAAATAATTGAAGGAACCTTTCTAAACTCAGATGGTGCAAAACCCACCAGCTTAGGTGCTGAGCATTGATGAGAGATACCAGAAGTTATCAACCAACCTCAGCTAAGCAGGAGACGAGAGCACTTGGCAACTCTCAAGAAGCACACGTTACCTTCTAGGAGAGGTCTGTCGGGTGCGTGCCTTTCTGTCAGGGCAGGCAAGCACTCGGCCAACCCTCCTCCAGTATGTGCCAGTGCTACTCTGAGCCCCCCGCCCCAACCAGCTCTCTGGTCGTGGGCTGCTGGGTACATCGTATGTCTGTTGGTGTAGTTACCCTTATGCTGCCATCAGCTGCTCAGTAGGTGTTGATGAGTGCATCGATTTCATAGGATCCAGCTGAGAGTCTGGTGGTTTTCTCCATGTTCTGGCATCGCCAGATTCCTGAGGTTAAGTGTACCGATGGAGGACAATCATTGAGTGTCCTTCTAGGCCAGAGAAGGCCGTTATGGATGAATGATGACTTGTAATCATTGAAACCGTTTCAGGTTTATGATACCTTACATTGATGGTCATGTTTTGGCCTTTGAAACTTTTTTTTTTGGTTTCTGTGACATGCGCTTTTTACTTTTTATTACACAGAGTACTGGCTGGGAGGTAGGTAACTCCATTTTAGTTAGTAAAGAACACTAATAGATTTTTCAGATGACTCACGCCAACGCTTGCCCACATGTGCTAGTTGTGGGTATTTCTGTTGCTGTCTGCTGTTAAAACAATTCATTAACCAAAGAAATACCAATAAACCGATTGTGGTTGTATTAGGAAGTTCTTCATAAGAAGCTGTAGGTAGTGCATGGATGCTGATGTGTTCCACTAATGAGGTTCTTTGGTGAATGAGCCACTGTATCATCACTAGTTTGTTTTTATAATTTGTTTATATTTCTTTTCATCAGCATTGACACAGAATATCATCCCTCCATACCATATTTTCACCCCACCCACAGGGGTCGATTTAAGCAATAATGCTCAGAGGTGCTGAAACACAAAACTGCTTTACTGCGTGTGCAGACCGCATTCCAGAGAATAGGCTGCTTCATTCTGGTCATTTAAGAACAATCAATTTGTTACGTAGCTGTTTATCTGGCAGGAAAATACCTCGGTTGTCTTAACTGGAGTCAGTTTTGCTACTTCCATTTTTGTAGAGGCTGTTTGCTCACCTTTCTACAACATACAACACGAGAACCACACATTTGGATTAAAATTAGACAAAGCAGTCGGCTTCATCCGCACACAGCAGAGGGAGTTGGATAACTCAGGCCCTAGTCCAGTCGACACAGTGGGTCGAGAGGGCTCAGAAGACATTTTAAATGTTTTGTGACTATGATGTTACATTGTTTGGTTAGTCTTCAGCTGTCCAGTTAATCTCTGCTTTCCTGTGAATCAGGCAACTCAGCACGGGCCATCTCACTCCATGTTTCCACCACAGGAGAGCATTTAAGCCCCCGCTTCCCAAACTGGGGCCAAGAACGAAGTTCTTTTGCATTGTGTGACGCAAATAATTTGGACTGATGATGTCTGAACGTCAGTTTCAATTTCAGCCTAGCAAGAAATGAAATTCGGTAGCCTAAAAGTAACCCCTAACGCTTAAGGGCTGGCCCTGTAAATTGTTTGCTTGTTCCTGTGAAAAGCCAGAGCAGATGAGGCAGCACAGCAATCCAGAGTAAATGTCGTAGGAGAGTAAATGATCTGTGTTCAATAGCCAACGAACGTGAAGGCCTGTGAGCATCTATTTTGATTCGTCTGCCCCTAAATCGACCCCTGAAGAAAATCCTGTCATTGGTTATGATTCTAACATCACTCAGTCATGTTTTACTGCATGGTAAAAGACACCCATGGTTTCTGTTCTCGTCTGTCATCGTGCTCCTTCATTGCCACACTTTTTCTGATCTTTGTGCTTTGTAGCTTTCAGATTTGTTGCATGTTTTGCCCTTTTCCCCTTATTTTAAATACTTTAATTGATGCTCACCCTTTTTTATTTTAAAGTTTATTTGCTGCCAATTTGCTGCTTGTTTGTTTTTTGGAATTTCCCTAATTAAATACTTTCTGTTTTCTCCTCTGTCGCCCTGGTTGCTGACCCTCCTTCCCACTCTTACTATTGTCTGTTGTGGTAAGTTCCTACTTGTGGAATTTTTTTTCCCCTCCCTTTCTCCTCCTCCCCCCCCTCCCCCCCTTTTTGTTTTTACACTGTGGAACCCCCAATTTCATTTTACCAAAGAGCTATGCCAACAGCAGGATCCCCCCTTCATGTCACAAGGAAAGTAGTATTGCCAACTACAAGCACTGAAGTATCCTGATTCCGGCACCAATGCGTTTCTGAGACCTGCTTAAACATACCAAGTGGTGGGTTTTTCTGCTTGTGTGTTTTGTTCATTGAAGAAGTGTTGAATTCATTCTTTTTGTTTACTTTCCAGTTAGGAAAGTTGTTAGGAAAAATCTTGTCATGCTATGCCATGTGAATTAAAAAATACTTTTTAAAGTATTAAGGGTGAGGTTGCCATCAAACAGCAGGACTGGTGGTACTTTCAAAAGATCAATACTGGAAGACTTGTAGTAGTTGGCAACACTGCAAAGGACCTTGGGTTAAAATTTAGCAAGAAAATAACAATGCTGCGTTTGGTAAAGGTAGTTGGATTTTGCATTCGGCACAGTGCGTATGAAGGAGTTGCCTTTATTCCTACATACTTTGGGCTGACTCTGCCTTCAGGCAGCTCCTGCTGTGTTGGTCTTGGTGAAGAAAGCAGATGGTCGCTCTTGCGTCTTGATTTTTTCAAATATTGTTGGCAAAGCTTTTTGTGTGCGTGCAAGAGATAACTCTAAAACTTTATTCCCAGCAATTTTGAAAGGTATTTACCATGCATAATAACAAATCATGAACCTTCATAAATCATGATGGCTGTTATCTGCTCTGCCAGTTCTGTAATGGCTATTCAGTGTTCACCTTCATTCTCTTCTCCTCCCAAAGACCTATTATTTTTCATAAAATAATAGGAGATAAAATGCTTTTAATAATTTCTCCCTCATATCTGCATTTTTAGCTCTTTTCAGAAACAAGACCATGGAGTATTTTTAAGTTATTTTTCTTGTTGTGGGTACTGTGATTAGATAGACTTTGGTGTTGGCTACATTTCAATTAAAGATCCTAGTACAGGGCCGTCCCGTGTTCTTAACGCCAGGCAAGAAGTTGACCTCTCCTAATCTCAGGGGGCTGGCAGCTACTGAATGTCTATGAGAGGTACGGAATGGCCCGTAGGTGTTTGCTCTCCCGGAGGAGCGTGTTTCCAGCCCCTTCCTACTTCCACCTACAGTTTCCCCAACATGAGTCACATTTGTTTCATGGCTGATGGATCCAGGGGTTTGTGGGGGAGATGTTTCTGTCTCATGAGGGGCTGACCAGCGCTCTTCACTGCTGGCTCTTCCTGGGACCCTTATGATAACTGAGTTTCAGCAACTGGATTTATCAGGAAAAGACGGTGCAGCTGGTCTTCATGACAATGAAACAAGTACATAAGTTGGGTGCTGCTTTCGTACCGGGGCACTGAATCTCACCGGAGAGGGAACTGCTGGAGAGAGTCCAGCAAAGGGCTACAAAGATGATGAAGGGATTGGAGCATCTTTCTTATGAGAAAAGGCTGAGGGACTTGGGGCTGTTCAGTCTGGAGAAAAGACGACTGAGGGGGGAACTTATCAGTACTTACAAATACTTAAAGGGGGTTCCAGGTAGATGAGAACAGTCTGTTTCCAGTAGTGCCCAGTGACAGGACAAGAGGGAACGGGCACAAACGTGACCATAGGCAGTTCCATCTCCACCTGAGGAGGGCCTTCTCTGCTGTGAGGGCGGCAGAGCAGTGGCAGAGGCTGCCCAGAGAGGTGGGGGAGTCTCCCCCTCTGGAGCCATCCCAAACCCGCCTGGACGCCGTCCTGTGCCACTGCTGGAGGTGCCCCTGCTCTGGCAGGGGGTGGCACCGGGGGAGCTCCAGAGGGCCCTGCCAACCCCAACCATTCCATGATTCTGTGATTCCTTGCTACTACTGTCCCTGGGACTTCCTAATGCCCCATTATTCTTATTTTATGCGTTTAGTAAATGCCACCAGAACTCCTTATTAATTGATGCTGATCAACAGACAGCATTTCTTTCCTCACTCACTGTTATTTTTACAGCAACATAAATGTACACTGCCCGTAACAAATAGGTGTCTGGGCAGGTGTCCACGTGGCAGATACCTTGTGGGGACCAAGTTCTGCAAACACTTCATAGCCTGAAAGTCACTCGCCAAGTAGGTAGGAAAAAACACATGAAGTAGAAGAGCAGCAGTGTGTTCTCCATCGCTGGGGCCTGCGGGTTGGGGCAGGATCCCACCACTTTCCACGTGGAGCGTGTCCAGGCCCTGTGTAGCGTTTGGGGAGATGTTTTGTATGGCAGTTCCCCTTGGGCAGACATGGCGCTACCTTGGGAAGTGCTTTGAGAAAGAAGTCCTGGAATCACAGTCTTCTGCCTATAACATTGAGATTGAACAGAAAAAAACAAAATAGTGCAGGAAGCTGGAAATGCTGAGCGTTGAGGGATTTTAGCGTGGGTAATATGGTCCTAAACTGTGGCTTTGGAAAGGTAGAGATGAGTAAATTAAGGGTTAGAGAAGGGTAAATTAAGGGCTGCTCATTCCTGTGTGCGTCCACGGGGACGGACACTGGAAAAAGACTGGGAGTCCAGGGACATAGCTCCCAGGTGTTGCCAGATGGTACTTCCAATAAAACAGCAATAGCTTTGCAGCTCGGGGCTGCAGCCTGGGACACGCTTCTGGGGATGGTGCGATGAAACCCTGTAGTCTGTGGTGGCAGATGGAGCTGCATAAAAGGCCCCCTCTGAAGGAGAGGTGCTTGAAGGGAGGGATTAGAGCAGGGGTCCACAGAGCCGCCCGCACCACGTGAAGCGTATGAGCAACTCCTGGTGCGACTCCTGGTTTTCTTAAATTGGAGCATGTTTCTACGCTCCTGCCAGAGCAGAGCTGGTGAATTTTATATCTGCCGATGTCCCATAGTAAAGCCAAGATGTGGCCTGCGTGTATCGAGCAAGGCTGCTGCTGGCTCTGATCACTTCAGGCTTCACTTCCACTTCAGAGCTGGGCATCGGTGAGCTTTGACTGAAGGCGCTTGGGGTGGGCAGCAGCTCTCACCCTAAAAAGGCAACGCTGCGTCCTCCTGGCTGTGCTGGGGGCGAGAGGAGCCTTGCCGTGCCTGGGCAGCTCCGGCATGATGTCCCAGAGTGTCCTCCAGGCCAGGAGAAGGTGGTAGCTTGCCATGACGGTGCTTTTTCCAGTCTCTGGTGTTTGCCTGAGGGTCTTTTATATCTTCGTTTGGCTTATTTATCCTCTTTGCCTTCCATAGATCATGTTCGCCATCACCACAAGAAATCAGTTTTGCCATAGCAAAATACTAAAAAAAAAAAAAAATAATCATGCACAGCAGTCAGGACATCTGTAAGTGCTGTTTGAAACCAAACACTAGCCCAGATTCAGAAACATTGAGCGTTATATACTACATCACACTTTCTCACGAGAGTAAAGGTGAACATTTTAGAGTTTCGTGCTGAAAGGCATTTCTGGTTTGTGCATGCAGCGTGAGTTTCCTTTTTTAACAAAATCAAAGGTGTGATTTATTTTTAAAGCGGTTTTCTTTTCTCTCTCTCTCTTTCTCTTAATCAGATTTTCTTCATTATTTTTCCAGCAAAAAATCTTTCTTGATTCTCTACTTTTGTTGCATTTCTGGGCCAAATTCACCACTGGCTCAAACAGAAGCAGGTACATGATACAGTGGATTGCATCTGCTTTCACCAGGAGTGACTTTGGCCCTCCTCCGTACTAGACATTAGTTACTAGAAGAGAACGTAACACCTTCCAGTTGACATGCTACTTAGAAAGCACCTGCGCGCGTGTGTGTGTGAGTGAACTGGACATTGACTTCGGCCCAGTCCTGCAATAACTTGAGAGTGGATTATGGGGGCTCTGGTGTGGGTACTTTTCAGGGGTGTCTGCGTTCTGCAGGCTGTCAGCAGCTGGACGTGCTGACAGCACGTGCCTACAGGGCATGGACCAGGCTAAGGGGTGTCTGCACAGGATTTGGGGAGCACGAAATAATTACCCAAACGAAGGGACTTGCCTTTGACTCTTCCTCAGAGACATCCGACACCTCCAGGCTCCTCCTGGGGTGGGAAAAGTCATTGCAGGGTTGGGCTAATGGTCGTAACCAATCCATATAATGTCATGTTAGTTTATGATTTCATTGCTGCTAAATGCATTCATGCTGAGTTCCAGGTGTGTTTTTCTTTCCCTTCTTTCTTTTTTTCTGTTTTTTTTTTTTTTTTTTTTCTTGTTTTTTAATTTCTTGTTTTATTTTGCATAAATTCAGGAGCCTGCCTGCAGCCGTGCTTGGGGGTACGCGTGTCTCCACACTGAAATAACCTTTTGTCTCTCCAAACCTAGGATGGAAAGAGGATGTTTGGCACCTACTTCCGGGTTGGTTTTTATGGAACTAAATTTGGAGACCTGGATGAGCAAGAGTTTGTTTACAAGGAGCCTGCGATAACAAAGTTAGCTGAAATTTCCCATAGGCTCGAGGTGAGATGATTGTGGCTGACCTCAAATTCTGTCTGTGAGTCGCAGTTTTGACTGTTTTGCATCGGTTATTTAGGAGCTGTGCTGCCAAATTACAGAAAGTGGTGAAAATTGCAATTGTGGGGCAAAACCAGCGCCGTGCCTCTCGGAACCCGGTGCGAGGCTGAGCTTAGAGACACGGCCACTCGGCAAAACCCTTTGCAGAGCGCCGTGCAGTGACCCAGAGCTGGGCCTGATGTCTCCTGTCCTCTTGCCGGCGCCACCTCTGCAGGAGGTGGGAGGAACGCAGGGAGAGGAGTCCCACAGGTTTTCCCTGATCTTGCAGCGAGGGCTGCAGAGCTGCTGTGATCGTTCGGGAGTTTGTGGCGTATCGTACTGCGTTTTCATTTCTCTTCAGGCCCCTGCTGTAAATGGGGTGAGCTGGGCTTGAAAAAAGGTTGAGATGCCTTTCGGGATCTGACTTCCAGAAAGTACTGCACTTGCTGTCATTTTGTTGCCTTCACATCATGTTGCTCTCTCCTAGAGATTGAACCCTCTTAAGGTGGCTGAATTTCAGAGCCCCTGAAGTGGGACATCACAGGTCTGAAGTCTGTTTCAGCCGTGAACAAGCAAAGGCAACTCTGATTAATCTAACTGGGGCCGGGGTGCAGCTCCAGGTACCACCCAGTCATCAGCCTGGCCTGGTTTTGTGCCAACTAGCCTGTGTCTAGATTACATCTTAGCACAGTTTGGGGGACAGCATGGGTCAGAAACTGTTCCCAGTAAGCACTGTGGACAGCTGAGGCCGTCCCCCGTGGGAGAGGAAGAGCGTTCGGCAGCAGAGCTCTGGGCCGTGCCATGCTACTTGTTGGTAGGGCCAGAGGGCAGACCTGGCCCTGTTTGATTCACTAGAATAGATCTGATGTCACGTTGTTGCTCGCAACGATTCAGCTGCTGTCACGTTGCGCTGAAAGCAGCAGCGTTGTTTGAGGTTTAAGCGCATGAAACTGCGTTCGGAATCCGGCCATTCACCCGGCCCAGCAAAGCCGCGCTCTGATGCGGCACCTGATTTCCAGGCAGATCCCGTATTGACCCCCGTTTTCAGTTGAGCTCCCAGGCAGACAGCGAGCTCAAATGGCTTGTTCAGAACCACGCAGCGTGTGCGCGCGGTTGGAAGGCTCCCGAGTTCTCCTGCCTTCCAGGGCATTTGGCTTGTTTTTTCCTGTTAGACTGTTAGTTAGGAAGTCACTGGGCTAGTGGGAAAAATAAAGTTTAGGAAATGGCTGTTGTACTGTTGAAAGCATGTGGGAGCTTCACCTCCCCTGAATACGCCTTTGTCTCTCCAACCCCCATCTCTCATGGCTGCGTTTGATCTTTTCTTTCTGTGCGTTTGCTCTTGATTGTAGGGATTTTACGGAGAACGGTTTGGTGAAGATGTGCTTGAAGTGATTAAGGACTCAAACCCTGTGGACAAATGCAAACTAGATCCTAACAAGGTAAGAACACAAGTCTAAACACAAGGGTTTAGAAGGAGAACTGGTCCTGAATGCATGCGAACGCAATGGAACGAGTCCTGCCCTGAATTTCACCCAGTAGGCAATGAAATCCGTGTACAGAGTGTCTTGTGACTGCCTGGGAGGAAAGTTGGGGAAAATCATCCCAGCAAAGGAATGCAGAATTAGCCAGTTTGCTCCCTGCCCCAGGCCCTGCCCTTGCAGTGGTTGGTGGGAAGGGAGGAGACGGAAGGACAGCAGAGGCGCAGGTGGCGTTTGCCTTTCTCTGTAGTCTCCGCTGCGTGCAAGGAAGGGAGTCTGCCATTCACTGGCATCTGACTTTTTTGCAGCTGCAGCATTCTGTCATTCTTGTGCCGTGTCCTTTAAGAGTAACAGAAACAAGAGGAGCGTGCCTGGGAAACAGGACTGTGGCTGAGGGCAGGGCGTTATCTGCAGGGAAAGGAAGGAAACACTTCATGCGAAGAGCATGAGAGGAGAGCGGCAGTCTGCTGTATTTTTATCCAATCCAGAAACTGCTGAGCAGCTACCCTGCATCCCTGTCAGTGTGAGCGTCATTTTTCTGAGTAAAGGCAAAAAACAGTTCTAGTTCTCCTGGAGGGTGGCTTCGAGAGGAAAGAAAGCAAACTGGGGTATTGCGCTGCTAAAAAGCAGGGCGTAGGAGTCAGCTCTTCTGCCCTGGCACTGTCCCTCACCCTGCACCCTGGGTTCCTTCCTGCAGGCCTACATTCAGATAACCTACGTGGAGCCGTACTTTGACACGTATGAGATGAAGGACAGGATAACTTACTTCGACAAAAACTACAACTTGCGGCGTTTCATGTACTGCACGCCCTTCACGCTGGACGGCCGAGCTCACGGGGAGCTGCACGAGCAGTTCAAGCGCAAAACAATCCTGACGACGTCCCACGCTTTCCCTTACATTAAAACCAGGATAAACGTCATTCACAAAGAGGAGGTGAGGACTGTGCTCTCAGGGGCTTCCTGTGTTTGAAGGGAGATATTATACAAGACTAAGGGAAGTGGATGTTGCTGAAACACATGCATAATGCATAACATGTGCAAAATGGGTCACAACTGGGACAGGGAACTGCTGGAGAGAGTCCAGCGAAGGGCAACCAAGATGATTGAGGGATTGGAGCATCTCCTTTACGAGGGAATGCTGAGAGCGCTGGGACTCTTTAGCCTGGAGAAGAGAAGGCTGAGGGCAGACCTTATTACTACTTACAAATATCTAAAGGGAGGGTTGAAGGAGGATGGAGCCACACTCTTCTCGGTGGTTCCCAGTGACAGGACGAGGGGCAATGGGCACAAGTTGGAACAGAGGAAGTTCCGTTCCAACACACGAAAAAACTTCTTTACAGTTGGGGTGACAGAGCAGTGGCCCAGGCTGCCCAGGGAGGGGGTGGAGTCTCCTTCTCTGGAGATCTTCAAAACCCGCCTGGATGCAGTCCTGAGTGATGTGCTCTGGGCAGTCCTGCTTTAGCAGGGGCGTGGGACTAGGTGATCTCTAGAGGTCCCTTCCAACTCTGAAAATTCTGTGATTCTGTGAATGTATGTGTAGTTTGATAGCACGGCCACGTCCCTTCACACCGTCACGTTAACACAGATGTACCCTCCTGGCCATCACTGGTCTACCTTTCCCCTCTCTGCTAAAGATGCAGAAATTCAGCAGAGAGCGAGAGCAGACAGCGCTGTCGTGAGCTGCTCTGGCTGTTCACTGCAGAGACTGTGCATGAGACCCCTTTATTTTGATTTTAAGAATGCCTTCTTTCTATCGAACTTCTCCCTGGTTTTACTCAACCTAAACTAAAACTAGACCAATTTAAAAACGTGGTATGTCCTGCCACCTCTTTAACCAGTGCATCCAGCTCACAGCAGCTGATACACGCAAGGGTCCTTGGGTGAGCTTGGTAGTAACGCAGGCTGCTCCCTTATATTCTGCTTGAACAACGTGTTATAGAATCACAGAATGGTTTGGGTTGGAAGAGACCTTAAAGATCATCCAGTTCCAACCCCCCTGCCACAGGCAGGGACACCTCCCACTAGACCAGGTTACCCAAAGCCCCGTCCAACCTGTCCTGTGGCTCTGTGTTACAGCTCACTTGCGTGGCCTCAACAGACCCAGGCCAGTGGGGTCCTGAGGCCTTATAGAGAGGTTTATCCCAAAGCTGTGTTAATTTTTCAAGGGTAGGCAGGAACTGATGTGGTACCTGGGACACAATGAAAAACGTGTTTGCATGCAAGGCAGGGAACCTGTGAGTATTTGGGCCCTGACATGGTGCTGTAACCGTGGGTGGTTGGTTGCGGTGACCATAAGGGACATGAATCTGCCTGCTCAGAAGCAATCTCAGAAAGCTCTTGAGTACTGAGATGTAGAAACACATTTAAAAATCATACTTTTTCTTGATGTTCCTAAACCAAGACTAAGAGGATGCATTTCTAAAGTGCTTCTGTCCAGACTGTCAGTCCTGTTGGTGTCCTCCACCGCTTCGGTATGCCACCCCAAAGTGACCTTGGTGTTTCTGAAACTATGTGTCTGGTTGACAGCCTCAGCCATAACAAGCATCCTCTATTCTGGCTACTTGCTTAGATCATTTTGACGCCCATTGAAGTTGCCATAGAAGACATGCAGAAGAAAACACAGGAGTTAGCTTTTGCAACCCACCAAGACCCTGCGGACCCAAAGATGCTGCAGATGGTGCTGCAAGGATCAGTAGGTACCACAGTAAATCAGGTGAGGATCGCCGTCTGAGTTGGAGACACTGGGGTAGCGCCTTTCACTCAGTGCAGTGGACGCTCAGCGTTGGGCCTTATTTCTAAATTACCGTGGATTTTTTTTCCCCGTTCAGTCTGTGGGATGTGTTTAACGTCACTGGTGGGTCTAGACCAGTTGCTCTCAGGGACTTTGCCAGTCGAGTAAGAGTCCTGGAAGTGCCATTAGATCTGAAAAGTGGCTGAAAAGAGACAGCCCCTCCTCCCCCAGTTACCTGTTCCTTCCTGGCATTCGCAGTTGTTTCTGCTGCCTTCTCCTTCTCCCTTAAAAAAAAAAACTAAATAAAAAAATAGTTACTTTCCCTTTGGTTAGCCAGGCTCTGGTGGGTGGAACGAGGAGCATGTCCCGCTGTGGTTTTTGAATAAAATGGAAAGCAAAATTAGTGAATGGAGAAAAATTGAGGAAAAACTGAAGGAGTATGAGTAAAGCTCTACTAATGCGCGGGCTGGAAAAAAATCAGCTGGAATTTCAAGTTCTGGGTTGAGTTTGCCGTGCTAGCTAATGCTTCCTTGGTTCCCTCTGCATTGTTTAAACTTTGTCTTAGTTATGAGTTGAACAAACTTTTGTCAAGAGTCTTTATAAGAGGAAACAAATGTAGAATCTGTGCATTTTCTCACACTGTTTTCCAAAAACAGTTTTATCTAAAAAAAAAAAAAATCACTAGAAAAGTAAAAGAGATTCAGTTGTCATGATGTTTGGTGATTTATGCCAGATTTACCAGCTGCAATTCTTCAAGATGCATTCTGTAAGGAAATGTTGCATTTTACGAATGTTTCTGTGTGCAAGAAGTTTCTCCAGCAATTGGAGAAGACAGATGGTTTCAAGAAACTTACTTTTTTTCTTCTGCTCTTAAAGGGACCATTAGAAGTTGCACAAGTTTTCTTGTCTGAAATACCCAATGATCCAAAGCTCTTCAGACATCATAACAAACTGCGCCTCTGTTTCAAAGACTTCACGAAAAGGTATGGAGTATTGTCTTCAAACTGCCTGACAGATGCAGTTATCACTACCACACACCAGACAGGAACATGTACAGTAACACAGCGGATGTTGGGAGAGAGGAGTATTCATGTCATAACTCCATCTGTCCCGTTTCCGTATGCCGCTGTATTCCTCACTGCCCAGGTGGTTCCCTGTTCCTCTGGTGCTGCAAGTCTGTGACTTAAGTCGGATCAAGCGGCTGAAGTTGTTTGGCGTTGCTGTTTATCGGGAATGAATTAGTGATCACAGTTCAGTTGTGAACAAGTGTTCCTGTTTCAGAAAACACAACTAGCCACTCTGGCACGAACGAACTCACAGCTTGGCAGGGTCAGGAGAAACTGCTGAATTGGCCGGGAGATCTAATTTCCTTCTGAAGTGAATTTCTCCAAATGGAGTGGAAGCGTGCTGGCAGAATTCTCTGAAGAAATGTGCTGGCCGGTCTGCTTTCCTCTTGAGTAATGCAAACTGCAGTCTCAGTCCAGCATCGTTTGCAAGCACCAAGGAATTAAAAAAAAAATAATAATTGAAATAAAAGTGTTCCATGCAAATAGATCCAGTGGCAATGTAATTTTCCCGTATGTAATAAGTGGCATTGATGATGCAGTTCTTTTCATACCCTTTGTTAAAATTACATCTTTCCAAGTAGAAGAGTTCCTGATGAACATCTCATAGTCTGTTATTAATCTTTCCTGGGGAGAGCAGATCTCTCTGTCTTTCAGTCCTCTTGGACTGGAAATGGCTGTGTTGAGATCAGCTTTTCATTCCTCTTCAGAGAGGATGAATGTAACTGGAGAGTAAATTAAAATAAAAAAGGAGTTGTCACTCTGGAAGTGAAATGGAAATTGGAAATGTGACATCCTCTCCTTTCCCCATGGACACCAACCAGTTTAGCCAAGCCCTTATTACCCAAAAAACAAGATAGAGGAGGATATTATGTGTCATCCCAGAGGAACACAGTCATTTTTTTTGGTACTATTAGATTAACAAATCTCTAGCAAGCAGCTCCTTTTTTTGTGTGTGCCCAAGTCATCCAGGCTTTTGTTTTCTAGATGTGAAGATGCTCTGCGCAAGAACAAGAGCCTGATCGGTCCAGACCAAAAGGAGTATCAGCGAGAACTTGAAAGGAATTATCACCGGTTAAAGGAAGCTCTCCAACCTTTGATAAACAGAAAGATCCCACAGTTGTATAAGGCAGTGCTGCCGGTCACTTGCCACAGGTGGATATTTGATTTTACTCTTTCAGCAGAGATAAGGAGGGTGTGAAACGGGGGTGTCTGATCTTCCTGGTGAACCTGTGGCATCTATTTGTTTTCAATTGTGGCTCGTTTGGCTGAGTCCATCCCTTTCCCCTTCTGTCCTGACTTCAGAGCACATCCCCTTCCCAGCAGTTATGGTAGGTGATGTTTGCAACGGTCCCTTTTTTGTTCCTGATCTATAGCAATTATTTTTTTTTTCATCCTACATCCCATTCTTTTTGAATTCAAAACCACACTCAGTGTGTCAGGACTTTGCTACTTGTTTGTTCCCAGTGAAACTGGGATGAGGAGCTCCAGGGGCAGGCAGGGTAGAAAAACCGTTGGTGTCTTCCGTGCTGGAAGACCGGTCAACTGGAGTCGGGGCTTTCTGTTCATCTGCAGTGCGACTGAACATAAAAGCCCCACTGGGAATGTACGGAGCACTGTAATCCGCTGGCAGCAGCTGCAGCTGAGCAGGGGGACTTTGGGTGCATAAAGTTTCTAACAAGGCTCTGGCTCCCAGAATAGGGGCAGCAGTGGTTCCCAGGAGGTTCCCTGGGAATCTTTGGGTTGACAACCCCCGTTGTGCCCCCTGTCAGCAAGGCAGGCTAACACAATCCAGCGAGACCGCCCCAGCATTCTGGGCTCACACCAGTTGAGGGGGTGGGGTTTTTTTCTGGAAGGTTCTTTGTTAGCACGGAGCAGGACGGTGACGGTGCTGCTCACAACAGACCCTTTAGGACATTAGCGTGAAGGTGGACTTCAGCTCATGTCCATGCGTTGGTTTAGGAGAATACAGCCCTAGCTTTGAACCTCTGCTCATCTAGTGTTGTTCAGAGGTAAAGAGCGATGGGGAACGTAAAAAATGTTGTAAAAAGAGAAACTTGGCAAAATTACATTGTAAAAAGGGCAAGACTTAGTGCTGGATGAAGAAGGAAACGAGTGTTCCCAGCTCACACGGCAGCGCTTAGCGATGTTTCTGTAGCTGAATTAGATGTACTTTTCTGTCTGCTGAATACTGCAGAAAGGTGCCCTTGCCTTGCTACTCAGGTTGGTGACGTTTGAAGCTCTCCCCAGCCTACGTACCGTGAGCTGGCTGTTCTCTGCAGCAGTTTTCACTGGCTGGGGATGGTGGGAGTACCAGTGCTTCCCTCCCCGCCCGGGTGGGAACCTCACAAGCACGGTCGTGGTAATTATTTTCTAATCTTGAGAAATTCAGCCTGTGCGTGGAGTCTAGTGCAGGTATTCCAGGCAAATTCCACTTAAAAATTTATTTGAAAGACTTAAATAAGATTTCAGTAGTGCAGGTGGTTTGTATTCCTTCTCGACATACACATGAAGTAAACTTTCTGTCAGCTTTCACGTCAGGAAACCTCGGGCAGTTGAACGGTCCCAGATACAGACCCAAACCCAATTCATTTGAAAAGCAGTGAGTTAATGTCAGTGGACTTAATTTTTGTAGTAGGCGGCTGTAGAAAATAGTGGAAGTGAAGTACAGAATCATTCATCTGACGAGGCTTCTTATTTCATCATGGAAAATATGAGCTCATCATTGTATTTTCTCTCCCTCAGAGACTCCTTCGGCAGGATGAGCCTTCGCAAAATGGATATCTAAACGAGTTAAAAACCCAAATAAAAAAGCACTTAAAATTAAGGTTTTGAAACGAAAGAGCCTTGTTATCAGCGCTGGGAATCAAAGAAGTTTTATTGTGAAATAAAACTTGGACTTCATCCTGGACATCCCACACACCTCTTCCTCCATCAAAGTGTTCAGTGGCCAAAAATCATTCTGAATTGTCAAATGTAGACTTATCAATGTTTGAAAAAAATCATGGCAGTGGTATCCAGAGTATTGGTGATAAGCTGTAAACTTACCTGTTTTTTAAGGCATTTTTATGACTCAAAGGTACACTAAACGCATTTACCTTTATTTATAGTATTACCTAATGTTAAATTTATTTACTTCTAGTTCATATATTTAATTTATATTAGGACCATACGCAAATGCATTTTTGAAGTTTTTAATGTAGTGATGATGGTTATTTTGATGGTACTATTAAATATGTGAATGTTTACACTTTAACTCCCTGTGCGTTGGACTTCAGAGCTCCCCATCCTTGGGAAAAAGGTTCGGAGTAAGGTAAGTCTTACAGTAACATTTCTTAACCAAGTGGTGATTTTTTTTAATTTTTTTTTTACTACCCCTATCCTTTTTTCCTTTGTAACTCTGAATACGAATTGCTACAAAGAAAAATAATGCCATCTGTAGCCATCAGAAGAATCGAGGCACATCTTGTTACCACTTTACCTCCTTCGGTACCCGTGAAGGGGAGCTTCAGCGTGACTGCTGTGTGCGCGCGGTCGTTTCCACCAGCTAGGAAGTCCGAACAACACTGTAATCTCATCAGACCTTTCAATGTGCAGTTCAGCAGAGCACTATACCTGCGACCAGATGCTTTTTTGTGTTCCTTTTTCAATTTAAAAACTAATTTCACGGGGAAAAAGAACATAAAATGATATCGCAGTTTAAAGCTTACAAAGAAAGCATTCTTTGCATTGTTATTTATGTTAAGAAAAACATCTGTTTTACAGCAGTTATTTTGGTGGCTAACGCAGCACGTCAAGGAAACATCAGAATTGGAGCTGAGTACAGAACTCAAATCTAGTCCTTTACATTTTCCCTCTCTGTATTGAACAAGTCCCTTGGAAGAGGTGGTATGTGTTTAAACATAAGCTTACTCTCTATAAATACCTAAATAAGCATACATATGCATATATACATGTATATATATAAAAAACCAAATTTGATAAACGAACCTTTTCGTATATATAAAAATATAAGAAAAAAGATTGGTTTTCTACATGAGCTTTTAAGATAGCAGACGACTATTCATCGTCACTTCCCATTTGTGAGCATTTGACGTTTGAAACCTAAATAGTTTTTACCTTCGCTTCGAACATACACATTCCTGGTATGTTACAAAGTGCTGGGGGGTGTTTCTTTGGGGTGTTCCCCCCCGTTTTAGCACCTGTAGCTGCAGCAAGTGCCCATCCTTCTGCATCAGCAGGGAGGGTTTAGGGTGGGGAGCGTCTTTTTTGTCCTCCATACTTATTTCAATTTACTAGTGGCTGCCTGTGAGCGGGCGTGTAGCAGGGTGAGTGTACGCTTGCTGTGGAGCCGGGCTGGAAAGGACCATGTCTGGGAGCCACCGTGGGCTGTAGGCGCATGGTCAGCCCCGGCGGGATGGTACCCAGCGGGATGGTACCCAGCGGGATGACGTCCAGCGGGATGGCGCCGCAGGGGCACGCTGGCTGCGGTCAAGGAGTGTGTTGGGGAAGGGAGAACGGTACTGCCAGTTTTTGCTCCTTCTGCCACACGCTGTTATTCCAACAGCTTCACAGCGGCGGTGCTTTGTGGTAGCGCAAGTGCAGTGCTCTTCCCAGGGTGCGGGTCTCTGACCAGTTTCCCTTGAACGGGAGTGATCCTGAACTAGTTCTGTGTTGGGGTTTATAACATGGGAAAGCCTGCATGGAATTTCTTGCATAAAGAAAAACTACTCCTCTAACCTAAGCCTTTTTTTTTTTTTTTTTCCCTCTGAGACATTTCAAAGGCCAACTGCAAAGCTCAGGGATGTCGATGAGGTTTTGGAAGCTGTATGGGAGCCAGGGACTCTGATAATGGAAAATATTAAGGAAGGAGGGGGTAGCTTTGCGAGAGATTTATATGAAGAGGCATGCAAAATATGTACAAAGTGAAAAAGGGGAAACAAATCCCAACAGCCATGAAAGAATGAAACCTTAATTTACCGTAGTCCTTGTGTATTGTTTCTTTGGCTAGGAAAGCATCTTTTAAAATCCAAATCTTGTATAAATATCCTTCGATTTTACTAGATGGCCCCATGTCAGCGTAAATCTGACCGGCTTATCAGTACATATAGCTCGACGGTTGTGTAGAACTCAAGTGAGGTGTGATGGAAAGCTCAGATTGGAGCAGCCACGTTTTGTTTGCCGTTGCGGCAAACTCCAGGCCATACGCAACACAGGCCACCAGTTACTGCGGGAAGTGACTCGGTGAGGAAGGGTGGCAAGTGCTTTATTTGAGTAAGTCTCCAAAACCCCCGCCCCATACACCCACCCCCATGCCAGAGGAGGGTTTTTTCATTCAGCGTATTCCGGCCCATTTGTGGTTTCTGTTCAGTTGTCTACAAAGAACGTTTCTCTCCAGCTGTGTGGCATGATGGAAGACAGCTGGGTCTTCCTCCCATTACACTGTAGCAAATATTTTGTTGAATATAATGGTATTTTGTTTCCTTGGAACATTTCCTGTTCCTGCAGTTAAATGAAAAAGATAAGTCCTGGGTCAAGGGTGGAAAAAGAAACTTTCTTTTGCCGGCTGAAATTCAGCAAACCCCATACTGCAGACAGGAATAAAATAGCATTCGGTAATGTGACTTGGCTACCCTTGCAAGGTAAGGTTACAGTTATTTTTTTGGTGATTTTTTTCATGTAATTTATTATGGTGAAAGGGCTTTGGAAAAGGGAAGGGTAATTCCAGATTTTTCTCTTCTGTACAAGATAATTACTAGAGACATCTATTCAGCATGAGTTTATAAGCAGCTAAATTTAGTCCAGCCTTTTTTAGACTGGTTTCTATTGAAAACTATTGTTTTCGATTGAGAATATTTCTTGAATAAGCTTTCTAGACTGAACCATATTTTAGTAATACATCATCATCATCTAGGATATACTGCAGAAATCAAGGCCTGTACAAAAATCAGAGGTTCACCATAACATGGAAAACACTAAAGATATTTTTCACGCGTTACCTCAGTGTTTATGCTACGTAATAAAAGATTGTAAAAAATTTAAGTGTTGCAGAATAAACTAGATAGAGGTTTCTAGGGCTTTTCCTCTAAATAAATGAAATTGTATTTGAAAAAGTGTAAATCTATCCAGGAAACTAGGGCATACTCACATCTTGTGTATCTTTTCGTCGTCTCTCTCTGCAGCAGCGCTTCGTGTCATTCCATCCATCCAGAAGTAACACTCATCCTATTTTGTGTCATATTTTAAAGATTTTAATTGTCTGCAGTTTATAGGATTCACCTGAACATGTAAGCATCTAATAGATGATTTGAGATTTTAGTATCTGGTATTTAGTGCTAACCGTTCCACTTGTTTTTACAGTAATCTTAGTTTCCCTTTCCCCTTGCCTGTAGTCATCAAGTCCCTTCAACTTAGGATGCGCCATACAAGAATCAGTTAAAAACCAGAGAATGTTATTTTTTAAAGGACTTTAAATCTTCCATTTCTCCAAGATACATACTTTCCCAATCTTTTTGTAACAGTGCCCAACCACTTTCACTTTCCTCTTTTTCCCTCTCCAAACACAAAAGTCTGATCTAGTCATCTCAGCTGCATATCATAATTTTTTTTTATTTCATATATACATTCTTAACAAAGCATCAAGCCAAATGCTTTCATTTTCCCACATTTCAGTGAGCTCCAAGTACAAATTAACTGTTATAAGATCACCGCTAAGTTCCAAATCCACCCAAACAGATATGCATATTAGAGGGCTTTATTCTTAAAAGTACAAAATTATTTTAATTACACTACATGCTCCCCCCTGTTTTGAAGTATTAATCACACCTATTTACACTTTGCCCATTTAACACCTATGCAACAAGATGGAAATTAGACCATTCAAACATTTCTGTTAAGTTCAGTTACTTCCAATATGCTAAACAAGGTTACAAAACCCTTTTTTTGTGCTTCGAGTTGCACCGAGCAGTATAGAACTGGATAAGGAGAATGTCATCAATAAACCACGCGCTTACCCCAAAGACTAAATATGAAGTATTACTTCCCGAGTTACAAAAATACACAACTTCTGATGAAATTTGCTAGTTAATATACATGTACTCCAGAATATGAATACAAATAACTTTTATTAAAAAAAAAAGCGCTAATACAATAGGCATGTCCGAGACCTAGAATTGTGTTAAAACCACTACCATGTGCTGTAGGCATCATTTAGGAACTATACAAATTGGTATTTCTAAAAGGTAATATCACTGTTCTCCAGCATAAAAGTTATGATGGGAGTTAAGTTCTATGTCATGGTTTGTTAATTCAAGTTGAGCCACTTACACCGAACAAAAAGACCAGAAACATTATGATCCAGTAGCTTCAAAAACAAACAGCTGCTTCTTCCAGGTAGTTTTGATGCAAATCAGACTAATAGGTGTATGCAAATCCCTAATATTTACAGTCAAAATACAGTATCACTCTACAATTTTCTTATAAAACAGTAGGTAAGGAGTCGATGTAGACGACGATGTGGGAGAAAGAGAATTCAGGAAGTCCTTTTCTTCTGTAACCTTCACTTCAGAATCATCAAAAAGCAACCACTTGCCTTCATACTCTTTCAGGCTCTGCAGTACGTACAGAGCTTTGTTTTCTAGTCCACTGGAAGCGACACCATTTTGCTCGCGGTGTTCGGCGCTGCACTCCGCGCTCCCGTTAGTACTGCTAGACTCGGGATTTCTGTTTTCAGTAACTACGTTAAGAAACTTCTCAGGGTTAGCGGGTTTGTTGTTGTACAGGTCGCAGTCAGACTTGCTCTTCTGCCCCCCAAGAAGTCCGACAGCTTCCATGTTCTTTTTGTTCAGAACTTTACCTGGCTGTGCGTTTCCATTGACTCGAAACGAGACTTCACCATCGTCGTAATCTTCAGCGACAGTTCT
Source organism: Charadrius vociferus (assembly GCF_000708025.1). Classification (NCBI taxonomy): domain Eukaryota; kingdom Metazoa; phylum Chordata; class Aves; order Charadriiformes; family Charadriidae; genus Charadrius; species Charadrius vociferus. The sequence goes on from NW_009648149.1 coordinate 3,616,018, forward strand.
TGCCTCCTCCTCATTCAGTGGTTCCGGTTTAATCATTTCGTACATTTGGTCAGTGATGAAGTTCCCCTTATCCAATTCCAGGCTATTGAGGTCTGTAATTTTGACAGAAGCTGTGTAGTGTCCACTGCTAATTGTAATGCCGCTGTGCATTACCACTGCAAATAATCCGTAGGTGTCATTGGTCGGCTTTGTGCTCCATTCTTCTAGTGACAGTTTGAGAGGTGTCAACAAGGGAGTGTTTATCTTGGACAGTCCACCATAGCAGTCAAACCTTTAGAAGAAAGATAGAGTTAGACCCCTTGCCACAGCACCTCACAACAAATACTGCTTTAAGTAGCCCATATATCGTGTCTATAGTCTTTTCCTTCTATTAAAAAGCCATGGCTGACCCGAACGTGAGAAGTTGCTCGCTTTTCAACGTGCTTATCGTGAGGGGCTGTCCCAGCCACCCCTGCTCCGTAAAGACAATTTTACAAGTAAGCGTAATGGTAAATCTTACAGCCTAGGAACTATGTCTTTTAACTATTTAAGAAATCCCCTTTTTCTGATGTCTTGGCTAAAGTTAAGTTTTCAACAGTGATGATAAAAAGGAGTTATCCTAATTGTTATCGCTCGTGCTTCTATGCACAAGTACTTGCTTCTCCCCAGACACCATCCTGCTGTCCAGGTTGAAAACCCAAACTCTTCAAACATCCACAGCTGAAGTAAGCAGGATTGGTGGGGTTTTTTTTCCCCCAAACCTTTGAAAGAGTCATTTACTAAATAAAGGGATACAAATCTATTTTACTTTCAAGTAGCTTTAATGTCCCTCAGGAAAACCGAGTAATTTTTTTCTCAGATGATCTTACTGCACAGTAGTATACTGCCAATGGTACACAATGGTTATCCAAGAATGAGTAAGTTATAACACTTTCTTATTACTAGGGATGCTTCATTAACTGTCCAATGTTATTCAGGTTTTTTAAACAATTATCTAGCTGATTTACTTTGGAAAAGCATCTAGTATTCCATAAAGATTTAGCATTTTGTTCACAGTGCACAAATTTACAAGAGAAAAGTTTCTTAAGTCCTTTCATTACAATAAGGATCTTCTAAAGAGTTTGCAAAGAAAGGAAGTGTTGGGATTTTTACATTGTGTATTACTCTCCTGGAATGATTCTGATGTTCTGATGATATGATTGACATATTGCACCAGCCCAATTTAATTAACCCCTTTATATAACGATATGTTACGATGTCCTAATAGACTGCAGTGACGATTCAGTCTTGCTCAACTGTTAGGCTGTTGCAGGGAAAGGTACAGGGGAACACAGACAAACCCTGTAAAACTTCGGTTCCACGCAGCTAACTACTATTATTCAACTTGCATTTTATCATAAGAAAGAATAACTGTCTTTAATCCAAGGAAACCGTAGATGTGGCATAGCTATATAAGCGTAATTGCAGTAACTGAGTATTACCTTTGTTTTACTGGGTTTAGTTTTGATTCTGCTGTGCTTCTAAACACTTCACTGATGTTGACAGCCAGAAATCCTTATAAACATAAATACATTTACACACACACAGCTGTCCTCAGTCACTCAAGTCTAATTAACTGAAATCTCCCTTTAGACCTAGGCTTACCATAAACATTTGACTACACCAAAAGAAACACAAAAGAGCATATAATCAGAAATACTAAAACTTAAATCTTCTGAAAATCCCTATTATTAGTAGGTAGAAATAGAGATATTCAGAAAAGAGTCAAGAAGCAGAGGAACTGCTTGCTGATACTCTAGATCAGAAATCCAGTTGCACTCAAGCACACTCTGACAATCATATTAACATAAAACATTAACAAACAGGCAAAAAACAGGCTCTACCTTTCTTCTGAATGAGATCCAGCATCAGAAAGATTCGGAGAGGAAGAAATAAGAGAGGAAATCTTTTCCTATTAGCTTTTTGTTCTTCTTAATGATAAGAATCTAAAGACAGAAAAATTGCACGCCAAGTACTCTGCCTCCTCTGACTGATGAACAGTAGTTCATACACAACAAATTTGATTTCTGCAACTGCAACTTTTGAGGCCATAAATTAGTGGAACTTTACCCACTGGACTGAATACCTCAAGTTATTATAGACCTTTAAAGACTTACGCTATTTTACTGCAACGCTTTTAACACATAAGGATGTGAAATGCTCCAAATAAAGATTTTCTATTGCATAAGCACTGCTTTCACTAATTAGCAAATGTGACTGTAACAAAACCTAAAGTAAGCCTTTAAAAAAAAAATAAAAGGAAAAAATCACCTGCTCTTACCTGATACCATTTCACAAGACCAAAAAAAAAAAAAAAATCTCATTTTCTCACCAATGTCACTTGTTAAATTTATATAGTGGAAATGCTTAATTAGCTGTTACAGTTACACATTTCTTCTTAATAGCTTCCCAGTCTGAGCACACATGGCCTGGCATTTTCCCCCCCTCCCAGACACACTTGCCAAAATAGAATTACTCATCCCCAGGCAAGTAGATTTTCACGCTGGCTGCTTTATTAAAAAAAAAAAAAAAAAATCAAAAAAACCCAAACAAAACCCAAAACACACCACTTTGCAAGCCAGCATCTAGAAAAGATGAAGCAGATCCCTACTAACTGCAAATTATTTACATTACTGTTCTCCTCTGCTTCATTTCTCTTCATTTATTTAAAACTCAGTCATCAGAAAACTCAGTCGAGCACAACTGAGAAGCAGACAACGTTTCAAAATTTTTATTGGAGCTAAGAGAAGTAGTATGAAGATTGTCAGTTTAAATATCTTAAGGCCAGCGAAACAGCCTGTTAGTACTTTTAGGGCAAACCAATGCAGTCTCATCTATGAGGAGAGTAGTATTTTTTACAATAAATATTACAAGTTTCCGTAATTCAACTGGGGGAAGCGCCATCAAAGCTCATTGCTCAAAAACCACCACAGGAGCGACTGGATACTCTGGAGTAAGCCAGTGCTTTGGTTTACCAGCCTTGGCTCTGCCCCGTTTGATTTGCAGCTGTGCTTTATTACTCCAAATCAAGATGTGTAGAAATGACACGGTTTTGTCCGAGATAAAACATCCAAGCCAAAAACTCGGAAACAATCTTCTAAGCAGTTTCAGCTTCATCACTGACTCCAGTTCTACATCTGATTTTTCCACTCTTACTTCCTTAACCTCTGGCCGCTAGCACTTGGCAGGAAACGTATGACATGATTCAGAGGACACATGAGGAACACCGTAAGAGACTGGATTCAGTCTGACCCAGATATAGATCCGAGTAGTTTGGAGCAAGGACCTGAGGACTGCCAGGACAGAAGAAGAGGTAAGTGATTTAGGAAACGGCTGGTTAACCTGCGAGCTGCAAAAACTTCCTCATAGAAACAAAAAAGTAGCAAATATAGGAGCAAACTGAAGACGATATTCAAGTTTCCTTTCAGGTAGGCATCTCGGGTTGGTTTTTTTTTTTGGAATAGCCTATAACCATACCAGGATACTATCCCACATCAAGGGCTACTCAACACAGCATTACAAGTTTTAAGAAGTGTGCAACTTTCTCTCTGCCTTGGTGCGACAGTCAAATATTACGTAGAACAATGAGAAGACAATTTTCTATGTTATCATCCTGGATTTGTTATGAAGAGATGTTAGCAGACATTATGGAGACAGAGGAAGTTTCCTTTATACTTTGTCAGAAGCCTAGATACTCCTAAAAACAAATCCTAAAACCTGGCAGAGCAAGAATTCTAGTTTTAACAATCTTAGCAAACTACCTGTAGGAGTATCTCAATATAATCCTTGACAAGTTATTTCACAAATCCAATTTATACTGACCACAGTTACTGGCATTTGTTCACAGAGCATCCTCTGACAAATCATCTCTCAACTAACATTTTGTATCTGTGTATTGCCAATGGTCCCACATGCTTCAACTTCTAAAGTATATTGGCGACACAAATATTCAGAACTAAATTCCATGGAAGACCGTGCAGTAGACTTCCTGCTGGCAAGGTGGCTCTGAAGGTCTAAGGGCAACCAGCGGGGAAATGCGAGCCACAGGGAACCAGGTGGAGAAAAGGCCAAACTAATTTCTTCCTAAATAACTTATTATACGTGACAAAGCAGCTCCGTGTCAAGTCTGAGACCTACGCCTAGCCATCGGCTCATAAAACACACGGGCTGCAGCAGAGAACCGTGCTGATGCCAACCAGGGGGATGCTGAAACCAACCCAAGTTTGACCTTCTTTTGCTGCACCTGGCAAAGTTAATGCAGATAATAAAGTTATGTCTTAGTGAATACCAGGAAGAGTTGAAAATACAGTCCAAGTGGGCAAATATTACTAAAATTGTACAGTCACTCTCAAAAACACAATGAATGGTGTAAAATTTTTCCAAAGCATCTGGGGTAATAGTTTATAGTTTAAGAGAAGTTTTTCCTGATGAAGCCTTCTGTCATTTTTCATTATTTGAATCTCAGTGGAGCAACAGATTCTAGTGCAAAACGCTGTGCATGAAGTGTCACGGCACTGTTCCATTTGTGTTTAGTACTATAGGGACGGGATGGGAGGTTGCTTGGGTTTTTTCCCCCTCCCTTCCCAAAGGAAATCCCCCGAGTACAAAAAAAGGTAAGGAACACTCTCATAAGAATAATCTCTTTCAAAAAAATAAGGATTCCTAGAGTACATAACAAACTGATTGCTCAGCAGTTGAACATCAGTGACATTGATATTACGTATTTTAAAGGACATCTGTACTGTGTGTTAGACCTTTAAAGTGTTTAGCTCCTGATCTTTATTCCCCCCAAATTTTAGTACTCGCATTCAGTTAGAGACCAAAGTACTATTGGCTGTGACCATAAAATTCAGTTTTGTTCTCGTTACTTGCTGCGCTACATCTGCCTCTGAATTCGCACAGACAGGTGATATTAAAAGCAAACAAAGTTTTAAGAAACATCAGGATATCGGGCTGTTGTAAGGATATACATAAACCAATTCTTGTTAAGAAGTCTCGTGAAAGTATATTCTCCTGGAGATAATTTCTGCCACTACTCGTAACAACAGAAAGCCTCTATGAAATTAGGGGCTGTGTCCCACTCATTTAAGTTAATGTCAATCTAGAAATTACTTTTGCTTTTGGAAAAGTTACAAAACCTTTTCATCTCTTGTGATAAGTTTTCCCTTCCAAGAGCACGCTGTTTTGTAATAGAGTCAATCTGCATACTCACTCTAAGCCACTAGCAGCAAAGCACTTCAAATGAATTGTTATAACTTCAGGCATTTTATCGAATAAAAGGCTGCGTTCTGCTTCTGTGTAATGATGGCAGTTTTCACAGAAATATTTATCCTCTCCCACAATCCTTTCCACTGACGCAAACTGTGAAATTGCCCATTTAAGAGTCTTCATTTCTGTTTTTGGCTCTGGAGAAACTATAAAAGAGAATCGTTATATTCACAGAGATGCTGTTATTTACATTTCCAATGCATTCCACCAGAATAACAACAAAACAAAGTATGTCAAGACAGGACGTGTTGAAAAACTATTACCAACACTGTAAAGAACACTCAATATGTATGAAATAGAAAATATATTCAAATGGTTGAATCATTTCAGGAAGTGATGAAAATATGATTTAACGGATATCGTTACTTAAAATCTGTGGTTTTCCCAAAGCTTGTCATAAGATTGCGTGTACCAATTCTGCTGCCATCTCTGGAAATCAGGTGATGTATTTGAGACCAGAATTTCACTCATTAAGGCAAACTTTGAAAATAACCACAAAGTTCCCTTCCATTTTTTACATTTTGCCACCCGTGACAGCCTCACACTGCTGATGACACGATCACCTACGCCGTCGGTAGCATTTGACATACGAACACCACCACACACACGTTACTCTGAAGCCCTTCAGCAACACAGGGAGGGCAAAAATAGTAAAAGCTGCTCCAAATTAAGTCTGTGAGAAATAAAATTATTTTCTTTCAAATTCTGAATTTCAAAACGTATCGTTGCCATGCTTATTTTTGAAAATAGCTAAAAACTACATATAGATCACTAAAATTTGTGAAAGACATCAGAGGACTAATATTTACAAATAACAAAAGAAATGGGTAATAACTGTCTAAAAAGCTGAAGTTTTTGGGGTTTGGGTTTTTGTTTTGTTTTGGTTTTGGGTTTGTTTTTTTTTTTTTACAGTAAATTAACAAAAAAAAAAAGCTGATTTCTCATTTCTTTATTTTTGAGAAAAAAAAAAGCCGATTTCTCATTTCTTTATTTTTGAGAAAAAACGCAGGTAATTCTAATGAAATTAAGAAAAAGCAGAAGGCTTTCTTATCCAGGAAGAAAGGGAAAACCCAAATAAAAAAACCCAACCTATTTATAAGCAGGAAAACGTGTAAGTGAAGGGTTGTAAGCAGTCTGTGTTACATGTTAAAATCTGCAACAATTTTAGTACTATCCGGATCTGTCTGTGTTATCAGCGCTGTGTTTCCAAAGTCTAAAGTTAATCAGGACAAGAGATAACAGAACAGCCTCTAGTTTTAAACAGCACAAACAGGAGCAGTGTTCCTCGATAACTACGGCACCGTCCTTCCTCAATAGCTGGATGAAGCAGAAACATACATCACAACCCTTGTCGCTAATTACTTACTTTCAGAACTCTCTTCGGTTTTAGAAAGTTCATCTTCTTGCACGGGAACACTGATGTCCTGAAAATCTTCTCTTCTTTCGGTAAAGCACTCGCACTCCAGGCATCTCGTTCTCAGAACTAACTGGCCCTGGAACAGTTTCTCCACTAGTTCAAAAACAGCCAGTTCTGTACCTAGAGAAAGTATATGCCAGATCACTTATCAAGATGCATTTCACTCAAAAAACACTTTGGAACCTGGCTATCCTTCTTGGAAAATCCCTGTGTTACGGACATGGCTTTTTAGGGATTCCAGATAGGAATTAAATAATAATAATAATAAAAAAAGCACTGCTTATCACACGCAACTTTCACAGCATCATCTACTTGTAACTAAGTAGGGAGCCTCTTTCTCTTGGCCTTCAAAATATAAGTTCTGTTTTAAGATTGGATTCTTGTTTTGTATTTGAAGTGTGACAGTGTCACATTGTGGAAAGTTTGTGTTTGTCATCAAGGCACTGCCTCCATAGTATGGACTGTCGGCCTCCGCAAGGAACATCACACTTGTGTTTTGCTTGTTTATTCTCAGCCCTCTCCTCCAATACTTTCTGAACTTGTTGGCCAATTTTAGTCAAATCTGCTGAAGAAACAGAGATCTCAAATGATTCTGCATTCCGTCAAATCTTTATAAATATTGGTGGGTGGATGAAAAAGAAAGTTTGAAATTAGTTAAGTACTGAATTCATACTGAGGCCCTTCCCTCAGCAGTTATCTCATTTCCTTGACACAAACAAAACCCACAGCTGTCAGACAATTAGCATATGTAATACACCCAGTGTCTTTTCTAGTTCCTGGGAAGGCTGGAAATACGGAAGGACTAAAGAATAGGGGGAGGAGGAGAGGATAGTGTTTGTAAAGACTTAGGACACAAATTCATAGCCAATGGGGTTTGATTCTCTTTGCTCCTGACAGTAATCTTCCTTTACATCTTGAATCCACTTGCTATTACTATTGATGACAAAATAAAATATAAACCTGGTAATATTCTGACCTTTTTTTTTTTATATTGTACAATGATTACATACCTCTCAAGATCTAAGCTAAACAGGTCAAGTTATAGAAAAAAATTACAAACATGTATAAAAATAAATTATCTTTCATAAAAATCTTTTTCAATTCCTGAAAATGTAATTTAGTATTTGGAGAGCTCTGCTAGCTACGCAGTCTGAAGGCTGACTTTCCAGGCATAGCAATTTCTTAATCATACTAATTTTAAGCCCATACATTTGTTCACCGACCTTCCTTTTTTGGTTCTTTTTCAGTTCCTTTTTCATTATGGCTTTCCACAGGAGATGCTGGTTCACGGTAGTCTTCTTTAATATTGTTACCATTTTCACACTTCACGGATGACTCTTCGAGCTCACAGTCATCATATTCTTTCCCTGGGTCTTTGGATCCCAAGTTTGTCGTTAACTTTCCTAGACTATAAAATTTAGACAGAATACTAGGCTGTTTGCATGAAGACTTTAACCAGTTTAATCTAAGCCGTGACTTCTTCTGCGTTGGCTTTGCACTCTCATTTTCACTGGAACACTTGGCAATGGCATCGGTTTGATTTTCTAGCTTTTCTCCCGTCGCTTTCCTCTTTGACCTGGTTTGTCTTTGATTTTCTTCAGCTGCAATTTGCTCTTTGGATACTTTGGATTTTTTCTTTGCGTTGCCACCCTCAGCGTCGCTTTTTCTTTTCCCGTTTCCTTTGAGCAGCTTGTCTTCAGCTATCTCTCCAACGTGGTTGCTCGGTACGTTATCCTCCTCCTCGGCAGGGTTGCCAGTTCCATTGCTTTCAGTATTCTGATTCAGTTTTTCCTCCAGCTTAGCCGTAGGCTCCTCCACGGGCAGTTTGTTCAATTCTTCCTTCTTCAGCAGTTGACATGTTTCTTGAATGTTACCCAGGATACACTGCAGAACCTCCTGGGCATCATGCTGCAAGTAGCCTTCATACATAGGGTTGAGCTCTCTATTAAAAGTAGAAGTAAATGAGCAAGGCAATGAAGACTGGTTACTCTTTGCTAACTGGCTAACATGATTGGACGTTTAAATTAGGGAGTTTGTATCTAAAAGCAGGGGAGGATCATCTCCAGGCCTACAGAGGAGCCCTCTCCGTCACACAGGTGGGGGAAAGCAGCTACAGCCTTATGTATTTAAACACACATTAACTGGAAACCAGTAGTGGTCCTTCTCAGGTCAATGAGAATACTTACACATTTAAGGCTAAGTACTGTTTTAAATCCGCGGCTGGATTTAACTTGTATTATTACAAAATGAAAATTTACTTTCAAATTTATAACGCCACAGGGCTAACAACAAACATGAAAAACTGACTTCCTATAACGATGCCCCAAATTTAAGACCATCCACCTCCCACAAGTCTCTAATGCTGTGCTGTACCGTACTGTACAGTGATCTCAAAATTTCCAGTGAAAATTCTGACAATGCGTTTAAGATAACTTGTACCTAAGGGTATTTAGTAGCCTTCGGGGCTGAGTAGCAAGTTCATCTGTGTATTTTTCTGGATTTAAGAGAAAGCTGGCTTGAAGCTGCTCAACTGAAAGAATCAGTGAGTGCAAACTGCAGATCAGTTCGTAACTTGCCAGTGGGTCTTCTTTACAACTTCCCTGCAATAACAATATAAAAAGAATAAAAATACTTGCAGTTTTGACTGTAACAAGTTAAACTTTTTCTCTCCTGCCCTCACTCAGTTTTCTAACAGATATTTGACAGATTTTTTGTCCGTTATGAGAAGCAGGTGAGTTTCAGACAATATACTGCCCTTTTGCCAGTAGAAAACAAATATAAAAGCCAGACTAGCCGTTGTTTGGGTTTGTTTTTTTTTTTTTAAAAAACAGACCATATTTGCCTAAACTCCAATTTCCATCCACGCAAAGTACTGTATCATAATTACCTTAATGTCAGAAGCACAGTGAGATATCTTCTCGAATTTCTTCTGTTAAACTTAAGACTTGGGCTTACAAGTTCACAGACACTCTAAACACTCAAGTTTGAACACAAGTTCAAAACAACTCAATGTATCTTTACCTGAAACAGCACTGTAGAAAACAATACTGCAAAACTTCTTAGAAACAGAAGAAATCACAGTTAAATTTTCGTTACACTCCTGGCGCACAGCCTCACTCGCACAATTACAAGTAAAGGACCGTGTTGTGAGATATATTACCTTTTCTGCTTTTTGCTCTCCTTCATCCTTCGAAGATTCTTTCTTCTTTGAAATGATATTATATAAGTGTTTTACTCCAGTTTTAAAACCAGGACAAAAATATAATACCTGAAAGCAACAGTTTACAACAAGAGAACAATTGGTAAAGTAAGAAGTTACACAACATACGTATCCACATTTATGATCAAACTAGCTTTGCATCTCCCAAGGCACAGCACGCGAAGATGCAGATTATTCATAGCAGGGAGGTGCCCAGAGTATGTAAACTGAAAAGTTACCCAATCAAGGCAGCCTACGGTGCACATATTTCCTGCAGTATCATCTTTTTTTCCCCACTCTAATTAGACTCCCTTCATATTACATCCAGGCATCTAATGTCACATCAACCTACGAATCTCATCCACTTGTGCTTAACCAAACGAAAATCATCTTTGAGGTCCCCTGAACATGACCTTACCTGAAGTACGCTGTTAAGGTAACAAGTGTTACCCAGATTGTTCAAGCCCACAAAAGGCAACATGTTGTCTTTCTTCTCACAGCTAACAAGCGAGGGAGGCTGTGCTGCAGGAACAACCTGATCACTATCAAATAGAGAAAACGCTCTGTAAGAGACAATTTTTGAATATGACTCCTTCTGGTATGCATCTCTCTCCTGGGTATCTACCATCTTAGAGCTAGCTTATAGAATTAATGACTGATATACACAGATCAAAATCATATCAAAGTGTTTCAGAGAGTGTCCACGTGGCCACTCTGGGCACTTAAACACAGACTGCTCAACTGTACCACTGCCCTTCAGCAACGTACATAAAACCAGACAGGTTTACAAGAAGCAGACAAATCTGCTGTTAGTTCAAAAAGTATCAGGAGACCAACTTAAGGAACCAAAAAAGTTATCTTTAAAAAAATACTTTTGTACATTCTTTGTTCATTTGTAAGGCAGCGCTCAGAAAAATGCACCTAGCAAATATTTTCTCTTACTGTCCTCTGCTCCAGATTCACATCACTTCATTTCTGGAAGCAAACCAAAAGGATAAAAACGGGGGGGGGGGGGGGGGGACGGACGACGGGACACCAAAACAGAACCAATGAACCTGGCACATAATATACAGTGATAATGCACTGCACTGACACACCAGAACCAAATTTTAAAGTCTCCCACACAATTGTAATTAACCATGATTAAGCAATTTTTCTCCTTCCCGTTTAAATTTCCTCACTAGCTGCAATGAAATGAGTTGACAGATTTGCTCAGAGTTCGAAATACCCTAATGAACGACACTGAGCAGCATAATCAATTCTATTACTTGCAGCAGAAATAACCTTTAAATTTTTTTAATTAAAACTCATTTTGCAAAACCCTTGCATTTTAATGTACTTTAAATAATTCAGCATCGCAATAACCACCTTACATTAGCTTCAAATAAGGTAACTTCTTCAAGTCATTAAACTTTATGCCAGCTAAACATCCATAGTGCAGCACACTTGTTTTCTTACAACTAAGCAGATCTAGAAACCCATTATAGCGAATAGTTAGGTCGGTTTGATTAACTTGGCTTAAGGGTTTATTTAGCGCACGCTGAGGCGCGTACTTATGCAAGAACGTACGACTGAGCGGAGCGGATGGCGCAGCGTTGTTTATCCATTCCATTAAGCAGCCTCGCGGAGCTGCCGGGCTACTTTCACAACACCGCCAGAAACACTTATTCAGAGCAAAACCCTTACGTACATCTCAGAGCCTCTGAATTCGGAACTCTTTTGCTCATTTTCCTGGGACTCGGTAAAATCCAGCGCTCTTTTCGCTTCCTTTTTTTGGAAGAGCTTCAGGGAAAGCCTGTTCTTCTTGGAGGGGCTCCCTCTCGCCGGCCCGGTGCTGTCACTCGGCAGAACGCCGGGCATCTTTCCTGGCGGGCGGGCGAACGGGGGAGGCGGCCGGCCCGGCCGGGGAGCAGCGCTCGGGGCTCACACCT